>NW_024080746.1:930321-990223 GCF_003009895.1 Hyaena hyaena
AAGGAAGGAAGGAAGGAAGGAAGGAAGGAAGGAAGAAAGAAAGAAAAGAAAGAAAGAAAGGAAGGAAGGAAGGAAGGAAAGAAAGAAAGAAAGAAAGAAAGAAAGAAAGAAAGAAAGAAAGAAGGAAAGGAAGGAAGGAAGGAAGGAAGGAAGGAAGGAAGGAAGGAAGGAAGGAAGAAAGAAAGAAAGAAAGAAAGAAAGAAAGAAAGAAAGAAAGAAAGAAAGAAAGAAGAGAAAGAAAGACAGACTTGACGACTGTTGGGATGTAACCAGCTGCAGACCGCTGGGAAGGGCAGGTGGAGGCCCGTGCTGTCCCTTCCTACCCAGGTCAACCTGAGAGAGGAAAGTGGTGAGATGCATCTGTGACAGGCCCTGAGCTCTGCCCCCCAAGTGATGCAACATGCCTGAGCCTTGATCTCTTTGTTTGTAAAGGTGTGAGAAGGAAGCCAGCGCGGAGAGCTGCTTGCTCTGTGCCTGGCACTCTGAATCCTCACAGTACCCATATAAAGTACCTGTGTTGCCCATTTTACAGATGAGGAAACTGAGCCCCAGAAGCCACAGCCACTTCTGAGTACCTGGCGGGGTCAGGAGTCCAATCTACGTTCATTCATTTTCAAAACCTGAGCTCTTTATCATCTGTCTGTCACCTCTCTACTGGACAGGGCTTTCGTCCTCTCCGGCGGGCAAGCAACCCACACGAACACCTCAAGGGGCTGCTGCGAGTTTCCAGTGTGACAAACGAGCACCCGGCACCCCACAGACCCATGGCCAGCCGCAGCAACAAGCACTGGTGTGGAGCCCCTTGCACAGAACAAGGCTTGGCTCTGCTCCCACCGTCTACCACGGGGAGGGTGGAGGAGGCAAGGCGCCAGCTCTCTCAGCCCTCACCTGCCCTCCAAGTCTGCAAAAAGAGGGAAGCAAAAAGCACGTGGACAGCAGGCCCCCCCCTTTCCACCTCCTTTTTCCCTTGAACGCAGACTCTGGGCTCCTCGGCTTCCCGACCGGTTCACCTGCGGTGCTCTGTGCTGAATGTGCACTTGAAGCGAGGGGGGCTGTTCTCGGGATTGTGAGCTCAGCACTAGGAAGCCAGGTGGCCCAACAGCAGAGGCTCATCTGACGTGGCATCTTCTGAGCTTACGGAGGTGCTCGCCTGCCTCACAGACCTCTCAGTGTTGCAGAAATTAGGCTCATTAGCGTCTCTCTTCTTGGAGGGGTGAAACGACACTCTCTCCGCCTCCCTACACCCCCTGCACCTGCTGCAAAACCACGTTGCGCCCGAGAGATTCCTAGGAGCCTCCTCATCTGGAATTCCTACCTGATACGCTGCTCTCGGTGCACAGCAAAACACTGCTCTAACTCCAAATCGGGAACCGCTAAAGGCAAACCTCTCCCCGGGTAACAATTAGGCCACCGTGGTGCTGTTTATAAAGTCAGTGGTATAATCAGATCGCACTTGACAAACGAGAAGTCTTTAAAAGATGATTTTGACTCTACCCACGATTTACAGAGCCAAGTAGACAGCCCATTTTTAGTAGCGCTAAGACACCGGTTCCCGACAGCACTGAAAGAAGCATTAACTAGGTCTCAACCCAAAGGCATGAATTTAGAGATGAATTTAGAGATGAATAGGCATGAATTCTTATTGTGTTCGTATTTATGAGAAGGAAGCTGTGGTCACCAGGACCTGGCAGGCGTGGGCAGGTGTGCGCATGCACGTCTGTGCACATGTACGCGTGAGCACGTGCGTGTTCACGGATCTGTTCACAGTCAGCTTAACAAAAGTCAAAGGTCTCCCTGGGCGGCTGAAAAGCTGTTGAGGTCTTAGGCTGCCACAGGTGATTAGGATTAAGGGACTCTCTGGTGACTTCTCACCACAACTAGAAAATGCCTCCCAAGACACACCACCCATCCCCTCTCCCTTTTGAATAATAATAAGACCACCACCCCAAGTTTCTGTTCTCACCAGTAACTGACCAAGTGGAGAAAGAATGAGAGACGAGGGCGGGCGGGGATGTGTTCCCCCACTCCCACCAAGTCAGAGACCAGCTTCTCCTTCCTGGGGAGGACCGAATGCTTCTTCACTCACCAGCCACAGCGAAATGAGGGCGATACATTGATCAAAGCCACAACACACCTGTAATGTTGTCATAGCTGCGGAAGTTCATTTCGATATGGTCCCACTCCAGCACCATGCAGTTCTCCATGCTGGGCTGAGCGATGGCCACGTACACATCATTCTTGGAGTTGAATGTGTCCACTGAAACCGACTGGTAGGGCAAAGTCTGATGAACGACAAAATCTGGGGACGGGTATTTAAAAAAAAAGTCTCTATGAGATCCCTTGTGGGAATTATCCATCACCATCATCCTTCTACCCTTTTCTATCACTGGATGTGAAGAGGACCGGGAAGGAGGGAGGGCCAGAGAGAGGCAACACACACACACGCGCGCGCGCACACACACACGCACGCACACACACACGCACACACATCGTAGCGCTCAGTATTCTGGGAGATTCTGGAAGGCTTCTCTGCCTTGTACAGGATGATGAATGCAGTTTCTACATTCTCTTCTTTGAGACAAATAGCTCGCAGTTTAGCTGCAGGATCTCCAAGTTTTAAACACATTTGGTGAGACCTGGCTTTCAAAACCACAAAAGACCCCACACAGCAACATTCCAGAAATGATCGTGCAAATTACTCTGGGAAGAGAGCGGCAGCGGTCACACCGGTTTGGGAAATGCTGTCTTTCTAAACCTTCTTGGAACAGCCCCAGTAGCAAAAACCTGTTTTTTGTCTGCTGTGGAGGTTTTCAAGCTCACCTGCCACGGTGATTGTGTACAACCCTGTTATACTGCCAATGCTCTGCCTTACCCCTGGGGGGAAATACCCCCGCTCCAGGTTCAAAACCAAAAGCAAAACTCCCCAGCAGCTCCTGGGTAGCTCAGTTGATTAAGTCTCCGACTTCAGCTCAGGTCATGATTTCATGGTTCATGAGTTCGAGCCCCGCATTGGGCTCTGTGCTGCCAGCTCAGAGCCTGGAGCCTGCTTCAGATTCTGTGCCTCCCTCTCTCTCTGCCCCTCCCCTGCTCGTGCTCTGTCTCTCTCTCAAAAATAAAAAACAATAACAACAAAAAAAGCAAGCTCCCCAAAGGGCACACTGCAATTTCAGAAACCAAACCAAAGCCTCCGAAACAGCCTCAGAGATTTATGATGCCCACGGTGCAGGGAAGTTAACCTAAGCATGTTTACCGGTTACTGGACTCGGTGCCATAATAAGTGATGGCCACACCTGAGATCTGGACAGCATTCTGCAGCTCAACGGGCAATTACAGATCTGCTGGACTTTCTTTTTAAAAAACTTTTTTTTAATGTTTATTTATTTCTGACAGAGACGGAATGTGAGCGGGGGAAGGGCAGAGAGAGAGGGAGACACAGAATCCGAAGCAGGCTCCAGGCTCTGAGCTGTCAGCACAGAGCCCCATGTGGGGCTCAAACTCATGAGCTGTGAGATCATGACCTGAGCTGAAGTTGGCCCCCCAACTGGCTGAGCCCCCCAGACGCCCCAGATCTGTTGGATTTTCAAGCCACACGGAACTGTCCTATTTGAGCATGAGTTCTGCCCTCACATTTAGCGCGACCACTTCTATCCGTATTGCTGAGCTCCCCTGAGCTACCACTGACTCGTCGTGTGATCTTGGTAGGGATGCACAAGTTTACCAAGGCACAGGGAGAGCATGCCACGGGATACAAGGAGAGTGAGTATGTGGGGAAGCCAGAGAACCAACGAAGAAGGAATTAAAAAAAAAAAAAAAAACCACACCAAAACACTAATAAAGTTTAAGGTAAGCGATTTCTTCTGCTAGAGATGCTTCAGTGTGCTCTGCTTCCTGGCAGCCTAACTGCACCCCAGTAAGATGATGGCAGGCATGGGGCTAAGGGAAATCTTCCCTATGAGAAAACACTGGCATTGACCGTCTCCTCCCCACCCATCCTTAGCCCTGTCTGCTCAAGCCCCATCTCTGCTGCAAAGCCTTCCCGGGGCCAATGCACAGGGCTCTTTCCTAACTCACTGCATTCATAATTAGGCACTGCCGTTTAAATCTTATTCTTCACGGTGATTGATCTCCTGCATAGTGACTTCAGAGTCAGATTTGGAGAAATGGGAAAGATCGTACAGCCCTGGGCCATTTTACAGGGCCAGAAGCTGAAGCTCACAGAGGGTGTGCGCCCGGCCACGGCCACACAGCCAGTGTCATGTGCCTCCTGAGTTGAGGGCTTTGTGAGGTTGGGCCTGGTCTGACCCTCCCGGGAGCCTTCCACGGCACAAGCCTATGGCAGCCACTTAAAAAATAACTCTGGGGGCGCCTGGGTGGCTTAGTCGGTTAAGCGTCCGACTTTCGCTTAGGTCATGATCTCGCGGTTCGTGGGTTCGGGCCCCGCGTCGGGCTCTGTGCTGACTGCCAGATCAGTGCCTGAAGCCTGTTTCAGTCTGTGACTCCCTCTCTCTCTGGCCCTCCCCTGCTCACGCTGCCTCTTTCTCGCTCTCCTAGAAATAAATAAAACATTAAAAAAAAAATTAAAAAAAAAATAACTCTGACTCGGAAGCCTCTTAAAAGATGCCAAATGAGGGGCGCCTGGGTGGCTCAGTCGGTTAAGCGTCCAACTTTGGCTCAGGTCATGATCTCACGGTGAATGAGTTCGGGCCCTGCATCAGGCAGGCTCTGGGCTGACAGCTCAGAGCCTGGGGCCTGCTTTGGATTGTGTCTCCCTCTCCTTCTGCCCCTCCCCTGCTCATGCTCTGTCTCTCTCTCACACACGAAAATAAAATAAACATTAAAAAAAATTTTTAAAAGATGTCAAATGAGAAAGACCATAAAGGGGTGGGCCACTCAACAGTGAGCAAAGGCAGGAAGTGCAGACAGGGCAGAGGCGGGAAAGGAAGTGAGAGACGCCGAGCAAGTGGAGGTGGGAAGAGTAGAGCTAGGGATGAGAAGAGCAGGTAACAGGGGTGGGAGATGGGGGCAGGGCTGAGGGAGTGAAGGCAGCAAGGGCCACAGCGACCAGTGCTTGGAGTCAGACCACCTGAATCCACTTCCTGCACTTGAGACCGTGGGCTGTGCACTTGCCCTTAGAAGGCCTCAGTTTACCTATGCGCAACATGGGGCCAAGATTCTTACCTGCCAAGCTTGATGGCAGGGACACACTGGTAATGTCAGTAGAAACGCCCATCTCAGGGCTTGGCACGTAGTAGGTGCTTCATAAATACGGAATCGAGGTCTGAGAAAGGACAGTCTGCCTCCTCTGTCCTAGCCACCACCGGGCTGCGTCTTGAGGAGGTGTCCATTTTAATGGTATCTAAGATAACACGGCAGAGCTGGGACTCTAAGGTCTTGCTGAGTAACCGTGGGGAAGTTATTCAACCCCCTTATTGTATGTTATCACTCTTACTCACTTAGAGTTGTGCATACCACAACGTGAGGACCCAATACATATTAACTTTTGGAGGTGTCCCTATCCCCATTCTGAGTGTACAGTAGGTGCATAGTAAGTGCTGCCCCGGCTTACAAGCGTGGGAGGGCTGGCCTCGCCTGCCCCGTCGCCCACTCTGAAGGCTGTGTGGGGAAGAAGTTGGGGGTCATTGTATGATACACACAGGTGAAGGGAGAAGAGAGAGAATCAAAAAGGAGGCTGCCTCTGCACCCTGATGGCAAGAAGTGGCCGCTGGAGAGTGGGGACCAGTGTCCGTAGTGCATGCGGGATCCCCTCACCCCCACGGCAGGGCGTGGAGCATCCGGAAGAGCTGAGGCTTTAGGTTCTTGCCTGTACCTGTAGCTCTGTGACCTTGAGCAAGAAACGTGAACCTCAGGGTCTGCATCAGTAAACTGAGGGTAGCATCTATTGCACGAAGTTGCTGTAGAGACTACGAGAGCGTAAGTGGGAGCACGGAGCCTCACACAGAGTGAGCAGGGGGGAGTTTCACATAGGAGCTCTATGTACGAGCTTCATATACTGCGCAACACCAGTCGAGTGGCCCGGGTGATCACTTAGGAAGCATGACAACAGCTGCTGGCCCCACCCTTCCGTCAAACCCCCCAGATAGCAGCGTCGTTCCATCAAGCAGTAAAGACACACAAACCTCAACCTGGAGATAGCCGGGAAAAGGGAAATGGTAACTGTCACCATCTGCTCCAGCAAAGGGCTCCAGGAAGGCTGCGGCATTCTATCACGAGACAGCCACCAACTCCTCCTGCTTCTCGGCCGCCTTCCGCTAACGCGAGCCCCAAAGGCTTCGAACACTCCCGCCCTGCTCGTGACCCGCGTCTCCCACCCGCACTCCCAAGTCTCAGAAACACGAGTGTTTGCTGAAAAGGGCAGGCTGTGTAAATGGTAGACCCCAAAGTTTCCGTTTTTTATTAAAAGAATCCCAGAGAGAAAGAGAGCTGCCAAAATTAGAGAGCATCTTACAAATCGAGCTGTTAACGGTTCTATTTTCATTTGTTTTCCCACAACATTGGTTTCATAATATTTTCTATATGCTGACTATCTGGCACAGCACAGACTGTTAAATCATTTCAATTATAAATGTAATTCTTAACAGGAGAGTCCTTCTCCCCTTACCTACACCTCCCCCCCCCAAAAAAAAAGGAGGAAGAGGTGGAAGAGAAGGAGGAAGGAAAAGGAAGAAATGTCTGAAAGAAAATGATTGATGACTGTGTGTTGGGGTGGGGGTGGGGGGCTCAAGGAATTTAAAGATCTTCTCGCATCCCCGTTTTAACTCATCTTTCATGAACAGCAAAAGCACATTCGCTGTGCAAAGCTCTCCAACAATACACATATTGATACGACATCAATTTGCTAGTGTTAAAGTCTTAATGGCATTCTCTGCAAAATGCGCTGCCACTTCCATTCACATTGGATTGAGTTCATGATGTCAGTGGGATTCTCACAATTTAGGCCTTGCTCCCACTGGAATCAACAGATTTTTACATGGCTATTTATAGCCCTTGCAGAAAATAAATTATACATGATGCTGATCCTATTGGGAGAGAAGCTGCACATTAATGCATTATTTCTCTTTGCTTTTCATCAGCCCAGAAATAAGCAAGCTAACAGGACAATTAGGATGCAAAATTCACTCCCTCTAAGGAATTTAGTGAATTATCCACCTAACATGGGGAATCATGAGTAGGTAACAGGGATGTTTGAGGTGGTTAAAAATAGACTTGAAGCGGAGGATTATGGAAGGACTGTGATTAATCTAGAAGCTGAAACAGTCCAGCAGTGGTTCTGCGGTGTTAATTACACCCAGGTGCCAGACAGAACACAACGGTAACAGTATCTTCCTCTCCCTGGAAAGAACAGCTCTTTCCCTCCCTCCTCTACCTGAAGAATTTACTCTTTCCCTGAAAATCCGAGCTCAGAGGAAAAGCAATGCCCTCAGACAATGTGCTTCCTCCCTGAAATTCAGTGAGGCTGCCGTAAGAGTACCAGGACTCAGACTCGGTTTTCCATCTGCCATCCTTGCACATTTCCTTCCCAGCCTTTAATAAAGCACCAAAGGATAAGCCTTGATATGAGCAGAAGATAGGAACCAAAAAACCCCTCAGAATGTACTGACTTAGTTCTCACAAGGCAGGGACTATACCTGGGGGTGGACACAATTGGTTCCACCATTTTTTCTCGATGGAGAGAACTACGAGCAAAAGCTAATTTGTTCATGAGTCTTCAAGGGATAAAACAGTAGCAAAGAGAGAATCATCACCTCCCTGTTACCAAGGAGGACTGCTGACTATCTAAATTTTAGTAGGAAGCTTTTTAGCAAAGACAAATATGTGTGTGTGTATACACACATATATATAAACATATATATACATATACATATATACATGCATATATATATATATATATATATATATATATATATATGAGGATGCCCTAAAATGTGTTAGGGGCTCAGGCTGCATCACGGGCTCTGGGTTTAGGACCCGTTCCCTGACCTGGCTACCTTGGTTCCAAGCGCCCTCTATTCCCGAAAATTCTCAGAGCCCAGATCATTTCCATAACCACCCCTAGGGCTCTCAGGTCAGAAATCAGGTTTCCTCATACAAATGATCCCCTGTTCCCAGACCCTCGATAGCCCATGTCATTTCTCCCAGAGACTGGCAGAGTTTTCAGACAGGTGTGAAGAAAACAATGGGAAAGCTGCTCCCTTCACCTGGGGGTTCAGAGAATTCTCCAGAAAAACTGGAAAAGAGGCAAAAAAAGGAGCCCCAGTGAGCTGTAGTTTGGCATTTCACACCAAATGGCCTTGAATGCCACCTTTTGGTGCAAATGTCATTGACTATGACCTCTGATTTATTGCACTGCTCTACAATATAATAAATAACCTGCTAGTGGCCTCAGCTGGCAAAGGGCACCTGCCAATTACACAGCTGAATAGGTTCCTGTTCAATGATGGAAGACAAGGGCATCCCATAGGACTTGAGGTTTCCTTTAAAAAAGAGTGAACTTGTCAAGTTCCTTATTTACAAAGATATCTGGAAACAGTTTCTACTTTATGAGTTCTTGTTTGTTTGTTTGTTTGGAGGGCGGCAGTGGGGCTGGCCTAAAGGTCACATTTTATTCTTGGGAGGTGTTTTTGCCTTTGAGTTTCTGTAACTATTTTCTGAGTTCTCATTCCTGCTGTTCCCACTGACATGCCTTGAGGCTTTGTAGATATCAACTCTCAGCCTAAATGTTTATTTTTATAAGTTTGGTAAGCAGGCTTCATACTGTGGATTGATCCGTTTTCCTTTAAAATCTGGCTTTAGAAGCTGTAGAAAACTCTACCTAAGCCTTTCATACGGGGACACTCACCCACTCTCTACACGATGTGACACTGGAGGCAGTGAGTATTTTAATGTTATTTCATAACCTGTAAAATGTATAAACGGAAGCCTTGAGGCAGGCCCTGGAAAAATGCGAAATCAAACTTCCTTTACATTTTTCCTCAATGTGAGTTTTTTCTTCGGGTAACTACTTGTTCACTTCTATTTCTATTTTGCCATTGGTTATAATACAACACAGCATCTCTTCTTTATAGGGAACTACAAAAGCTATGCAGGGACTTTAAAGTCTCGTATTTATGAGTTGTACGTTCAGTAAACCTCCTATTATTCAATCAAGAGAACAGTGACAACAGTGGATCCAGACACCAGGAATGTGGTGTCTGGATCTCTCTCTTCCCTGACTTTCCGTGAAGCCTCATTTGCAAAAAAAAAAAAAAAAAAAGCCTCATTTGCATGGCCCTTAAAAAAACAAAAACAGGGGCGCCTAGGTGGCTCAGTCGGTTAAGCGTCTGACTTCGGCTCAGGTCATGATCTCACGATTCGTGGGTTTGAGCCCTGTGTCGGGCTCTGTGCTGACATCCAGCTCAGAGCCTGGAGCCTGCTTCAGATTCTCTCGTATTTATGAGCTTCAGATTCTCTGTCTCCCTCTCTCTCTGACCCTCCTCTGCTCATGCTCTCTGTCTCTTTCTCTCTCTCTCAGAAGTAAATAAAAAACATTAAAAAAAAAACAAACCCAAAAACAAAAAAGCAAAAAACAAAAACAAAAAACAACCTTCAGAGAAATTTGAATTTTGTAAAGCGTCACAGTACAAGCCAAGGCAGGTAACAAAAAATCCTTCTGAACTGTTGAGACGTTTTCCTGACCACCTCATTTTTTTTTTTTAGAATGCTTCAATGTCACCAATAATTTGGATAGAAAACCTTTTACACCCACTCTTCTCTGGTCCCCATGGATGATAGAAAAGAAACATAAAAGGACTATTCTCAAGAAGAGTCTTCCGTGACAGCGGGTCTGAATACCTGTGGTTGTGCATTCGTAGTCAAAGCTCGGCACATCGTTTAGCATCTTTTCCTGATACTCCGGCGGACCGATGCACAGGACGTCAGACACCGTGGAATTTGTCATCTTCAGCCACAGATACAACCACTTGGCTTTGCAGTCACATTCAAATTTATTGCCCCTTAAATCTCTAAAAAAAAACAAAACAAAATGCAGACACCTCTCTGGAGAAACGGACGTGCCTGAAATGTTTCAGCGGTAATACGATGACTTAACATCCTGATCTATTTCATTCCCCCCAAGAAAAGAAATGTTTAAAAATGTTGTATTGAATGCATCCTATTTCTTGCACGTGTGTATCACTGACTTTCCTTAATGGTCTTCAGTGCCCATGATTTGAACTGGAGCCCACAGAGAGCTCTCAGAGCTGACATAGCACTTTTGCTCCAAACTCTCCTGAAGCTGTCACCGAGCCATGCTGGAAATGGGGGAGGGGAGACAGAAGAACCCCGCCCCCCCACCCCCGCCAGACGCGGATTCTAACAAAGTCAGGACATTATAGGAAGACAGCTTTCACGAACACAATCGAAATGTTACGATCTTGTTGAACAAGGTCCAGTAAGAAGTGACAAACACTAGAAGATAAAGCAGAGGATATGCGCTGCCTTGAGAAAGGAAACCTCACACTTGCCAAGCTTAATGTGCCACTGACCTAATGCTACTAAGTGTATTCCAACATGGCAAGACTTAACAAAATACCAACTACATGCTGTTTCCCATCATGCACGCTTTGTCAACGATTTCTTTTTTAATGTTTATTTATTTATTTATTTTGTGAGAGAGAGAGGGAGAGAGTGTGTAGGGGAGGAGCAGAGAGACAGAGGAAGAGAGAATCCCAAGCAGACTCCACGCTCAGTTCAGGGGCTCGAGTTCATGACTGAGCAGGTCCTGAACCTCTATCAAGAGTCAGACGCTCAACTGACTGAGCCACCCAGGAGCCCCATCACCAGTTTCTGACTACGACATTAAAGAAATGCAGTGCAGGGGAGAGGGGACATGGCATTAAAGACATGATTAACTTGGGCACAATGACAGGCATTTGCCTTACTTACAGTTCAATCAGAGAGTCTAAATCACTGAAGACATCCCTTGGGAGTGCTTTTATGTGGTTATTGGCCAAAGAACTAGAACAAGAAAGTCATATGTTAATGTGGTTATTATCCACATGCCCTGTCACTCCAAAGTCCCTTAAATAAAGCTAATGCTTTAAAACTGAGCTCTAAACGTCTTCGGGACAACATGGCTCAATTTCCGGCTTTGCTCACTGATACTGAGATAAAGAAATGAGTTTTGTGACACAAAGACAGCACGATAAGATGCTGGAGCACAATGTGCTTTTTGCTTTGTTTGTAAAAGAAGCATTCATGAAGCTCTTTGTATACATTTGTTAAGCCCTGGATGGCATCTTATATTTCTCAGAATGAAAGCCCAAGTCCCTTTGATGGCATGCAAGACGCTCTATTGTCTAGTTACTCCCACTCCCACTTAACTACAGGACTGAACTTCTGACTGCTCAGAACACCCACACTGGCCCCTTTGCTATTCCTCAAATGGGCATGGCATGCTCCCACCCTGAGGCCCCTGAACTTGCGTTTCATCTGCCTAAACACTCTTCCTGCAGGTAGCCGCACAGCGCACTCCGTCATCTGTTTTAGGTCTGTCCCCATGGATCGCCACTTCCCTGACCTCTACCATCTCCCTTCTGGGTTCTGTTGATCTTCCTGGCACGCCCATCACCTGGCATACCACATACTCTAATTATATGCTTATTGGCTGTGTATTCTCCCCATAAGAAATATGAGGGCAGAGATTGTGTTTGTCCACATCTGTATCCCTGGCATCTAAGCCGTGCCTGGCACATAGTAGGTGCTCAGTACGTCTTTATTGAGTGAGTGAATGAAGCCCTTAAGTGAGAATGATCAAAGAAAAGATGTACAGTCTTGTGTAAGAAGTTTCCTTGCAGTCCATCTAAGCAAATTCTATTACTTGTGGCTCTAAGAAAGGATTCAGTAAATACTCTTTTACATAAAGACTCTCAGCTCTAACTTCACAATAATATAAAATTTCAGTGAACTACAGAGTGTTTAGGGAACAATGGCTTGTGATCAATTTCATTTCCTCATTGACGGAGGTTGACCAGAAAGCATTTTGCACTGCTCTTAGCTTTGAGGATCTAAAATGTCCTAGTCTGTTCCCCATCTCCAGGAAGAACGAATGCCATCAACACTTTTTCTGATGATTCAGGATCATGCAGTGCCCTGTCATCCTCCTGGTGAAGATGAACATCCGTGGTGCGGGGCTGTTAACGTAGAAGGATGCTGGGTGTTGAAAGATGTACATCGAGCCTGCGCATATCCCCAGGGCATCGTGCTTTGATGTGAGTCAGCCAAGAAATGGATGCCTACTTTTGTTTTCTTTTATACACATGAGTCCAAACAGCAAGACATATAAATGATAAACATATAGGCAATTCATCACCAACCTCTTTAAAATATATATATGAAATTAGCCTTGTGTAGCATTATGGTGACCCAGCAGCTCAGGGAGGAAGCTTTGCACCTATTTTCAACCCAGACATTCTTGCTGCAATATACCAACAGCATACGGGAAAACCTGAACATTTCAGAATTATGTCCCTTCCCACCTATGTAGCCACAAATGGATTGACATACAATTTCATGTATTATTTTACCTTTCTTTCCTAAATGATTTATGGGCACATTTTTAAAGATGTTGGAAAACAGGCTGAATATGTAATCAGGCAGAACATCATTGAGCAGTAGCTTTCTGAAATTAAAAAAGATCCTTGTTTTCCTTTTTAAATGGCTGATGGTCACTTTTTCTGGAAAGCCTCAAAAAGTCTTTTAGCTAATTAAAGGTTAATTATTTAGCTAAACATTTTTAGCTAATTGAAATGTATTGTACCAAAGTGATAAGAACATATGGAATGGTCAAAGCCCAGAAAAGTAGAATGTTTAGCAACCTTTCCAAGCACTCAATTTCAGAAAGCCAAATTATTTAGATGCTTTAAAACAGAGCTCTAAGCCTCTTCAGCACAACACGGCTCAATTTCTGGCTCCACTCACACTAAGTGCATAACATCTCCCTTTCCATTTCATTTTGCCTACAAATTTATGGCACTTACTTCATTTCTGAAACTACTTAACAGCAACCTGTCCCTTGGGTTTCGCAGGACTGCTGGAAAATAAATGTCCTAGATCTTAGTTACAGATTGGTACTGCTTCTTCAACGTTTTGAAACCTGATCTACGCTTCTTGAGACGAATGAGTTTGTAGGTGCTGGAAAGCCTCCTAAAAAGATACAAACCAGATACTTAAGGAAGCAATTTCCATCTAGTGACTTCCCTGAGCATAGGTGCCAGCCTTGGAGAAACAGTGTGCAAATCTCTTTGCTCAGAGGTAGACAAAACCTGGTGGCAGGTGGGAGGATTGGTCTATTCTTGCAACAGTGTATTAATCTATGCTTTATTTCCTGCATAGATCTCCAGTTGATGGAGTCCGTTTTAGAAGTCACCGGACTTGCCCAGAAGCAGAATACAAATGAAAACCCAGCTCAGTAAGGAACCCATTGATCACCAGGGAATCAGAAGGAATGCGGTATTAGCTTTCAGCCCTGTGCTAGATGCTGGGGGAGGGGGAGAGCTAAGGAAAGATCGGGCGGACCCTCTCTTCAGGGAGCTTTTGATGCAGCTGGGGAGACAGAACTGACATCATGAAACGGTACCAACCAGTACGGCCAGGACTACTATAAAGTGTTGGGTGTGTGCAGTCAAGAGGGAGGGTACAGAGAGGAGATCAAGAATGGCTCCATGGGGGAGTGAGAACTTAATGTGGACTTTGAGGAAAGAGCAGATGACAGGAGATCTAAGGTAGAAAATACAACAACCCAGGCAAGGGACCGGATGCGAGGGAAAGCCCAGTAATTGGATGAGTTGGGTGTGCACTGGGGTCCACTGAGAGATCAGTGTTCTGAGGACATTTAAGGAAATGAGATTGGAGGGCTGGGGAGCTCAGGCTCCGTAGGCTTGACTGCAGAATGGCAGTGTGCACTGGGACCAGTGTCTGAACGCAGCAGAAGAACGCTGGACCCAAGCAAAGGGCTCATTGTCATATGCGTCACACAGAAGAGAAGGTGCCTCTTAACACATATGCACGGCACAGTTATGTAAACACTCAGTATGTACACATATCTACCCATATAGAAGTCCATGAGCAAACGTGCAGATATGCAAATATACATGCACAATTACTGCATGTTCGCACCTGTTTTCTGACCAAAGACCCATAGTCCATTGGTCAAATGAAAGCTGACATCTGGGCTAACTCAGACAGTCACATGGCTTTTTGCTTAAGTTCACGATCTGCCCAGAGCTTCTGCTCAAAAAAAAGCCTCCCATTCCTGACTTCTGGGAACCAGATTGATCTGGCCACAGCTGTTCCTCTCCAGACACTGACAGCTGTCTTCTTAGCAGACCCTGTCTGGCCACTCAAACTGCAAAGAGTACTCAGCAGTCCATGGAGAAAATCGAGACTTCTTAATGAGTGGAGGGAGGCCATGCTGTTGCCATGGATGATGATAATGACGGCAGTGCCAACCACACCTTGAGCATTTACCACGGCTAATGGGCTGGATGCTTTGCAAACCAGCATTAACCCACTACATGCAGCAATCCTATGGGGTCAGTATAATCACCCCCACTTTCAGGATAAGGAGACTGTGGTTCACAAAAGCTAGGCAATGTTAATTAATGATGGCCTTGAGATTTGGCCCAAGTCTATGTGACTCCGAATCCATGATCTTAACCTCTACGGGAATATGGGAATTTGGTATCTGGGTTCCATCTGAAAACACAACAAAACAACAGCAGCAACAACAAAGCAAGGCTTCTAGAGACAGAAGGAAAACCTGGGGCAATAATGGCAACATGAGGCTGACACTCTCCAGGATGGATGGTGCCGATCCAGATGTTTGGACCTCCCGCGCTCCTCCCTTATCTCCTTACTTTAGGAGCTTTATTTAACTCAGACGGGGCCTCTGCTTGGTAGGGTTCCAGAATCAAGTGCTCGCTGAGCCTGGTGACCGACACCTTTGCCTGGATCAGGGCTTGATGTAAATGATTACCTCTTTCAATGTGTATTAGTCAGGGTTGCACCTGCTGAAGGTATTATCACCCCTGCCCAACACCCCCATTCAAAATCCTCCTCTTCTCCCAATTTCCTTTATATTACAGAGATGAGACACGTTTATCTTACTCAATGGCAAATATCTACCGTGCAAATAGGACCTGATTCTTGGCTAATAAATGGTTCTTACCAAGGCAATGACTATTTTTACATTTTCATAAACACAGCCACTATTTCTTCCAGTTTTCTAAATTTGCCAAGTATGTGTACTTGCCTCATTCTGATATGGCAATTCATATCAATTTATTTTTTTTCCTCCAGAAAGCTATTAAAGAAGCCAGAGAGCTTAGCTTAAGCTGCAGATTAATCCAACATAAAAGAAAAAGCTATTTGCATTCAAATTAGAGGAACCACACAAATGTCTCTATTCCTTTTCATCCAAATTTTGATCCTGCATATAACATTCTTCAATGAGTCAACTGAAACCTCAGTTCCCAAATCTGTAAAATGGAGATTCACAACGATAACGAAGAGAAGGCTCACTAAGCATGCAGGCACACAGCAGGTGTATTACACGAGGTAGAGTCCTCCCACCCCGGACTCTTGCGGCTCCTCACTTCACATGCTGTCACGTGGTCCATCACGGCAATTCAGGGTAATGGAAAAGATAATTAAGCTGAGAGCATGAGTGATCACACTGGGCTGCTGTCTGATCAACAATACCAAACACTTTGAACAACTTGGAACTTCATTTCCAAGAGGATGCTACAATATGAACAAGTCAAGAAAGAACAAGGCATCTTGCAACATTTTTCATAGAACTTACAGGTGAGTCAGGTCACGGAGGCCACGAAAGGCATTTCTTGAAATGGTTTCGATCTTGTTCCCTTCAATGAACCTAAAGAGAACAGCAGTATCATTCCACTGAATTTTCTCCACTTAATATCTCTATAAACAACGATATTCAAAACAGATTCTTTATTTTAAATGGAGTATGTTCACTTTTATTACTTTTTCAATGTTTATTCTAGAGTGAGAAAGAGTATGAGAGTGGGGAAGGGGGTAAGGGAGGGGCACAGAGAGAGGGAGACACAGGATCTGAAGCAGGCTGTAGGCTATCGGCACAGAGCTGGATGCGGGGCTCGAACTCGTGAGCCAAGAGATCATGACCTGCACTGAAGTCAGATGCTTACCTGACTGAGCCACCCAGGCACCCCCAAAACAAATTCTAAGAGCAGTCATGAATTGAAAACATTCATCTCTGAAGGATTAGGTCAGCTACACCAGATTCCAAGTGGGGGCCAGGTTTGTGGGCAAGAATGTGTACACACGGTGCATGCATGTCCTGCACTCCTTCCGGAAGCAGCATGGAGGTCTCACATTCAGAGTTGGCAATGTGAGGGGGAAAACATCTTGGGGGGAAAGAAAAGAAGAAAGCCCAATACAAAGGCAAGAAATTCTTAAATCTCTGCAAGGCTGGAAAGCTTCCAGACATTCTCCCCACTCAAACCTTCGAACAGTTCACAGCGCCTGGCTATTAATACTCTTGTTAATATCATTATCTCCTGAGGAAAGCCCATTGTTTTACTTCTCTGTATTAAAGTTTTTGCTGGGAGAGAATTCCAGTAAGCTCAGCTTCCAGCAAAAAAGTTCAGCATGTCCCATAGAGCCTAATCTCTGAACAAACGGGTAACAAGGCGGGAATTCTCTCAAGATCTCTAAGGCACTAGGAAATAGGAAATATAATGAAGTTGAGTATGGGCCAAACTTCTTGCTCTGTGCTAAAATGGCATAGGGCTTGCACACAGGACCTTGCAGTAATAACCCTGACCGTGCTTTGAAGTCTTCATGGGAAATACATAAAGCAAATGCACTATGACTATTCCCTAGGACTACAGAGAACTAAATTTTAGTTTATGGCATCCCATTACATCAAATGGAAGAGGGTCTTTGATGAGATGGTCCAAGGGAGAGGTTTTGCAACACGATGCCACTAGTTGGCGAAACAGTTCTCGATTCTTGTACTGCCATTTATTTGACGTCTTATGTTTTTAAGTTAGGGGTCTCTTCAGTACGAGAATTCAGTATAGGCTGATAATCGAACTTGTCTCTCAATAACCTTGGCAGTAAGATGAACTGCTCACAAGAGAAAACGGATGGCTTTACATGTGCTCTCCTCATCAACCGTTCCTAGCACTTCAGTCATAAGCCGCTTTCCATATTATGTATGCCGTCAGGCTGTTATGAAAGTATACATATTCCGTGTATTCTCAAGAAAGAATTCTTTCAGAGACATCTTTCCTAAGGACATAAAATCAGCAGGGTTTTCTTAGACCCAGGATGCGTTTAGAATTCTAACATCTACCTGTTAACCTTTCAGATAAGAAAGCAAAGACCAGGCTTTAAAAATCCCTCTGAATGCTAAATAAGGAAATCCCATCTGATAGCAGGATTAATATTCTTACAAAGTTACAAAAGACAACGATGAAAGCATTTAAGGGGGGAAAAGACTGAAAGGGGGGAAAGGCAAATCAGAAAAGGAATCAGGAAACAAAATCACAACAAGGGCAAAGCTCGCTGCTAGGCGGGGAACCTGCATGTCTGAAAAGAAAATAGGACCTCTTCTTCTAAAGAAGAAAAAAATACAATTACACTCTCATCAGCAGCTCACAGGAGATACTGCATGTGGGAAATGGGATAGTCAAATTCAAAACGTGAAGTTATATCCCCATATAGGGGAGACTTCACTTAAAAATGAGTAACCCTCAGAATCCTACAGCTTTATTTCTGGCCGATCAGCAAATCCATGCCTCATTATGAGAGGTAAAAATATCCAACGCAATTTCCAGTTGTGCTTACTCCATGCCAAATTAAATGTCAGCAGAGAATGAGTGAATATCTTTCCTTCTTTGTTTGCTTTCACCCGCTTTGTCTCCAACCTCCTCCTGTCCCAGCATGTTTATACACAAGTAAACTATAAAAGGTCAGGGCTGAAAAGAAAATGGGGTGTTCTCCATTTTCTCCACCCCTAAGCTCTCTAAGCGATGCTGTTCCTGCTCGGAAAGCCATAGAATGATTCTATGGACATACCGAACGCTCAGCAAAAAGCACAAAACTTACAGGTATTCGAGATGAAACAGTCCAGCAAAAGCATCATCCCGGATGGCTGTAAATGAGTTAGAATTCAGCAATCTGAAAAATAAAGGACAGATTTCAGTGCCGAGATTTATACCTTGAATCACATCGTGAAGCCCCTTTCTGTCTCTTTTGCTACATTCTGACCCATGGCAAAAGTTGCACAACCCAACTCACGATGCTGGTGGCGAGTGGGTATGTTGGCTAGATTTTTGGGTCTCCCCACTGCTCCACCCTTCGTTCCCCTGTGGGTCTCAGTAAATTCTCTCAAAACATATGAATGCTCAGCACAACTAAACAGCCAGTGAATGTATTACCGTGCCCAAGCCATCATGGAATCAGAGATCTAGAAGGACCTAATCCAACTCTAGTTTCAGAGAAATGTGTGCCCAGAAAAGCGACTCGACCAAAGTCACACAGCTGAGACCACAAAAATTAAAAAGACGTAAATATCCCTTCTACTATATTCTACATTGCCCTGAGAAATAACTTTTTAAAAGTTTAAGAAATCTTCAGAAGACTCTTTATCAGCACATAGTTTTCTATTAGTCACCATTTAAGCCTATTTGGTAAAAGTTAATAGAGTCTGGATAGTCACCACTTAAGTGTATTTGGCGAAATGCCTAAAATTGCATTTCCCACATATGGAAAGTATGTTTTAACAGAACTACAATTTCCAAGAAATGACAGCTTTTAAAATGTTAAGTTCAAGGTCATAAGTAGGTCCATAATATTTCAAGAACAAAAATACCCACATTAAGTTTATTTAGGATGGGAAGTGATCTCCTATAGTCCATTCCCTCACATTTTTTCTGGAATACGTTGCTTGATTTTAACATCCTCCCAAATTTAAGAAACAGAATAAACAGAATGAGCTATGTGCTCATGACTTTGCCTATCACTGACTTGCTTTTGAAAACTGCTTTTTAGACATTTCTTTTCACCAGCAAACAATAACTGGACAGGCATGCCAAGCCTGACGTGAGTTCTTGCCAAGAGTGGCTGGATACAGAGCAGTTACAAGCATGGGTTCGAATCCGGCTGGGATTTTGGACAAGTTACTTAACGCCTCTGAACCTTAATTTTCTGTCAAATGGGGAACTAAAAATACTCTCTTTGTAGGGCTAATAGGATGATCAGCTAACATTTTCCATATAAATGGTTAGTATGCTGCCCCACTGTTTATATACCCAGTTGACGAAAAATACTTCTGTTCCCAGAGCAACAGCAAGAGTTTAAAAGGTAGGTTTTCTTGTAAAGTGAGGTGTTTGGGAAATGCTTCATTTAGGTGAAATTCGGGTCGTCGTTCAATGTAATCATGTCACCCGTTGCCAAAAGATGGGTTGTTGGGATCTATGATAAAGGCCTTGAGGAAAACATAGGCCAAAAGAAGGAGACACTGAGCAAAGAGCCTGAGACCCAGCCAGGTAGGGACACCACAGGGGAAGCAAACCCTGAGGGTGTTGGGGGTATTTAAGGAAGGGCTGACACCCATGAGGCAGGAATTGCCCCTCTCAGGTCTATACCTCCAGGGGGCCCATTTTCAGAGAGAACTTCCCATACTCACAGCAGCTGCAGGGAAGGCAGATGGGAAAACATTCGGTCCTTGATTTCTGAAAATGTTCCGTTTACCAGGCTCCTGTGGGCAAAAGTGAAGCAAAACAGGGCCTAGGTTTCTTTTATTAGTGATTGCAGGATGGTCATACCTTGCACCTGTATTTCAAACTCCTCCACTCAGGAATGAGGCTTAAAATCGTCAACCAGGGGCCTCTCAGGGGGAGAAACGAGAAGACTCCAGCCATTTTCCGGTGAACTGGATCAATATGAAAACTAGTCTGAATAATAGAAGCCTTTACCATCAGTCTAGCTCCTTCCACAGACATTATCTCAGCAAGTTTAAATCAATCCCCTCCCTTCCTTTTCTTACCTACGGGACGCCCTGGCTGCAAACAGATAATTACTTCACCTCTGCCCATGATTCTGTTTGTGTAGACACAGCATTAATGTTGGCTGGGGAAACTCCAGGGTAGGATTAAGCATTCCCCTTGAGAGCACATCTCTGAAAGACACTCAGAGCACTTCTGATTAAATGCACTGTGAAAGCCTTGGGGGAAAAACTCAAGAGTCACCTGAACTTGAATGTGCGGTGGGAGGCAATGCCATCTGCCAGATATAATGGTCAATGCGGGGGCAAGTGGCTTGACTATTTTTGCCACCAGGTCCCCTATCCTTTCTGGCCACAGCAGGACCTCAATATATTATTTCAAAATTACTTCAGTTAACATGCAGAGCAATTAAGCAGCTGCCGTTCTAAAGGATTTAACAAGGGGAATTCTAATTTCTGGAGTCCTCCATGTCCCTCGACTTAGCAACATCAGGAATCAAAAAGGCTCCCAGTTCCTGCTAGCCAGACCCTCCTGAGTTTCTATAAATGCAAAGGGGAATCCCTTCACCCCTGCACCTTGCCTGGGGTGGGAGGCAGGAGAGTGTAGTAGGAGGGACATGAAGAACTTCACACCTGGGATTCCCCCGCTTCTGTGGTTGAGTGGGCATCACCCCAGCGCCCTGGCCTGGAAGGAGGAAGTTCTTTCAGCAGGAAACCTTTCCCAGCAGTAAAGATAAGCCCCATAGCCCCTTCCACTGTCATTAGGAGAGCTGGCTGTGGGGCTTGAGCGGCTGCCGGGGGGGGGGGCAGGTTGGAAGCATCACTTAGCAAGTGAAGAAATAAGGTGGGGCCCCTCCTGTCAATGCTGAAAAAGCCAATATAATGTGTGGTGGGGACAGGGGGCAAGAAGCCCTTGTGAACTCGGGGCAAGAAGTCTTCCAGCACTTGGCCACGGGCCTGGGTGCCCTAGTCTCTGCCCAGCCCGGTGCTCCCCTCTTCCAGGCCTCATGAGGCGGCCCCCACTTCCTGAGGCCGCATGCCTTTACTCGGGTCGTTCCTGACCTGCAGTGGACGGGTCGGGAGGAGGCCACGGTGTAAACCACCGCCCCGGACGCGAGATGGGACAGTGAGGCCTCGTCCCTCCCCTGTTTACACTCACTCCAGTCATGCTCAGGGGCACATTCCTGTCCCTACACAACGACACCTCCCCCATCCTCTCAAACTTTAATGCACCCCAGAATCACCTGGGACTACACGTGCAGACTCCAGCTGAGGCCGAGGCTCCACTCCCGAGACCCTGCTTCATTCAACGCGGGCCCGGGAATCTGCACTGGCACGGGCTCCCCCAGGTGGGTCTGATGCAGGTGGCCCGCGGGCCACACTTCAAAAAACACTGCCACGGGGGCCGGTCTGGGTTCCCTCCACCCTCCCCGGGGCCCGAGACTCCACCCACGTCCCACGGCGCACCCCCACCCAAACGCGAAGACAGAGGCTGGGAAGCCGGGTCGGGGTCGCGCTGTCCCAGCGCCCGCGGCAACTCCCCGGCGGGGCGGCGGCGGGCGCGGGGTGGGGCGGGGACTGGAGGGGGTCCCACTCACTCACAGGGAGCTGATGTCGCCCGGCACGATCCTGGGCACCCAGGAGGAGCCCACGCAGATGATGGACTCCTTGGTACAGCTGCAAGTGGCGGGGCAGCGCGCCAGCCGCCTCACCTGCGCGCCCGGCGGGATCAGGCACGCGGCGCTCAGCAGCAGCAGCGGCAGCAGCCCCGGCGCCCCGCCGCCGCCCCGCCGCAGCGCCATGCCGGGTCCCCGCCGCCCGCTCCCCGCCCCGGCGCCCGCCGCCGCCGCGCCGCGCGCTCGGACCCCGCGCCGCTGCAGACGCGGGCGCCGCTCGCTGCTCCGCCGCCGCCGCTGCTGGCGAGGACCAGGGCGCCGCGGGTGTGGGAGGCCGAGCCGCAGCCGAGCAGCATGCTGGCCGCCACCCCCACTCGCGCCCCCCCACCCGCGCCCGGGCGCGCTGGGCGGCCGCCGCTGCTGCGCCCGCCGCACTCGCGCCCGCCTGACATCAGCACTCGCGCCCGCAGCCCGCTCTGGCCAATGAGTAATGCGGGGCGGGTGCCCGCCCCGCCGCGCCCCGCCCGGACCCTCCCGACCCTCCCCGGGAGCTGCGGGGCCCCGGGGAAAAGTTGGGTGACCTTGGGGGAGGGGCCGGAGACCGCCTCCTCCCCTCCCCACGGGGGCCCGGCCGAGCGGCGGGGGCTCACCCCCCCCCCCCACGCTGTCCCTCCTAAGGCTCCAAATGATTTGGGGGAGGCACTGGGCTCCTTTCAGCTGGGACAAAGTGTGAGGCCAAAAAAAAAAAAAGTAGGACCTGGGGAACTGGCTTGATTGCTGGGTGCTTTGAAAAGTACAGAATTTTGAGCAGCCTTGATTAATTTGTTAAGAGAAGAAATGAAGTGAATGGTGCCATGGAGTTCAGCGGGGATGGGTCTGCTGGTCTTTGGGGCCGTGGGGTCTGGCGCGCATTTCCGCAGCCCCCGGGGGTGACTCAGCCGGCCACCTTTCCCTACGGAAGGCACGTAGAGCAGAAAAGCTGCTACGGCAGTGCCAGTGTGCGCCCCTAGGTGCTGGGGGGGGGGGGGGGGCTGCCTCCTGCTTGCTACAGAGCTACAAGCCTCCAAAAGTTTTCCCTCGCGTGCTCACCGGCACCGCACCCCCCCCCCCCCAAGTAGAAGACAGACATGAGTAGAGATGGAGGGCCTGACACATCCTAGGCACTGGGCATTTCATCTTCTCCTAACAGTTTGAGGCACATCCCCAATTCACTGATGAGGAAACTGAGACCCGGGAAACATCAGGACATGGCTGGTGGTGGAGTAAATGACGGGGCAGGAATGGGACTTGGAGTGAGGATGGGGACTAGGACCCAGGCTCTACTGAGCCCCTCTTCTGCTCTGCACATTTGATATGCTGAGCTTGAATCTTAACCACAAGGTGGTGTGACCTGGAGAGATAAAAGAAAATGGCCAAAGCAGAAGGGAGATAATGGTGAATAGCCCAAACCGCTCAAGGGGAGCCGGGCACCATCACCAGGCTACTAACCATGGAAAATACTCTTGTGTGTTAAGATATACCCAGAAAAGGGAGTACCCATCGCAAAAGGTTATTACTGTTGGAATCATCAATTATCGATCCCTCAGCAAACATTTTGAGCACAGACTGGGCTGGCCACTGGGTAAGGGGACCAGAGGAGAGGCCATAGGGATCTTCTGGGAGCTTGACGTCAGCTGAGCGGATAGCCCTAAAGGAGGAACTCCACATGGAACGTAGTGGGTTACAGACGGACCAAAAGAGGTTCAGGAATTGAAAGCGAGTTTGTTATAGATAATTCCATGGAAGGAGTTGGACATTCCATTGAATGGGCACTATTTATCCAGCACCAGCATCCTTGTCAATCAGTCTACATTCATCATCACTGAACTCCCACATCTACTCCGAAAAGTGGGTCTTCCCATTTTATAGATGGGAAAACCGAGTTCAGAGATGTTCTTCTCTTGTTCAAGGCCACAGGGGACCCAGCCCCGAGGATCCTCCTCCAGAAATGGCTGCTGTGTCAGGCCCTCACCGCTGATGGGCAGGCGTTACAGATGCTTCGCTCAGCAAAACCCAGTTCTAGGAGCTCAGGACACAGACCTCTAGAGGAGGCAACAGGCACGTGGACCCACAACCATGGACATGCGTCCTGCTTGCCTGAAAGACATCAGCCCCAGGAGGCACGGACTAGTGCTTTACGGAGAGGAGTGGTGAGGCTTTTGTAGTGCAGTGCCGTCCTGCTGCCCCAGGAGAAGAAGCTTTGGTTCTCAGCGGTGTGGACCGAGCGAGGAGGAAGGGTAGAGAAGGTAAACCCTCCGTTCCCAGAACTAGCCAGATTTGGGTTAGCACCCCAGCCTGCCACTCGCCAGCTGTAACTGTGGGCAAGTAATACTCTCTAAGCCTCGGTTTCCTCACCTGTAAATTGGGAGCTGGTTGTATCCACTTTGGGGAGTTAACTGTGACCAAGAATGTGAAGCACCCAATGCCAGGTCCTGGGTGTTTGTTCCGAGGTCAAGGTGATATTGTGGGCAGGGCGAATCTCAGCGAAACCTTAGGACTGGAGAAGACAGACGGGAGCAGAGGGGCTGTAAAAGGAGATGAATTTTCCTAACTTTTGTGCCTCTGTTTTAATGAACGCAGTCTAGCACAGTGGTTCTCAGCCTGCGGTGACACTTGGCAATGTCTGGAGACACTTTGACAATGTCACAGTGGGGTGGGTATCTAATGAGCAGAGGCCGGAGATACAACTAAACATCCTACAGTACACAATGAAGAATGATTCAGACCAAAATGCTCCTGGCGCCAAGGTGGAGAGACCCTCACCTAATGTTCTAGAAAGACCCTGGGCATGAGGAATTCCAGAAATACAGATGCTACGCCTGGCTTCACCACTCATAAGCAAGCCTTTTGGTCATGTCGCTCCCATCTCCAGCCTCTATTTCTGTGTCTAGAAAATGGGGGCAATGAGACTTTCCCCTCTCTTTCCTAGATGAATGTGACATATCGTCATTACTGTCCTTACTCTCCCCGCACCCAAAAAACTAGAAAGTTCCTGGTAGGAAGAGTGCAGAGAGGAGATTCGGGTAGCGTGGCTGGCAGGATTGGAATGTGTTTCGGCTCTGTTAGACACACCAAGTGAGGGACTGTAAATTATAAGGTGCAGTTTATAAATTAAGATATAAAAATGGAAATGCATATTACTTTGATTTGGTTCCAAGATCTTCAGCAGTTAAAAAAAAACTTAATAGACAATCAGAGAGACACAATCTGTTTCCAGGAAATAGCAAGAGTTTCTCAAAATGTAAAACTCTTTGTTCAGACGGACACTTACTCCAGCTGTGTCTCCATGACATGGGCAGGGATTCCTACAGTGTCTGGAATGTTGCCGGCTGGAACGGCAGGTGTAGGCAGCTCGGAGCACTGTTTGTTCATTCCTCTTCTCATTCAACCACCTGTCAGTTCCTTTGGTCAATATTGACTGAGAGCCCACTGGGGGCTGGGTTGGAGTGAGGCATGAGGTGGAAGAAAGGTCAAGAATGCCTCCCAGGGTTTAGCCTGAACCAGTAGTGGACGGAGGCGCCATTTCTTGAGATAGAAAACAGTTTGGCCAGGGGAGAGATAAATATCAGCAGGTTGGGTATTGGAGATGTTGACCCCGAAATATCCAGGAGGCACCCATGTGTGGCTGAGCTGGCAGCTTAGGGACCAGTGGAGATGGCAAGGAAATGATAGGGGGTGGATGGAATGAAATGTCAGTTCTACCTCGGTAAGCTCTCAGTATAACGGCGGCCGATTGAATGAATGAGTGAGTGAATGAGTGACATTTTGGACATATAGACATTAAAGAGAAAATATCTCTCAGGTGCGATTGGCAAGAACCACCAGAAACCTTACAGAAGAGCGTGAATCTAAGAACATTGCAGTTTGGGGATCTATTTTTAGACCCAAAATAATCTTCAAATCCTAAACCACCCCTGTAAATCTGGTAGGAATCTCAGAGACCTCACCATGCTTCTAATCTCCCCACTTTCCAACCAAACTCCACCCCCACCCCCAGCTGGTCTTCCTACCAGAACTGTAAGCTTTGGGTGAAAGGCTTCACTGATGTCAAAGGCTTCTGGCTCCGACGCTTGCGGTAACAACTGAGGAAAAATCATTCATCCAAACCTCAAAAGCACTTGGTTTGAATGGTTACAAATTGGATTCCCTGGAGTAAACATTTAAAAAAAGAAAAAAGGCTTGTCTATTTTTTTTGTAGTTAAAGAGGATGCCAATCCCTCCTTGGCCACATCACCCCAATATGCCAATCCTGTGGTTGGCTGTGGGTCAAATGCACATGCCATTTCTGCCTTCTGTCACTTCCTTTCTTCACAAACTCATTGGGCATTACAAGTCTGGAATTCATTCCAAATTTGTCCGCAGATTGGCCTCTTGAATTCAGTCATGTTCTTGAAGGGCTGCCTCTGGGTATCTCATGCTATTTCCTAAATCAGCTAACAGGCCCTCAAGACCCTGGCCATGGTTTTGAGTGACTCTGACACGTCCTCTCCACCACCAGAGCGATGGCCGCCCCTGGGATACTTCTTACCCGGCGTCAGCCGGGTGCCCCTTCTCACGACAACAGGTCACAATTTTGCTTTGGGGGGAATGATTCCTTCTCAACGTCCAACCATGTGGCTTAATTGATAAATTCTTCCATTTCTCACTGCACATCTCAAGACTAGAGCTTTCCAGAACATTCCATTCTCCCAACCTCAGTGACTGGCTTCAGGATAAACACATCATGCAGCTGGAGTAGTCAGGGCCCTTGCTTGAAATACGGAGAAGCAGCCTTACTTCCCTACTGGCCTATGAGTTGTGGTCATGTGAGCCTGAGAACCTGGGTATCCTGAGAAAGGTGTTCCCCTAGGAGAGAGATCTCAAGGGCATTGTTTGGGCCTTGGATCAAGCCATCCCATTCAGCTCTTCAGTGATGTGGGACCATAAATCCCCTATTTGCCTAACTCGTCAAAGTATGGGCTTTACTCTATTGCAACCAAATGAGTCTTAACTACTCCACTGAGATGTAGGGCAACACGCAGCCACTCTAAGATGAAACTGTGAAGCAGGTAAAACTCGGCGTCCCCAGCTGTGCCCTTCAATGCCCTGTTCCCTCACTCCCCAACTTTGTGGGGTCCCTTTTTTTCCTTTTTCAAGGAAAATGTTTAATTTCTGCACTTTGGGGGTCATTTTTTCTTCTTGATCAATACCGCCAGAATTTTGTCTGTTTTGTTAGTTTTCTCAAGGAACCAAGTTATGCCTATGTTGATTTTCAGTAATCCGTCTTTGTTTTCTGCATCATTACTGTATGCTTGTATCTTCATCATCTGTTTTCTTCTACTCATTCTGAAATGTGGTTTGTTTTTTTTTTTTTTTTTACAAAAGGTAATCAGTTAAAGTAACTCTATTTTACAAGTCACTCTATTCCACAAGAGTCACTTGTGATGGCGAACTTTATGTGCTAACATGAATGGGCCATGAGATACCCAGCTAACTGGTAAACTATTATTTCTGGGTATGTCTCTGTGAAGGTGTTTCAGGAATAAATCAGCATGCGAACTGGTGGACTGAGTAAAGATCACCCTCGCCAAGGCAGGTGGGCATTGTCTAACCTAAAAGTTGAGGAGCCTGAACAAGACAAAAAGGTGGAGGAAGGGTGAGTGCAGACATTGTCTCCTCTGTTTCTCAGGCTTGTGGACTCACACCAGGACTCACACCAGTGTGTCTCTGCACCCCTCCCCACTCTCCCATCCCCTACCCCCAAGTCTCAGGCCTTCAGACTAAGCTGAATTACACTAACAGCTTTCCCAGGTCTCTAGCTTGCAACAGCAGACCAGGGGACTTCCCAGCCTCCAACACTGCGTCAGCCAATTCCTATAATAAATCTTCTCATATGTATCTTATTGGTTCTGTTTCTCTGGAGAATGCTGACTAATACATCTCTTTATTTATATTTACAAGACAAACTGCCTTAAGCTATGTTCCTAGTTCCGGGAGGCTGTGCCCATCTTTTAGTTGGACTGAGTTGATTAGAAGTACATCTGTGAGTCACAGACAGTGGGTCCATGACTGCAGTCGACGCCTTAAGACAAGGACAATTTCCTGTATGACAAACTTTTGCAAACTCAAATTTATAAGTCAATATAATAATTTCATGGGAAATCTCTTTGATCTTCTTACCAAATGACTTTAAATTCTAATTTAAGAGAACGAGTTACCAAATGAGTACAGATTTAACCAAAATGTATAATAATGGGCCTGTAAATATCCTCTAAGCCCTTTTGTTATCTATAAACAATGGTTTAGCTCAATGTTTTGTATCCTCAGAGGATATATCCTTCCCAGGCTCCTGCTGTTGAAGCCTGTGGTCTCTGATCGCAACTTAATTTTAATCAAGACTAAATTAAAGATATTTCCCCCCATTCTATGGCATCTGAATTATTCTGTGGTCTTATGCCTCTCTGCTCAACCAACCCTGGCCCACATCAAAATGGGTTCTGAAGGATGTACTTGAAATGCATCCACGGTCTATCCCAATGGCTTCATTGGGATTCACTGGACTGCCAATCCCAAGGACCTTCATGTTTGAACACAGCTCTCAGGCATAAGCTAAACACCAAGGGGGAAATTTGAGACAAAAGTTCCTAAAATCAGAAAATGGACTAAGGCTTCCCATGCTACCTTACAGGCCTGGCTGTGGGTCTCCTCTTCACTCTACCTGTGTCCTCCTGGAAGAGTTGTTCTGAAAAAAGTGTCCAGAACTTCCCTTCAGAGCCCTCCCCCCGCCTCCCTTCCCTGCACTCTTCAGGATGTCGTGCTAAGAAACACTGATCCAGGGGAGGCATCATACAAGTATTGTTGGAGGGCCTGATGTGAACCCCAACGTCATCATTTATCGCCAATGAAATCTGGTCTGGCCATCTTCTAGGGGCTTTGGTTTCCTCTCTGTATATGGGACAGGACAATGCACATCACCCTGGGGTTGCTTGAAATGAAATTGGTTGAAGAATGCCAAAATTCTTATAAGTAATACAAGTCAGTTAATTAAGCAGTTGGCCAGTTGGTCTCTACCTGTTCACTGAGAACCACAATCCCCTGTAGCTATAGATATGGCTATGGGTATTGATATATTCTCCTCAAGAAGCTGAAAATGTACCCAAAGAAATAAGACGTTTCTATGTCAGAAAGCCTGCTAGTTCTAGAGAACTAGTTCTAAGAGCTACTAGCTCCTCTAGGGAAGAACAAGTGTCTTGGTTCTTCCCCACCACTTTCTTTCCATAGCGCCAAGAAACAGAATCCACGCATTGTCTGAAAGCTGGGAAGATTAGTTTAGTCGGTCGGTGAATATTTACTGTGTGGCTCCCATGGGGCCAGGCACTGTGCTAGACTCTGGGAATGCAATGGTGGACAAGACAGCTGTCGGCCAGCTGTGGGCTCCTATTCCCTTTGGCCTGCCCTGTGTACACGGCAAATCAAGGTCAACATCCTGTGTGCGTGGATTAGCAGCCCCTTGGCAATTAGGCAGAATCTCGGGAGCCTAGCCAGGGCACAAGGGGGTGGTAACTATAGCCTTCTTCCCTCCCCTCATCCGCCCCTTACACCAGGGAAAGACCAGAGCCAGCAGTGTGCTCAGATAAATGTCCATCCCTAAACAAACCTCATTGACTCCTTGTTCTTGATCATTAGAAGACATTAGAGCTTAGACTTTATGTGGCTCCTGAAGACGGCTAATTGAGTTGGAGAGTGGGTAATCCACCATTTAAGGAAGGGAAAAAGGGAGTGCCTACTGGTCTGAATGGTCACACTCAAGAGCACTTATTTCAGGAAGAGGGCAGTTGTAAATTCTGAGTTTGTCTTTGGCAGGCCATCTTGGTTCATGTCAAACAAAGACTTGGCCTAAAACAAAGTCCTGGGAGGGTGTCTATCTCAAGCATCCCTGTTGGAATAGTCATCCTCCCTGGCAAGAGAAGTAAAGTGGCTCTGAAAGGTGCAATGATGAAGTCTGAGGTCTATATGGTGGTTTCACAGTTAACAAGGTCTTTTCTCCTCCATTATCTCAATTGCAGCCTCCTTGTAACCCTGGAACAGAAGAAGTTTTCAGAGGGGGACACTGAGGCATGGACAAGGCAGCCATTGTCCAAGTGTCAAAAACTGCAGTGGACAGAATTGTCCTACCGCATCACAATTCTGCTGGAGGCAGTTGGGGCCAGGGTTCGGGATGAGTTAGAAAGAAACATCAATGCTTTCCACAAGATTCTAGAAAGCGAAAGTTCTGTCATTCCTCCCTCTATCTTGCCCAAGTTGTCTTTTTATCCCCTTGTCCACTGAGGGTGGGAATATAAAGTGGTACAGCTATTATGGAAAACAGTATGGAGGTTCCTTAAAAACTTAGAAATAGAACTACCCTATGATCCAGCAGCCCCATTAGTGGGTACATATCCAGAGGAAATGGAATCAGAATCTCAAAGAAATATCTTCAGCCCCACGTTCATTGCTATATTATTCACAGTAGCCAAGACATGGAAACGACCTAAGTATCTCTCATGTTGGACTATTGTCCAAAAGCAATGTTAAATACGACCATTCCTCAAGCCTCCAGGAAGAGGTGGGTCTAGGTGATTTTCAGGCATACGCGACCTAGAGGATGAACCTCTCCAAATAATCCCAGAAGCACCAGCTGAGTGCAGAAGGATGAGTGGCAGAGTGAAGGTCCTCTACTAACATCCCCTGGCTGTGAAGGAGGCCTGGCTTGAGGCAAGCATCCCTGAGAGCCATGAGAGGGTTGCTGAAGGGTGACAAGGGCAGAGGCAGGAACAGACAGAGTCACCCTTGGAGAGCAGGGCTCATCATGGAGCCTTCAGACCAAAACACGGCCAGCTGGAAAAGCCGCCCCCGGCTGCCCTTCCCCATTCTGCAGCTCCCTGGGGTTCCCGTGCCAAGACAGCACTATTTACTTTCATCTATGTATCTTCCGAGAGAAATAATAGGGTTCATCAATAATGTTTGGTTTTGGACTCATTTGGGAAATCAGAAAATTTTCCGTGAGAATAGCATGCTCTCTGATCGATTGTACTATAATATTTTGGACAATGTAATTACAACTGGATCTCCCCCTAAAAGCCAAAGGACTGTTACTCTCCTTTCCGGTATAGGGGCAGGACCACCGGACAAGGCTTCCAAAGGCTGAGATTGGTGCGGTCAGCTCAGCTCGGGATTCTGCATTTCCTCACCTGCCACAAATGTCCGTGACGCCTAGAAAACGAGCTCAGTCTTCCTCCTGGCTCCTTCCAAACGCTCTTGGGACACTGGTCTGCAGCGCTGTGCTACGTGGAGTCTTTGCAACGCAGAAACGGAGCTGGAGTCGAAAGAAAATACAAAGATCTTTTTGTGGGGAGAATGGCCCGTAAAAGAAGAGATGAGGAACAGGCTGGGACAGGGGAGCTATTAGCCTGTGACGCTGACCCCACAGATCGCAGCCACCCCTGCCGGGCGCTCCGAAACAGAGCCGGCCTGTTACAGGAGTCTCGCAGAGGCAGAAATGGCAAACCCCTGTACCACCGCCTTGCTCAGTCAAATCCAGGAGTCTCCGGAGAGAAGAGTGGCCTGGCTGCAAGCCGAGGAGGATCCCAAAGGACCTAACAGCTGGAGACTGTCAGCGGAGCACATTCCCCGCCGCCCGGGCAGCCAGGCCTTTCACAAAGAGACATCTGAGCTGTGACTCTCTGGGTCTGCTAAAAATAGTGAAAGAGACATTTGGGCTTTGACGGTTGACATGAACTAAGGGGAATGTGGTACAAAGCAGTTAAAGAAGATCTCTAGGCCTTTCTGGACCCAAGAGAATATTAGCAGTGATTCCTATCTAGAAGTGTGCTACCTACCAGGAGCTGATATCTGCCGCTTAGTGGAGTCCATTGGTTCATACTTCATCGGTTGATTCAGTAAACATCTATGGAGCACTTTCAATATGTATCTATTGAGCTGCTGGAAGACAGCAAAGCCTGGGTGAAGGATTAAGGCTGCAAAGTTTGCTGACATTTAAGCCCTGCCCTCAAAGAGCTGGCCCTTATGCAACAGATAAGTAACTGAAAAAACGAAAGAAATCATAGGACAATTGCTTTTGAGAGACGACATTTGTGTTTGATCAGTTAAAATTCCTGAGAGGAGGAGCGCCTGGGTGGCTTAGTCGGTTAAGCGTCCGACTTTCGCTTAGGTCATGATCTCACGGTTTGTGGGTTCGAGCCCCGCGTCGGGCTCTGTGCTGANGGTTAAAATATAATGATATGGTTATTTTGGGGCGCCTGGGTGGCTTAGTCGGTTAAGCGTCCGACTTTCGCTTAGGTCATGATCTCACGGTTCGTGGGTTCGAGCCCCGCGTCGGGCTCTGTGCTGACTGCCAGCTCAGAGCCTGGAGCCTGTTTCAGTCTGTGACTCCCTCTCTCTCTGACCCTCCCCTGTTCACGCTGTCTCTCTCTCCTAGAAATAAATAAAAATATTAAAAAAAAAATTCCTGAGAGGAATTCCCTATGAATTGTTATAGAAGATCTTCAGGTCTTTCTGGACCCAAGAGGCTATTAGCAGTGATTTCTTCTTATACTTTCACTACTTAACAAGACTTAATAACACAGAGGGCCATAAGTGCACAGAAGAGGGAGTGCTTTCTTCTCACTTGCAAGGCTCCTGGGACCGGCTTTCCGGGACCGCTATCCCTGCAGCTGGGCCGTGATGAAAGGGTAGGATCTGAACAGACAGATACAAAGAGAGGGGTGTTCTGCCTGGAGAAAATTGAATGAGCAAAGCCATTGATCAATAATGGCAAGAATAATAGCTAGCACTTTCCTAATGCCTATTCGTACCAGCCACTTACCTTACTTAAGACTTGAAACATCTCCATCAAGGAGGTGTTAGTATCTCCAATACACAGAAGGAGAGCGTGCAGCTCAGAGAGCTTAAGTAATATGCGTAAAGTTGCAGAGGCAGTGGCAGATTCAGCATTCAGAGAAGGGTCATCTGACTTGAAAGCCCATTCCCAATCTTACACTATTCCTGGTATGGGCAACTTTGAGGCCAATGACACTATTGGCCACAGAAGACACGCAGCAGGGTGAGGAAGGGAAGGAGGAGGGTTCTGAGGGAGAAGAACAGAGGGTCTGGCGCTGGAACACCTTGGAGGAGAGGCCCAGGGACCAGGTGGAAATTTGCACCTGAAATGTCAAGAAGACAGTGGATCAGGAAGCGTGTGGGGAGAGACACGGAAGAGATCGCTGCTGGAGTAGTTAGGAGGTGGACACCGGTGGGTTTGCCGAGGAGAACAATGGGTGTGCTTGGAAAAAGAGCATGAGCGTGAGATTTCGAAGGCTGGCTAAATGCCTTGTAGGGGGAGGGGAGCAGAATATATTCTTCTGGGGATTAAAGTGGGCTAGAGAAATAAGAGGACAAAGGGCGGAGATGGAGAGATGAGGAAGGTCCTGTTAGCTAGGAGCCCTTCCTCATGACCCTGGTCTTTGGAAAAACTACTCAAAACACACAAGCTTCAGGATGAGTGTGGGTTTTTTGGTGAAAGCCAACAAAAAAGGCTTGCATATCAGGCCTACATTGAAGGACACAGAGACTCTGTGCTTAGAGAAGGGACCCAAGGCAGAGGGACCTTAACAACACAAGCCCTGGGAACTTGCAGCGATCATGGGCAGGGCTCTGGCTTCTCAAGTCCAATTTACGAAACTCTCCTTGGAACAGGGAGTCTCTGGCCAAACAAGAATGAGCTGGGGATAGAACTTTGGTCACCCCTTAAGGAGCTATAACACAGACAAAATCCAGTGAAGGAGACAGCAAAGGGCAAAATAGAGAGGAGATGGAGGGGACTTTGAGCAGAGGGAAGAGCTTGGGTTCTGGCTCTGCCCTGAACCAATTGCTGGGCGTTGGGAATCAACTGATGCCTCTGGGTCTCATGTCCTTGTATGGAAGCTCCAGACCCCAATCCCCCAGAGCTTTTCACTTTATGACGCTGTGGGAAGATTGAGCAGGAAGGCAGGAGCAGTGAAAAGAGCTGCATGTACTGGGTGGGCTGAAGGTTAGAGGAGACAGCGTCCAGTGCTGAGACTGAGAAGGTCATGGGCTAAGAGCTGCTCCCTCTGTTTGATGGAGGGTGACACCTTCAGGGAGAGTAAGGAGTAGGTCCAGATGGCCACTCTCCAGCCTAGGAGATCAAGTGCCAGTGATTCCCTTTTTAATAAGGTGTGTCCAGTTGGGAAAGTGTCTCTGTACCAAAGTTGTGGCCCTGCGGTGCATGCTTGGAGCGACTGCCCACATGGCAGGGTGGCACATTCTGCCCTGGCTGCTGACCCACTTCCCAACACCAGGTGTCAGGAACCCCACTGCTCAAACTCATGGCTCCAAGGATAATTAGGTTCTGAACAAGTGGCTCAGAGAAATGATGCTCCCCTCCCCTAAATGGATGAAGAACCTCCAAGAGGCAGGAGGGATGTGATTTCGAGTGGCCATCGGTGTCCCTTCTGTTACTCTGACTTTGACCTTCCCAGGTGGCTCTTCACAGTCCCCTGGCTGAACTGTCTCCAGCCAAAGAGGATGCTGGGCAACTTCACACACAACTTCAACAACCGGGATGGGGGCACTTAGAGGGATGCTGGGAAGACTCCCTCCTCTCTGATAAACCCCTCCTTCACTCAATCACTCCAGGAACCAAGACAACATGGGACTTCATTGCCACTTCTCCCCTTGCGAGGAATAATAGCCCATCACTCAACTTCATTCAACAGAGGCTCACCCCTCGCTTCATTCCCATCTTTTCTCAGGTACCCTGTCTTCACCAAGCCTTCCCCTCCTGGACCCATCTAAAATGGAATCTCCATGACATCCATCAGTTCATACACCTTTTGCTTTGTAAGTACTTCCCACAATTCACCATAGGATATATTCCTTGGCTGGTTTATTTGTTTAATACTGTTTTTTTCTCATTAGAATGTCACCTCAATGAAGGCAGAGACCTTACCTATCTTATTCTCTACTGTCTCCCGAAGACCTAAAAAATCTCTCAGCACTGAATAGTCACTTAATAAATACTGGAGATTGAGAGGATGAGCAGATAGCATTGAGACAGTATGTTTCTGGGGCCCAAGGGCAAAGATCATTGTTTTTGGTTTACTGTTCCAGGCCCAGTGCCTCACACAGTCTCTGATGCATCATAGACTCTCAAATATTTGCTGGATGAATACATGTAAGAAGGAAGGAAGGACCAATGTCCATGCCAGCATCCATGTAGTGTGACTAAAGAAATGTACTGGACAACACTGGGATCAGAACAGCTGTAGTGGGCACTAACGAAGAGGAAAAACCACAAAGAGAAGTCAGGGAGGACCGAAAATGCTCTAGACTCCTGGAGTCACTTGGATGTCTGGTCCATGATGAGGAGGCTCCTGTCTTACAGTGTGAAAGTTGGTTTGCCATCTTCATGGGAAGTGATGCTCCAGCCAAAAAGGGTAGACTCTGTCACTAACTGTCTCTGTGACCTTCATCACTGAACCTCTCTGAGCTCCATAAATGGTTATTTGAATGAACGGATGAATGGAAGATGCTGTAGTAACTTTCAGTAGTTCAACTTTCAACAGAGCATGACAGTAGAGGGAGAATAAGATTGACTCAAAGATATTTGCTAGTGTTAACCATCTACGTTTTCATTTTTCAAAGAGTAGAGGAAATTCTTTCACAAGTTAAGAAACCAGATATATTTAAAGGCAGCAGGACTGAGCTTGGAAATAAGTATATGAATCTGCTTCTCTTTCCCCTTCCTTTCATTGAGTCATCTTCTCGAGTAAAGTTCCTCGTTCATCCACACTCTCAGCTCAAAGTGTTGGGTTCAAGTCCTCTGTTCGGATGGTGGATGAATTCCTCTGCTGGGCACAGAGTTTAGATCTGGTGGATCGCGCTTGGCTTCTAGTCAACAAAATCTTGTGGGTTGTTGGGATTGTTATCTCCAACAACCCAATAAAAACAGGTCCCATGGCTATCATGAAAAAGACACCTGAAAGTCACAGCCGCCACTGACTCATGGGGTACACTGGAGTTGTTTCATCTGAGTGATGATGAGAATGTTTTAGTAACCTGAAGTCGTTAAATTTCAGAACGGGCTCATCTCATCTTCCACATGTGCCTGAATTGTTTCCATCTATGTTTATTAGAATTATTTACTCATACTTTTATTTGCACACAATGTTCCCCATAAATTGTTGACTCTCTTTTGATTCTTCTTTACTAATCCATGTCCATGGTGCTGTGCTAAGCACCTCTCAGCATCCAGGGGTGGGATCACAGGGAGTAATTAACCCCCTAGGAATTGAATGTGCCAAAGGAGTGCTTTGGCAATTTTGAGCATGCCGTTACTGGGGAGGGATCAGGCTAGAGCCACACTTTTTTCTGCCTGGGTGTTTGTGAAAACCATTCCCTCTCTTCACCCTCTGCTCTTCCACATCCCACTCACCACTCCCTCACTTACTGAAGCCCTAATGATTCTTCAGACCTCGGTCTAAACATGGCTTCTTTGGGGAAGATTTTCCTGAGCTCCCTAAGTAGGTCAAGTGGCCCTTCCTTTGTGTTTCTAGTACCTGTGCTTTCCCCCCTTGAGAAGTGCTATCCAGTAGAAAAATAATGCAAGTTACACATGTAATTTTAACTTATTACCTACATATTTAAAAAGTAAATATGAGATTGACCTTAATAATATATATTTTTAAATATTTTTTTATTCATTTCTAGGAGAGAGAGAGAGACAGAGTGAGCAGGGAAGGGTCAGAGAGAGAGGGAGTCACAGACTGAAACAGGCTCCAGGCTCTGAGCTGGCAGTCAGCACAGAGCCCGACGCGGGGCTTGAACCCGCGAACCGCGAGATCATGACCTAAGCAAAAGTCGGACGCTTAACCGACTAAGCCACCCAGCCGCCCCGATCTTTTTTTTTTTTTTTTTACAAATAGTTTATTGTCAAATTGGTTTCTACATAACATTCAGTGCTCATCCCCACAAGTGCCCCCCTCCATGCCCATCCCCCCCTCCCCCCCACATCCATCAGTTGTCAGCTCAGTTTTTGTCAGCATTCAAGAGTCTCTCATGGTTTGCCTCTCTCCCTTTCCCCCACCATTTCCACCCTTCTTCTCCCCTTTTATTGGTCCTTTTATTCAACCTGAGTGTATTAGGTCCTGAAGGCTGCCATAACAAAGCACCACAAATCAGGCTGCTTAAACAGCAGAAATGTTTGGTCTCAGAGTTGTGGAGGTTAAAAGTTTGAAATCAGGGTATCAGCAGGATTGGTTCCTTCTGGGGTCTGTGAAGGAAGGGTCTGATCTATGCTGCTCTTCAATATTCTGGTGCTCGTTGGAAATCTTTGGCTTGTGGATGGCATTCTTCTTGAGTCTTGACATTGTCTTCCCTGTGTATGTATCCCTTTCTCTTCACACGATGTCCTTTTTATCAGGACACCAGGTAAGGTCACCCTACTTCAGTATGACCTCATCATAACTAATTATGTCTGCAGTGACTATATTTCCCAATAAAGTCACATTCTGAGCACTGAGCATTAGAACTTCAATGTATGAATTTGAGAGGATATAATTCAATGCATAACATCAAGATATTTAAAGTAGTATCATTTCATCATGTAATCAAAATTAAAATTATTGAGATATTTCATTTTTTCTCTATGCTATGCTTTTGAAATTCAATGATGAACTGTGTGTGTATGTGTGTGTGTGTGTGTGTGTGTGTGTGTGTGTATTTATACTTAAAATAGTTTAAACTCTTAGCATTAACTTTTCATCAGAAATATTTTATCTGGAGGGAGCTGGCTGGCTCAGCCGATGGAACAGGCAACTCTTGATCTTGGGGCTGTAAGCTCAAGCCCCACGTTGGGTGTAGAGATCCCTTAAAAAATAAAATCTTGAAAAGAAAAAGAAATATTTTATCTGTATGTAGAGTTCATAAAACTTCCAGTGGAAAGTAGATTCACATATCCAAACTTTACAAAGCCCACTTAGGAGTTTTGCAATAACTGAATTAAGTCCCAAAAGAAACGTGTTCCTTTGGTATTTGCAGAGTGCAGGCACACAGTGGGTCTTCAGTTTTGAGGGAGGATGTAGTCGGCGGTCACAGCTTCTGTTCTATCCCACTGTGGATGTGAAGGCTGTCCCTTACCAACACTGCCAGTCTTATCTCTGACGTTCCATACTTAAGGATTTTATTTTTCTTTGCCCCATGAGTCAATAAATTGCATTATTTTGCTTTTGCCAAGTTGGGTCAAATTTTCTGCCACTTGCTATGAAGGATGCTAACTATCATGGTAAACAAGAGCTTATTAATTAGCATGTCGGGAGTCACCATTTCCACCCCACAGAGAAGGAAACAGGCTGGGAGAGCTCGAGCAGCATTCCCAAGCTCCCCCCACCAGAAAGCAGCAACACTAAGATTCACCCCCATTTCTTTCTGACCCCAGCCAGGGTGGTGTTTCTAACTGTCCACACAGCCTCCTGAGTGTAGGACATATACAATCCAAAGGATGAAAGGCAAGAAAATGGTAAATCAGGCTGCAGAATGATGACACCAAGGCAGGAAGTGTAACAGGGACATTTTTACTCCCTGTGCATCAGAAAAAGGGAAATGAATTACATTCATGTACATGGAGTGAAAAGAACTAGCCTTAAAATAGGGAGGCTGAGTAACAACTCTTAAGAAATGTGCTTTAATGAGTGGGGAAGAATAATTAGGAGTTATTATGTCAATTGCATGCAGATAAGGACTCTTCCAGTGTTCAAGAGTATTGAAAATAATTTGAGGTTTAACGCGATTTTGCCATTCTCCCTGGATTTGCTCTTCATCCAACTGGTAGTTTTGTGGTTGCTGATGGCTCTTTATGATGCCCACAGAAAACGGACCCATTTGAAAACTTAACACTGGGGCTCGGTGATCTCTGTCCTCCCCACTCGATGAATCATTTGGGACATAGCAAACATTGGGATGAAGTACATATAGAACTCCTGGCAACAGGAAACAGTTCATTTTGGAGTAGAGCAAGCCAGGCACAGAGACACAAGCCACCTTCCCTAGCAGAGACTGGGAGACCCATTCTCGGAATATCTCATTAGTCCTCACACCCTTTTCCTGGATGGGGAAACCAAGGCTCAGAGAGGTTAAGTGACTTGTCCAGGTCACACAGGACATAGGGAGCAGAGCTTGGCTTCATGTCCTTTATAGACCCACAGACCTACATTCAGAGAGCCTGATAGTTTTTCACTTTGCATTTCTTTCTTGTTTTCCTTTATATCTCCCCTAGTTATGTCTGTGTGATTCCTTCAGGCCCCACCACTCTGTATTCTCATGAAGATTCACGTGAACACTAATGACATGATTGGGAGGTCTCAGATGTGCTGACAAACAGGTCCCCAGTGCGGGAGCTCTGGAGCCCTTGAGATGTCAGAAGTTCTTCCTGGTGAGAAGTTGGAAGGACACCCAGCTCACAATTTTGCTTACTGCTCCATTAACAGAGTAGTCCAGCAGCACGGAGCGAACCTAAGCACCTTCTAGAGTTTCTATGAGAAATGTTTTCCTCTGGAACAACACGGCACTTTGGAACTTCCAGTCCCTGCTCCCCACTTAGAGTTGAGTGAACTTGAGTATTCTACTCACTCCACGTGAGAATCAGTTTCCTCATCTATAAAGCGGTCAAAGAGTCCCAACCTCATTGTGGTTGTTAGATGACTTCCATCTAGGCATTTTTCTTCCTAATTTCCTCCCCTCCCTGTGAAATCTGGATGTTAATCTGTGCTTTATACATGAAAACAAGATTTTTTCATCACCTAAGAACCAATTTGCACACTGAGATCCATATCATCTCATGGCATCTTTCTATGTCATACCCAGGATCAAAGTTCTAATACATCTGTTTCTAAAACAGACCATCAGTGTCAAGGCTTATTGCACAGAGTACCTTACTCTCAAGTCACTTTCCTCAAGTGTCCAAGAAACACAGGGGCAGACTTGAGGACCCCTGAACCACATCCTCATGCGTGTTGTATGTTACACATACTGTACCTTTTTGCAAAGTTCTACAGTCTGCCCTTTATGCCTGGAGTTTTCATTTCTTGGCCCTGGTATGCTTCCTGGTTTGGTCTGTCTGGGCTTTTCACAGGCAATCACAGGGCTTAAGGAGGTTTTGCGCACTGTTGATTTGGGAGTATGGGGCATAAACACATGTCTTCCAGCTACTCTGTCCACAGTGTCCGGTGCAGTCCACAGATCTATGGGAAGGGAGAACAGCAAGTATCTAATGCTTTGCTGTTATTAAATAGTTATAAATCAAGCATGCACAATAAAAAATTAGATACTAATAATTTGTTATTGAAGGATAGAAGTGAGTCTCCTTAAATCAGAAAAACCACTGTTGTGAAGGATTCATTCATGTATTTAGTAGACTTTTATGCAACACCTGAGATGTGGCAGGCTCAGGTCTAGGTCATGGCAATGCAGCGGTGAATGAAGAACTCAGTGTTCTTAGAGCTTCTTTAGTGTGGGAGACGCCCGGCAATCAGTTTCAGGAAGGGAACACAAGCAGGGTAAGGCTTGGAGCAGATGAATAGAGCGCTGTCTTTGAGCAAGTGGCATTTAACAAGGCAGGACCAGTTGAGGGCGGTTGGGAAGGTCCTACTTAAGTGGAGGGGAGAGAAGGCAAAAAGCCTTCATGTATTCGAGGAGCAGAAAGAAGGCTGAGGTGGGTTAGCACAGACAGCTCAACGTGGAAACGGCAGGCTTGATGGCCGAGAAGCCAACAGGGTCTCCCCAGGCCATGGTAGGAAGCTTAGGTCCATTTTAAGTGCAATGGGAAGCTTCTGGAAGGCAGGGGAATGACAAGATCGGGCAGGTGAAGAAGAAACTCTACAGAGCAAGCAAGAAGGGAAGCAGCCTGCAGAAGGGTTTATGGTCGCTGTGATGAGGGCTCCGACAAGTCACCGTGCCAGGAGGCTTGTGATCTGGAACTGGTACTTCAGAGAGTTATGAAAAATGTCCAGTCTCAACATTTTATATTCACACCCTGTCTAACCAATCTTGGAAGCACTTGCAGTAGAGATAAGCAGATATGACACACACGCATAAACACTCAATAATGGCAGGAGGCAGTACATATAATCAGAAGCATGGTAGACAGAGTGACATACATTTAAACATTTATTGGGTGCTTCCTATGGACAGATTCTAAGCTAAGCACTTATGTCATCTTACGTCTAAGCATCCTATGTCATTTCTGAGCTTCATTTCAACCCCCGAGGAGATGCACTAATATCCCCAAGTGAGCAAGTGCACCAAATGAGGTCTAGCTAGCAAGCAACCTATCCAGGATAAAACCCAGGCCTATCTGACCCTGAACTATGGCAGAGCTGGTCAGCTGAATACACTTTCACCTGAAGATGCCCTCCAAGGTCCCATTCAGGTCCCGGTTTTGTGACTTTATGGTATTGTTCCAGTCATCAGGGTAGACTGAGTTCCTATAGAGAGGCCTCTGAACATCCCCTAAGAGAAGGAACTGTGTCTTTCTTACCTGTAACTCCCATTGGCTGGCATCGTACCTGACGCATTGTAAATCCTCAACAATGTCTGTTCTATGAGGAAATGAGTGAATGAACCAGTGAATGAATGAACAAATGAATGAACTCAAGTCATTCACTCTTTTCCAAACCAGAAGCATGTCTGCCTCTTTGTATCACATTACTCAGTCCTAGGATTAGCAGGTGACTTGCCTGGAGGTGTGCAGTAGCTGGGTCGAAATCTTCATTCATTTATTCATACATGGATGTGATAAATATTTAACAAATACGTACTATGTATAAATTTTTGTTGAGTTAGGCGTTCTTCCCTTTCCAAATGATGAAAAGCCAAGTTGAAAAGCAGAACACCAAACACCCAAATATAGCACTAAAATCTTGATTCTAGAGTTCCAGTTCAGATGATTACCACCTGAATGAACTTGATCTACTGAGACTCAGCTGCTTCAGCTGCAGAATGTGGCTAATCATATTCCTTTCATGAGGTCATTAGAACCAGGTGAAAAGGGCACGTAAACTCATCCTCTTAGCATAGATTCTATACAGTTAAGTTGTATTATTATTACTGCCATAACTATTGTTATTGTTAGTCTGTTATCTCTTATTTTTAAAAGAATCTGGCCTCTTATTTTTGGCCTGTATCTTTCTCTTCTTCCCTCCACCTCCCTTGAATGAAGAAAGAAGAAAGGAAAGGAATGTTGAACCATGAGCTCTGCCATTAATTAGATTAGGAAACCCCTTGCAAACACATGAGCTATTATTTTAATTTATCTGAATCAAGCCTGTTTAACTTAATGAAGACATTCCAGTAATAGCATAAGACATTTTGTAGCTTTTAAAAATATTTATTTTAGAGGCACCTGGGTGGTTCAGTCGGTTAAGCATCCAACTTTGGCTCAGGTCATGGTCTCATGGTTCATGAGTTGAGCCCTGCATCGGGTTCTATGCTGACAGCTCAGAGCCTGGAGCCTACTCCGGATTCTGTGATTCCCTACCCCACTCACGTTCTGTCTCTCTCTCTCTCTCTCTCTCAAAAGTAAAATAAACATTAAAAAAAATTTAAATTCATTTTAGAGATAGAGTGAGCGCACAAGTGGGGGAGGGGCAGAGGGAGAGACAGAGAGAGAGAGAGAATGGAGAGAGAGAGAAAGAGAGAATCTCAGGTAGGTTCCACACCGAGCATGGAGGCGGGGCTTGATCCCTAACCCTGTAATCATGACCTGAGCTGAAATCAAGAGATGGACGCTCAACCAACTGAGCCACCCAGGCACCTCCTGACATTTTGTAGCTTTAATAAACATCACCAAAGTAATGCTAACCACCCACCAAAGTGAAGCAATTATGCCAACATGTTGAAAAGGAGCATTTTTGAATGCAATGTGATTACCTGTTGACTAAAGTTAGGATTGAATACTATTTGTAGATGTAAATCAAACCCTAACACAAGAAAACTGTCACTTCATTTACTGCAAACAGTGGCTTGTAACTCTTAGGATGACATGACGTCACTGACATTATATGCTTGGCCTTTGACCATCCTAGAGCCTTCATGTCAGAGAGGTACGGGGAGAAATGAGTGGAGAGGAAAGAGCACAGGCTGACATTTGTGCTCAGTTTGCACATTGCGTCAGCTGGAGATGTCATAATGTTGGGGGCTTTCTTTTGCTATTTGAGGTATAAGGTAAAAAACTGGTAACTTTTATTCTTCTGTAAGGAATTACCACAAACTTAGTGCTTTAAACCACATAAACTTAATATGTTACAGTTCTCGAGGCTAGAAATGTAAAATCAGTCTTGCTGGGCAAAAGTCGGGGTGCTGTTAGGGCCACATTCCCTTCTGGAGGCTCTAGGGGAGGATCCTCCCCCTGCCTTCTCCAGCTTGAGAGGCTGTCTGCCGCCCATGGCTTGTGGCTGCTTCCACCATCTTCAAAGCCACAGCTCCAACCACTGCTCCATCATCTCATCTTCTTTCCAACCTCGACCCTCATCTCCTGCTTTGTAAGGCCCCTGGTGATTATACCAGATAATCCAGGATGACGTGACCATGTCTAGAAAGTCCATTTTGTAAAATAAAGTAATATATTCACAGTTTCTGGGAATAGGGACGTGGACATCTTTGGGGACCATTATCCTGTCTGCCACAGAAAAAATATATATGGAGGAATGATTCCAAATCTTTGAGGAAGTAAGTAGAATGCCCCCTGACCTCCTAGAGCAGTTTTCCTGAAATGTGCTTCCATGCAGGATCCAGATCGTGGGCAGCCAAGTCATCAATCCATTCCTCATACTTACCTGGTTCTATCCTTTTGAGGCCATTTCTTAGGTTCTCTGTGAGGGAGCTGCTGGCTGAGTTGAGCTGATGAGAAAGACTGAGAGAGATGGAAGGGGAGAGGAAGGATAGAAACTAAGGCATTTCTCCCCTCTCTGTTCACCTCAAATAGCATCCCCTACTCTATAAGCCTACCATGGTTCAGCTTCTTGCTGGTAACCTTGACCTCCAACCACCACTTCCTCCCTAGGGGCATCATGGCTTCCTGCTGAGGGTAATCTCTCGCTTACCTCTAGGGTTCCTTTTGGCTTCTCGTATCAGTGAACAAATTCCTGCATTAAATTCACTCTCTATAAATACCCACAGTGGTTTCTACTTGCCTAGTTGGACCCTGACTGATACAGATGGGGAGAAATTATTTTAAATAGACTTTAGAGGAAAATAGACACTTATTTTAATGATAATAGCACTACTCAGATTCGTTCTGAAATTCCTTTCTCTTGGAGAATTGTCTTAAAACCAACTTTTCAAGCCAAAAAAAAAAAAAAAAATAGACCAGTGTATTAACTTTCTGGAACTGTCATAACAAATTACCACCACATGGTAGCCTCAAATAAAATAAATGTATTCTTAGTTCTATAGGCCAGAAATCTGCAGTCAAGATATTGGCAGGGCGGTACTCTCTCTGAAGGCTCTCAGAGGGAACTCTTTGTTTTCTGCTCCAGCTTTTGCTGTCTCCTGGACTCACACCTGTGACACTCGCACCTCTACCTCTGTCTTCACGGAGACTTCTCTTGGCTGTCCTAAATCTTGCTCTGTCTCATTCTCAGAAGACACTTGTCATTGAATTCAAGGCCCACCCAAACAATAGATCTCGAGATCATTAATTACTCTGCAAAGACCCTTTTCCTAAATAAACTCACACTCCCAGATTCCTCAGAATGGACCTTTTTTGTGGGGGAGGGGCATCATTTAACCCACTACAACTTGTTTCTTTACTTTATGGTCAGTTAGGAAGATCTCTTACACATCATATACACATGTGCATGTGTGCACATACACTCACAGTCATTACTCCATTATCAACTTTTTTCACCCAACTTAGCTCTCAATGTTTTTCGCTGTTTCCAAAAATTCCTCAGCTCTTGAAAGAGTTGAGGAATAAAGGGGTAACAAATGATGGAACACCTTATCATAGCAGCATAGAGAGGAAAAGTGATTTGATTTTGATATCATAGCAGCATAGAGAGGAAAAATGACCAAAGGTTGGTCGATAGAAAAGGTGTGCTTTGAAGTCTGTCTATGGCTGACTCCTCCATTCAGCAGGAAAGGGATTTGATTCTCTTCACTTCAAAAGTACTTAGTCCACTTTTTACTCCCTCTCTGCCCTCACTCAGCAGTTGCTTTTTCTGTTTTTAATCTGAATATATGTTTTCTCATTTATTCTTAGTACTCATTTGTCTGCCAAGTTAAATACAGTTAAGACAACTATTGGTCCTGTGATGGTTTTTAACGGTACAGGGAGGTCCTTCATAAAGCCATATGTTTCCACAGGATCGTCTGAAGGCTTAATTTATATCGTTGTCAGTGTCCTGATTCAAGTCGATAAACAACAAACAGTGACGTAAATAAAGACTTTAAAAGACTTACTGTGATAATACTCCAGTTGCTGGTTCAGAGCCAACAGAATCCTTAACTAAAATATAGCTGCACTGACTAACGCTCACCAAGAATAAACTGGAAAAGAGCATTATATGTAGAAATAGAACAGTTATTGCCCTGAATTAAATGAGAGAGAGAGAGAGATGTGCTTTGTAGATGAGTCAAATTCCATATAATTTTTACTGTAAGGGAGAAGCAAAGGCCTACAGAGACTATTTGTAGAGTCTTCAGAGAGCAAAGGGGAGGGAGCAAATGAGCTTTAAGAGTTGGCTCTAGTGACTGGTTCAGCAGTGCCCTCCGCCCTCTGCCTGTGCGGGTTCTGGTGAGTCTTGTCTCACAACATAAAGATAACTAGAGAAAGGTTTTGTACAGCATTAATTAAAATGTAAAGAGGAAAGAGTCCCTAAAATCTTCTCTTTACTTTCCTTTTTAAAACTGTGAGTGGCCAAATGTGTCACTGACCATACAAAGATATGGATTATTCTCGCAAAACACTAATCTGACACATATTTTATGAAACTCATAATAGACTTTCTATGGATGAATTAAAGCCACCAGTCACTGTGCTGGGGCCATTATATACATCTCCAATATTTACGACAACTCTGCCCTTTTATAGATAAGGAAATTAGGTCTCAGAAAACCAAAGACTTTACCCAAGGCCACAAATGGAATTACCTCAATTCCAAAATGCCATTGACTGTGGGACTCACCATTGATTCCATAACTGCTTCACAGGGACCGACAAAGAATACACTTCATTAAGTGTACAGCTCAGTTGTAAGATCAATTGTGCCTTCAAAAACATTAAAATTTGAAGGAAAAAAGCATTTGAAATCCACAGAAATGTGGCAGAACATCAGCGTCAAGGAAGGCCTTCGAGTCAAGGCCTCTCTGGACCCAACGCACAGGCTGTCTCCATGACCACCTGCTTATTCTCTTCTGTGTCCATTGGGACCAATGATCAAGAACTATACCCAGCACCACGCTGTACAACACAACCACAGTTTTAGTCCTCTGTGCCTCTGTTAGCTTTTCTGTAAGCTGCACCAGCAAGGGCTTTTTTTTTTTTTTTTTAATAATAGCATCAGGCCTCATTGACTCATCAACAACTTCCCCATCCACTTCCTTAGTCTGCAAATATCTTGAGCCACAGCCTATCCCTCCAGGGCCCTGCATAGACTCTTGCTCAACAGCAAAGAGAAGAACTCTGTCCTCACGGAGCTTTCATGCGGGCTGGAGGAGGTGGGAATATGGGAGGCAGGGACTTTAGTAAGTAAGTAATCACCCAAACCAATGAGAGGCACAACTGGGGTGTGTGGTATGCAGGGAAAGTTCTCAGTGCTCTGGAAGCCTCTCTATGGGAATTTGATCACTGTAACTGAGGTCCAGGAAGTGAGGAGGAGTTACCTCCACTAAAAGGGGAAGGAAGAGCATACTCAGTAGAGGGCGGAGGATGTGCAAAGGCCCTGTGGTGAGAGCAGAAGGGATGCAGGCCTGTGTCACTAGAGTGTGGGGAGTGAGGAGGCTGGTGAGGTGGCAGGTGCATCAAGGAGGGTCTCAAGAGCCAGTAGGCAATGGTCCAAAGCACTAGAAGAACCTGCCTCTGGAGCCCATCTCTTTGGGTTAGAGTCTCAACTTTATCACCTATTAGCTGTGTTACTTAATCTCTCTGTTTGCTCGTGTTAAGTATGAGGATATTAATGAGGATTAAATTAATTAATGCTGGTGTATGGAAAACTTTTTAGGACGGGGCTTGGTATATATTCAGTGATGCACGTATATATTTGCTATAACATTCTAAGCAACAGGGAGACAATGCAGCTTTGTACCGAAGGCAGGGTATGATTTCAGAATCGGAAGATTGTTGAACAATCAATTACAACTTCAATGGTATGGCGAAAATTACTGTCTACCAGTGTCTTTTCTCCCCTTCTTCCTCTTAATGATAGAACCGGCCCCTGCCAACAGTTAGCTGGATACATGTCCACCCAGCCACAGACTACATTTCCCACACTCCTTTGCAATGGGACTTGTCCACGTGACTGGAATCCTCTCAATATTAGGTCAAGAAAAATGGCATATGCAATTTGGAGTTTTGACTCTACAACTAGGTGTGTGCTCTCCTTGCCAACTCCCATGAGCTGGAATGCAAAAGGGGTGCCAATGAGCCAGCTTTGGCCACACAGACAAGAGCGACCCTCTAGGGCTTCACCAGTATGAGAGCCACTGGCCACGTGTGCTGCCAAGCACTTGAAACGTGGCTGCTCCAAGCTGAGATCTCTGTATGTATGTAATACACACTGGGTATCAAAGACTTGGTACTAAAAAAGAAGAATGTAAAATATCTCATTAATAGTTATTTATTTTGGGCTCCTGGGTGGCTCAGTCGTTAGGCATCTGACTTCAGCTCGGGTCATGATCTCAAGATTTATGAGCTTGAGTTCCATACTGGGTGAGCTTGAGGCCTGTTTTGGGTGAGCACATGAGCCCCGTTTTGGGTGAACTCCATTTCTCTCTCTCTCTCCCTCTATCTCTGCACCTCATTCACTTGAGCCCTCTTTGTCTTTCAAAAAAGAAACTTATTTATTTTGATTTCATATTGAAAAGATAAACTCTCAGACATGAGTTAAGTACAGCGTAATAACATTAATTCCCCCCTGCTTCGTTGTACGTTTTTTAATGTTGCTACTAAATTGAAAATTCTATAGGTGGCTCCCATTATATTTCCATTGGACAGCACTGGTCTTGCTCATGGTGAGCAAAACTATGGCCCACAGGCCATATCCCACCCACCACCTGTTTTTGTAAACCAAGTTTTATCGGTGCTCAACCATGTCCATTTGTTTACGAATCATCTAACTGCTTCAGTGCTGTAATGGTGGAGTTGATCAGCCACAACAGAGGCCATTTGGACCACAAAGCTGGAAATATTTATTTTCTGGCCCTTTACAGAAAATTTTTACTGGCTCCTGATCTAAAAGGATGGTGACTCCAGCAAGAAGCAATCTGGATCCCAAAGACCAGGTCTCAAGTGTCCAGAGTGGCCCACCCAATCTGTACCGTCTTCCTCAACTACGGCGTTAGGTGACAGAGAAGTGAATTTGAATCTTGTGGGAGACTGCATCCTTGCAAAAGCTTGGTTTTACCCTAAAAAGAAATTGGGGGGAGCCCACAAGATGAAGCTGTAGTGAGAAGTCCCCAGAAGTAGGTATTTAGGGTCGGACATGAAGCACAAGTTAGAAAAAGACGTTTCTCAAACTTTGCCCCCTGGGGGCTTGGACCCAGAATGCTAATTGTCAAGATAGACCATGAGCCTATAATGCAGGGTCAAAGCTTCATCTGGGCTTGGCCCCTGATTCTGAGAAAACCAGTGGATAATAGGGGTCATGGAGGTTAATTGCCAGCTTTTACTAAACAATCACACTGTTGGCATTTTAAATCCCTTTGTCACCAGGCGACTGCTTGCTTAAAGCCCTCAGTAATAATGACAGTGCTGTTTGGAAACAGGCTCCAAAATGTGCAGTCAGCTCTCTTCCCTGGGCTGAGCCAGGGCTGACTATCTGGATTCCCCAGGAGACCGTGACAGTGTCCCTAGATGGGAAAAGTCCAAATACATAGGCTGAGTGGTCTTCCCCTGCCCCCCTAGGCCTTGAGCTCTCTTTAACACCCCTCTGCCTGCCAACTTGGAGCAGAAGCGTGTCCCCTTCACACCACATTTGCAATGCAGTTATTTACCTGCCTCCCAATGACAGCAGTGCCTTGGGTAATAAATTCTCCTCTCTCCGACACGCCCGAGAAGGCAGCCTCTTCAGCTGATGGAAAAATTAACCTATAAACTGAGGGCCTTAGTAGCGGACACAGCTTGCAGCCCTACAAGCCAACCCTCAACCCTCTCCTTTTTTTCTTATTATATAAAGAATGTCACAGTAATATATGGAACTGTTTTCATGGGCGTAGAGATCATCCCTGCAAATGGTCACTGATTATAGGAAGGCAAAAATGCACGCAGGGTGGTAGGCTAGAGTGGTGTGCCAGCGTGCTCCTGCACAACCGTGATTTCCGGTGTCCAGAAGGATCCATCCGTTTCCGGGAGGGACTATTGCAGACGGTCACAGAAAATCTATACTTGGGTTTGGCCACCAATGGCACTTTCTCATCTGTCGCAATCTCAAAGGTGGTATTTCATGAACTTCACTGTTCCCGCTGTCACTATGGGGGAAACTGAAAGAGAAAAGCCTCGAATGAGATCGATACTAGAAACTCAGGGTCTCTGGAGTGCACTGTGCTTCCCAGATGCATTCTGGGGAGGGTGAGAGGTCTTGTTTTCACGGGAGAAGGCTGACTGATACCAGGTGTGAAGGTGTTCTGCAAATACTTCCCCCAACATCTACTTTCATCGCCTTCCTCCTCAGGAGATCTTGCATTCTTGAGTGCGAGTGTCAGCTGTCTTCAAATTATTTGTTCCCATTTGTCTCAACAAACAGTAAATCCAGGAATTACATCTTTGTTTATCTTGGCCTCTGTAGGCCCACTCCTTCATACCTCTCTAATCCTCCATCCCCCCAACCTGACTCCCCATGCCTTGGGCCAAACCCCAGCAAGTCTTGGCTGGCCTCCCTCCCCATGAGCTTCCTGAAACAGAATGAATGCTCCCACAATTCTGCCTGCAAATCCAAATGGACTGTCCACTGCCCAATTCTCAGGATGGTACTAAAATCCTCTGACTCCAATTGGCTTCTGCCCTTAACCTTTCCATCCTACCCCAACACACACCATCTAAGCTCCACCATATCAACCCCCTCCCGTTCCTTAAATTTACTCCTTCAGGCTTCCCTACATTTACACACCTTCTTTCTGCCAGGTTCCTTCTCTGCTCTACCCGGTAAACTCCTATTCATCCTTTAGGACCCAGTTTAACTATCACCTCCTCTGTAGGACTTCCCTGACATGTCCAGAAAGACTGGTCCCTTTCCTGTCTGGTTTCTAGCTTTGGTTTGCACTTAACACTGTGATTAAGAGATTTTATACCATTGTATCATAATTGTTGCATGGCGTGAGATTCTGTGATTATGTTGCACAGTGAAGCTGCCTAAGACAGGTTATTTTCAATTTTTCACTATAAGTAATACCAACACAGTTACATCTCTGCTTATTTACTTTGGATATATTGAGAAATGTGAATGACAGTCATTAACATTTTTTTTGAAAATCATAAACATTTTCAAGGCGCTTGATACACGTCACAAAATGGTTTTCCAGAAATGTAGTAATTTACCCTCCTACTAGCAACGATGAAAGATTCCTTTTCACACCACACTCAGCAGAATCTTATTTAGAAAATAAAACACAGTTTGCCAATGTGATTAGAAAAAAAAGAATCCTATTGTTTTATTTTGCTACTAGTGGATTAAAATTTTCCCAGAGATTTTATGTGAGTTGCACATTTATATCATTACCTCATATTCTCCACTGGATTGTTTGCCTTCTCATATTTGTTTGTAAAAGCTTTTTGTATATTAAGAATATGAATGCTTGGGGTGCCTAGCCTAACCCTCTGTTAAATGTCTGACTTTACGTCAGGTCATGATCTCACAGTTCGTGGGATGGAGTTCAAGTCCCAGGTCAGTCTCTGTGCTGACAGCTCAGAGCCAGGAGACTTCTTCCAATTTCGTGTTTCCATCTTTCTCTGCCCCTTCCTCACTTATGTGCATGCTCTCTCTATCTCTCTAAAAAATAAATAAACATTTAAAAAATACAAATCCTCTGTCATATTTCTTTGTGTGATTTTCAATTCTAGTTCATTTAAGGTTAACATTGCATATGGAGTTTAACTTGTACAACAATGTCTTTCTTTTCATTGTATGTTTCATGTTTTAGAAAGTCCATTTCCATCTCCAAATCCTTATAAACTTAACGTATAGAGTGTCTTCTAGAGTCTCTGGTTTCTTGGGGGTGAGGGGGGAGTTTAATTCTCCAATCAGTAATTCTGATCAAAACTATAAGGTGAAATCTGCATTTTACCCTTGATAGTTAAATAGTTGTCCAAATAAATTTATTTAGCAAATTTTTATTTACTCTTTTATTATGTTTATCAAATAAAAATCTTATGCTAGAGTTTTTTCTGGGCTAAATATTCTGCTCTATTTATCCATTTGCCTGGATAGATTTCAGAGGCTGGATTTTTACTATCATATTATGTTTTCTGGAAATTAGATTTCTCAAACCTCATAATTTCCCATCTACTCACCTATATTATGGGGCTATTCTCCTTGCCTGGTAGCCTTTATTTCATATCTTTCTATTTGAGCATGGCTTCCTTGGGAAACTTCTCTTAACCCTCACCTAATAAAGCTTACCTAATAAAACATTTGATTACAATTCACTGCATAGAATACCTTAACTCTTTGTCTCCTGCCTATTTATTCCATTAGACCATTAGCTCCTTGAGGGTGCTTTTCTCCCCCTTTATGTTGTATCCCTATTACCTAGTAGGTACATTGCCTTTCTCAAAGTTAGTGCTCCATAAACATTTGTTGATTTGAACTGAGTTAAATTGAGTTGAGTTGAATGGAACAAAATCATATAAGATTGGATTGATAATAGTGTATAGATTGAGCTGGGTCCCAGATGTCATTGTTTAGCAAACTGGCTTCCCGTTCTATATCAGTTAGGCTCTCACCAGGTAAAAAGAAACCACTGTAAGTATTTGAGACAGAAAGAATTTAATACAGGAGATTGTTTGCCCAGTTGAAGAGAAAGATGAGAAGCAAAGAAGGGGGTTGTGAGTCATCCCCTAAGCTGGAGAAACAAAGGAGAAAAGTGGTGTTCCAAAGCCCAGGGCCAGGGTTCCCCTTTAGGACCATGGTGGACCCCTGGACATGTCACAGAGAAGAGGCAGTACTGCCAGAATCACTGGGGGCAGAGAAGAATGAGAAATATTCTGGCTTCTGCCTTCTTTCCACCCTCCCAGCTCCCACCATTGGGAGTCACTAGCTAAACACAGCCAAGGTCAATTGTATTGGAATCTGGGTAGCACAGCCTATAAGGGCAACTCCCTTAGATACAGAGCAGAACAGGAGAGGGAATGAATTCAAGAACAACAGGACCAATACATTGTTTTGTTTTTCTTTTTTAGTTTGACAATATTATTAATTTCTAAATGGAGCAGCTAGGGAAATGAGATAAGGAAAGTCAACATGTGAAAAATCAACCCACAATGGAAGGCAAATTAACAGACTGCAGTGACTCCTTCTAATGGACTCTCATCTCCAGTAGTCTAGGAGTCAATACGGACGGCTAAGCGCTTGGGGAGCAGTGGTGGAAAGGGGGAGGCCATGATAAGTTAAGCACGGCTGCAGTCTCATTAAAGACCCAAGGGTGACGTTAGCCATCAATTTTGTTTTTCCCAGAATCTTTCTCTAATTTGGTGCTTTGTGAAGATGGATGGCTGAAATACTGGGCAGGAAGAAGGAAGAAAGGAAGTCTAGGGATCCTGGTACACACCCCAGCTGCTGGGTCTCAAACTGGGCCAGATTTCCACATGAAAGAGAAGAGAAGACAACAAATATATCGCAAGATGACTAAGGAATGCTGGGCTCTTGGCTTCAACAGTCTAAATGAAGATCCATAGGAAGTATGGATGAAGCTTTAAGAGCTTTGCTTTGGGAATTGGAAAAGCCACGTTCAATTCTAAATTCAGATGCTAATTGGCTGTGTAAATTTGGACAAATTATCCAAACTCCCTATGACTAAGTTTCCTCATTTGCAGAATGGGAAAACAAATAACACCTGTGTCTGAGGGGTATTGTGAGGATTAAGTGAGATCATACATGTAAAGCACTTACTGTATAGTAAACATTCGGAAAATGTTTGCCGCCTCTACTTTTGGTATTGTTTTATCATTACCAGGTGTGTCTTAATAGAGCTGACCCATGCCTTTGTTTGTGCTGTATTTTCTGCCTGTAATCTCTTTCTTCTTGGTCTCTTCTCCCTCCACTTCTTCAAGACCCAAGTCAAATGTCACATCCTCCAGGAAGTCTTTCTTCCCTGATCCCCACAGGTCTGAGTTGGCTGACCCTTCTCTGTGTTCCCATAGCATCCTGCTCTTATACTTACCATATCACTTCCCACATTGTATTGTGTTTTTTTTAATTTTTTTTAATGTTTTATTTATTTCTAGGAGGAAGAGAGAGACAGCGTGAGCAGGGGAGGGTCAGAGAGAGAGGGAGTCACAGACTGAAACAGGCTCCAGGCTCTGGGCTGGCAGTCAGCACAGAGCCCGACGTGGGGCTCAAACCCACGAACCGCGAGATCATGACCTAAGCGAAAGTCGGACGCTTAACTGACTAAGCCACCCAGGCGCCCCTCACATTGTATTGTTTTTAACACATTGCTTAGTGGGCCGCAAGAAACTGTAAGACTGCAAGTGGGTCTTTTCATTCTCTCTTCAGTCCATAGTACATGGACCAGGACACAATAGGTGCTCAAAAAATGCCTGTTGAATAAAGGAATTATAATTTCAAGAATCCCTAGAAAACTTCTCCTACTTCCAGAAGTGCATCTCTCACTTCCTAAAATTCTACTGTCAGAGCTTTTCCTTCTAGCTAAGATTCTGGTCTTATTTAAATCCTACCTACTGCTCACCACCCATTGCCACCTATCACCAGAATATATGTGGCAGGTGCTCAACTAATATTTGAAGAATCTAATTGATTGAGAAATTGGGGGGAAATGCAGACATCAGCAAATCAGAGAGGAGGGGATGGTGTGGGGCAGAATAGAAGGTACTTTCTCAATAGGGATCTCTCATTGAAACAGAAGCCCAGCTCCTCCACTCAAGGCAAAGTTCAAGGAAAGAGAAGGTTTCTTCTGGGTCCTCTACTTTTTCCTTGGGTTCTACTTTCCACTGTTGCCCTTCCAGACCTCCTACCTCATCTCCTCAGGAAACTCCTGGTGCCTTTGGCTGTTCCATGCTTTTGATAGGATAGACTTTACTGAGGAACAATACTTAACTCACAGGAGTGGGGATTTGAATGAAGGAAGGGGATGTATTCATGCCAAGAACTCTACATACAATTCGCTAATACCTCTAATAATGCAGAAATGTAGATGCTATTAGCTCCATTTTACAGATGGGTCAAATGAGGCTTGGAGGGATGAACACCTTGCCCAAAGCCAGGCAGCAAGGAAGTTGTGGAGCAAACACACCACAGCACCAAACATCTAAGAGGCCTTCTGTGAATGTGTGTATTTTTATTTGCTAAATCTGGTCACCCTCCTGTATTTCAGTGGTGGGCACAAAGTACTTCCTAAGTTCATAATGGGAAAAGTTTTCTGGCCTTTTTCTTCATGATATTGCTGCTCTAGATCCAACGTTGCATTTCTAAGTTCCCAGATTTATGTGCTATCTCTTGGTGATTTTTTTTTATACCTTCCTCTTCAAAGTTTTAAAAGGGTTATCAAGCACTGGGCTAGCTTGATGTGTGGTGATGTGTATTGTATCGATATAGAATAGAGAAGAAGCACTGTTGAAACATTTTTTTTCCAATACATACACACTCACAGGAGATGGTGGTGGGTGATATGCTAAGAAGAAATGACGTCATGTTTAGACCAAAGACTAGGAAACGCAGCCTTGCTGGGCGACAGCCAGTCAAGACAGCCCTACCTAACGGATAGTACAAGCATTGTTTGGGGACATTTACTACAGAATACGATGGGATAAAGGCACCAAAGGTGAACAAAATATCATCCTTCATAGGTAGAAACACAGGCAGTGACAGAAAATAAATTGCTGGCAAAGTGTCTCTTAAAGAAAAATAGGTTTAAATGTCTGCCTGATGTGAGTACTAGAGGCTGCTAGGATTTTTATCAGCTGGAGGGATGGAGCTCAGCAAAAGAAGTTTGTTTTATTTTTCTTTTGGAGGGGGTGATGTGATGTAGAAAAACCTGGTTAGGTGTGGAGAAACATTAAAACACCTAGCTTCTTTTGCAGTAAGATTTTATCTTTCTTTCCTTCCTTCTTCCTTCCTTCCTTCCTTCCTTCCTTCCTTCCTTCTTTTCTTTCTTTCTTTCTTTCTTTCTTTCTTTCTTTCTTTCTTTCTTTTATTTAACCTCAAATAAATAGTTTGGGAACAATATAGGACAACGATAGTCATAGAGCATGATGCTGAAGACCACAAAATCTGATATCTGAAAGAGCTAGACTTGAATCCTGACTTCAATGACTATTCACTAGAAAATCTTTCTAAGTTACTTAACCTCTCTGTATTAGTCAGGATAGAATAGGATGTGCCACAGTAACAAAAATTCCCAATAGCTCCAATTTGATTTCTTGTTTATGTGCCAGTTTGATGCAGGTTGAGCACCAATTCTCCGTGGCTCTGCCCCAAGCATGGATTCAAGGATTCAGGCTCCCCCCATCTTTTGACACTTCCACCTTAAACATGTGGCCTCTGAGGTCGCTGTGGGAAGAGAGTGTGATAGGTAGTGCGGGAGATTTCAGGGCCAGGCCTGGGAATGACATGTATCACTTCTGACAGTATTCCATTTGTCAGACCCAGTCGTGTGTCCCCACCTAACTGCCACAGAGGCTAGTAAAGGTGGTCTCTCAGTATAAGAACCAGGAATTACCCCTGCCATGCTGGGTGAACATCTATAGAAGGCAGGCTGTAAAGAAAACACTGACATGGCTGCTGTGTAATTCATCGTCCGTGCCAACATAGTTTTTGCCATTTGAATATAAGCTGGCACAGGTATAGTTAATATGTCAAGAAATTAGGTTTGGGCTGTAGTCAGATTCACAGAAGAACTAGAATGGTGGTGACCAGGGCCTGGGGACAGGGAGGGATGGGCAGTTATTGTTTACTGGGCACAGGGTTTCAGTTCGCGAAGTGAAAGATCTCTATAGAGGGTTGTGATGATTTCACAACGATGTGGATGTACCTTACACCACCGACCTGTACACATACAAGTGGTTAAAATGGTAAATTTTATGTTATGTAGATTTTACCATAGTTTTTTAAATAAATCATTTGGTGAAAAATCAGGTGTGGGTTAACTCCAAGGTATGGGTTAAACCAGCTCCAGACAGAGCCAGGGCTGTGGACCTTATGTCAGATGAGAGACAGGTTGATGCTGGGCCTCAACTTCCAAGGACATGAAGTTTGATTTGATCCTCTCTTGGTCGTTGGAAGGATGGTGTTTAAAGCTGTCGATGTCTATCTAGAAGGCAGTCACTTTGCATGGAGACTAAAATAATGCTGATCCTGGTCACTCTTCCCGGCACCGCCCCCTCCCCCAACAACACATGTACCCCACACTTGCTGGCTCTCTCGTCTCCAGGTCTTGCCTCAGTCTAGGTCACCTCAGGACTCAACCCTGGGTCTGCACCTTCCAGCCGGAGTTCCTGGCCCTGGTGCACATCAGATTCACCTGGGGAGCTTTAAAGCCTACGGATACCCAGGCTGGAGCTCAATTCAATTAAATCAGCCTCTCTGAGGTTGGGTCTGGCCACCAGTCCTGTTTGAAGAGCTCCCCAGCTGATGTTCATGTGCGTCCAAGCTGAGAACCGCTGACTACAATCTGTTCTGACTTCTTCCCAGCTGCCTTTCTGCAGCTGCTGAAAGCAAGGCTCCGAGAACAGACTCAGGCTTAAGCCCTATCTCACCCCTCCTGTGTGGCCTCAGGCACATTGCATAACCTCTCTGGTCCCTAGTCTTCATATCTATACAATAGGGTGATAGGAAACAGTGTAGTGACTGACCCAACATTTCAGTGCTTACCATACGATGATACATACTATTATGTTACTGTTACCTCCTGGTGAGGATAGACTGCCAATTTCCCCAGACAAATTCCTTTTTTTTCCTCTTGTGTACCCATAGTCCTGGTTATAGAACTTCTTTTCTATAAATTATTCAATTTATTTAAACTAAAAAAATATAACAGTTCATCCATTTCTACTACCCTCACCCCCACCTCTGGCAACCATCAGTCTCTTCTCTGTATGAGTTTGGCTTTTTGTTTTTAAATTCCACACATAAACTCACACAGTATTTGCCTTTGTGTTTGACTTGTTGCACCTGCATAACACCCTCGAGGTCCATCCATGTTGTCACAATGGCGAGGTGTCTTCTTTTTTATGGCTGAAGGATAGTCCATTGTATGTATGTATCCCAATTTCTTAATCCAGTCAGCCATTGATGGACACTTAGGTTGTTTCCATATCTTGGCTATTGTGAATAATGATTCAATAAACACAGAGGTGCCTACATCTCTTTGAGTTAGTGTTTTCATTTTCTTCAGATAAACACCCAGAAGTGGAGTTTCTGGATTATATGGTATTCCTACTTTTTTATTTTTTGAGGAACCTCCCTACTAATTTCCACAAAGGGTTCACCCATTTACATTCCCACCAACAGTGTACCTTTTCTCCACATTCTAGTCAGCACTTGTTTTTTCCTGTCTTTTTGATAAAAGTCATTCTAACAGATATGAGGGGATATCTCATTGTGGTTTTGATTTGCATTTCCCTGATAATGAATGATATCAGGCCTATTTTCCTGTGCCTCTTGGCCATCTGTATGCCTTCTTTAAAAAAAAAAAACTATTCAGGGGCGCCCGGGTGGCTCAGTTGATTAAGTGTCTGACTTTGGCTCAGGACTTGATCTCAGTTTGTGGGCTTGAGCCCCAGATCAGGCTCTGTGCTGACAGCTCAGAGCCTGGAGCCTGCTTCGGATTCTGTGTCTCACTCTCTCTCTGCCCCTCCCACACTCATGCTCTGTCTCTGTCTCCCAAAAATAAACATTAAAAAAATTTTAATAAAAAATAACTACTCAGTATTCTGCTCATTTTTTGAAATCAGATTTTTTTTTTTTTTTTTGCTATTGAGTTGTATGAGTTCTTTATAGATTTGGAATAATTGCTTCGTATCAGATATGTAATTTGCAAATATTTTCTGCCATTCAGTAGATTAACTTTTCATTTTGTGGATGGTTTCCTTTGCCGTGCAGAAGCTTTTTAGTTTGATGTAAAATGTTTTAACTTGCAGCATGTGGCCTGCTCTATTGAGATCCCTCAGATTCTATCAAAGACAATGAAAGGGCCCATCTCTCTTTGTCCTTTAACATGGTCCCTCCCTCAGCCAGTCACCTGCTACTCTCTTACAGCACTCTTTTGCCTCAGAACATTCTAAATCCTATTAAGCAAAACCAAACATGAATATAAATAATCAAATCCAGATTTCTTCCTCCTGCACCTGCCAAGAAGTGTGACAGAAATGTTTTTATGGGGGGAGGGGTGGCCCTTTAACCACGGCTTACAGGAATTTGTTCAGGCTGGTTTGAAGCTTAGGAACATGGAGCAGTAAGGAGTTGGTGCCAGTCTGAGTTAAACTAGGTTTAGTCCTTAATCTCCCTAAACAAACCCAATTCAGACAGGCTGAGGCATGAGGCATACTAGAGCCAGGCCACTGGGACAGGTGGGAAAGTCAAGGCAGCTGGACAGAGGGACAGAAGTTAGGAACATGATTCAGGCGCTAGCCGGGAGATGGAGTGACCTTGAATTTGGCCAAAGCAAGAAGTGAGAACTGCTCCCAGACATTGTAGCCGGTATGAGTTTTATTCTTGCTTTATTTACATAAAGCACATTATTTACATAATTATACATAAAATTAAATACAAGTCAAGCCTCCACCTACCAAGTTCTTTTCTTGAGAAAGAGCCCTCAGGGGGTTAGGTGGGGGGAGACTGGAGCTCATAACTAACCCAGAACATCTCTGGAGGGCTCTTTTGGTGTCCAGGTCTCACTGGACCTTGTTGACAAGCCGGAGATTCTTAGGACCTCCAGATGCTCCAGATGGGAGCCTTCCAGAAAACGCTCAGGGTACCTCCTTGAAGATCTGACCACACACAAAGGAACTGAGGTGAGGCCTGGCCACCCCAGCTGCTCTCCCAAACCCGTGCCCTTCCAAGTCTTTGGGACCTTTTCTCCCAGCTCTCACCACTTGGGGGTCTCCCACTTCCCCACTCGGTGCCTCAGTTTGCTCATCAATAAAATGAAAATAATAACAATTATGCCTTCCCCAGAGGATCAGATTGCAGCAAAGACTAGAGGAGTTAATATAAAGAAAGCTCTTGGCACAGTGCCTAGCACAAAGGGCTGTGTGCTAATCCTCAGAGTCCTGCCGGCCTGACCCTCAACGCCATCTAAGCATCCCCATCCTCCTGGCAGCCTCTGGGTTCCTAACCTAAGCTTTCAAAAAAATTTTTTTAATGTTTTTTTATTTATTTCTAGGAGAGAGAGAGAGACAGCGTGAGCAGGGGAGGGTCAGAGAGAGAGGGAGTCACAGACTGAAACAGGCTCCAGGCTCCAGGCTCCGAGCTGGCAGTCAGCACAGAGCCCGCCGCGGGGCTCGAACCCATGAACCGCGAGATCATGACCTGAGCGAAAGTCGGATGCTTAACCGACTAAGCAACCCAGGCGCCCCATCCTAACCTAAGCTTTCAAAATCCGGGGTCTCCAGCAATAGCACTGCTAGGAATTTACCCAAGGGATACAGAAATGCTGAGGCATAGGAGCACGTGTACCCCAATGTTCACAGCAGCACTCTCCACAATAGCTAAAACATGGAAAGAGCCTAAGTGTCCATCAACGGACGGATGGATGAAGAAGATGTGGTTTATCTATA
>NW_024080746.1:990435-1007866 GCF_003009895.1 Hyaena hyaena
TTTTTTTTTTTTTTTTCTTTTCATTTTTGGGTGGGAGTTCATCTTCAAATGGAGCTATTTTTCCCTCTTTGGGTGTCCCTGAGCACTGGGTGTTATGTGGAAACTAATTTGACAATAAACTATTTGTAAAAAAAAATAAATAAAAAATAAATAAAATTAAAAAAAAAAACAAAATCCGGGGTCTCTTCCTCCTGCCCCAAGCATAACAAAATACTTAATTTCAAGACGCCAAGTTTCCAAGCTCTGCTTGCCCCTTGAGGGAAAAAAGACAAAAAAAAAAAAAAAAAAAAGCCTTTCATTTTTACCAACTCATCTACCATTCCAAGGACATATAAAACTTAATATCTCAATATCTTCAGCAGCTGGGAGCCTAAGGAAGAGGAAGGTCCAGTTCCCCAAGAAGGAAGGCAGAGCATGTATTCACTTTTTCATTTTGTATTGGGCACCTAATGTGTACCAGTAAGACAGCACCCTCCCCCCTCCAGGAGACCACAGTTTAAGGCTGAGCTCCCAACCCTGGCTGCCAGTGAGGATCACTTGGGGAGCTTGTAAAAGCGCCAAAGCATCCAGATCTATTAAATCAGAATCTCTTGGGGTGGGGGTGGAACTCAGGTGACAGTATTTTTTAGAGTTCCCCAGAGGAGTCCAATTTGTAGTTAAGGGGAGAGCCAGTGATCTAGAAAGAGTGACAGGTAAAAGGTTATTCTGATCCAGTGTTGTTAGAACAGGCAAGTGATATATATCAATGTTCTACCTCGGTAAAGCCATTGAAAACAGGCAAGTGTAAGGTTACCTGCACCCAGGGAGGACAGCCCGACTCCACCCAGGGATTGGGGTAGAATTTAGCAAAGCCTCCCAAAGACGGGAAGCTTCCTCCCTGCTTAGATAGCAGAAATAGACATGCTGAGATAATGAAGGGGAAAGTGTGCACTTAATTCTCATTTTGAAAGCAACAGCCCCCATGTTATTGACAGTATAGGACACACTGCATAATTAAGTCCGTTAATGAGTATTAATAAAATTGGCGCATTTTTTTCATTTAGATTAACACTTCTCAAGCCTCGAGGTGGTTAAGTTGGAGCCTACTGGGAACTCTGAGGGAAGAAGTCTGATGTGTGAGCAAAAAAAGAAAGTCCTGGATCAGAAACGCTCAGCGGCAGCTTTGACTCATCCTTTCTCTTATCCTTGGGTCTGTGGAGTGCCCAGTCCTGCGAGGTCTCTGTGGTGAAGAGAGTCCAGATATGGCTCTGGTAATTCCTCTATTCCCGGTGCTTTTGTGCCATTCATCATATTAAGAGGTGGCACCCTGGGGGCGCATAGATAGCTCAGTTGGTTAAGTGTCCAACTTCAGCTCAGGTCATGATCTTGTGGTTCGTGAATTTGAGCCCCACATCAGCTCTGTGCTGACAGCTCAGAGCGTGGAGCCTGCTTCGGATTCTGTGTTTCCCTCTCTCTCTACCCCTCCCACAATTGTTTTTTTTTTCTCTCTCTCTCTCTCTTTCTCTTGCTCTCTCTCAAAAATTAAAAAAGAATACTAAACATTAAAAAAAAAAAAAACAGAGGTGGGGCTCATACTCTCTCCCCTGAGATCTGGACTAGCCTATGACTTGTTTTGATCAATAGAAGGTTATAGAATTAATTTTGAACTGCCATGCCCAGGCCTCAAGGGTTGGCAGGGACTACTTTGCCTCTCTGGAGCCCAGAGGTCATGCTAGGAGGAAATTCAGGCTACCCAACTGCATGGTCAGAGGTTATGCATGAGGAGACGCCTTGGAGGATGCTATGGACTGAATTGCATCCCCTCAAAATTCATGTTGAAGCCCTAATCCCCAATGGGACTGTATTCGGAGATAGGTCCTTTCCAGAAATCATTAAGGTCAAAGGAGATCCTAAAGATAGAGCCCTGATCTTGTAGTACTAGTATCCTTATAAGAAGAAGAAGAGAGACCAGAGTACTCTCCCCACCCACATGCACCAAGGAGAGGCCATGTGAGCCCCCAGCCAGAAGGCATCTGTCTACACACCAGCAAGAAAACCATCACAAGAAACCAAACCCTGTGAGAAACATTCCAGACTCCAGAGCTGTGGGGAAATAAATTTCTGTTATTTAAGCCACTCAGTCTATGGCAGCCTGAGTAGAAACACATACATTGTGAGGCCAACTTGGAAGTCCTAGGTCTAGCCAAGCTCCCAAGTGAATGGAGCTAACTGAGGGGTGCCTGGGAAGCTCAGTTGGTTAAGGGTCAGACTTCCACTCAGCTCATGATCTCACGGTTTGTGGGTTCGAGCCCCGCGTCGGGCTCTGTGCTGACAGCTAGCTCAGAGCCTGGAGCCTGTTTCAGATTCTGTATCTCCCTCTCTCTCTGACTCTCCCCTGCTCATGCTGTCTCTCTCTCTCTCTCTCTCAAAAATAAATAAAACATAAAAAATAAAAATAAAAAAAACCAACTGAGACCAGCAGAAAATTGCCCACCTGAGCTCTGGCCAACTAGTTGACCTACAAAATCGTGAGGATATTAATAAATCATTGTTTGAAGCCACTAAGTTTTGGAGTCTTTTGTTATACAACAACAGTAACTGGAAAAAAAAAATACTCCTACAGTGCCTTCTCTTTCCATTACATAGCTTCACAGTCTGATCGAACCATGCTCATTTTGTCCCAGTTATTAGTTGGGCAGCTATTAGCAGCCTCCCAATAAGGGTTTTTAATCTGAGAGTCATGGAATTCAAGAAGGTCCATGAACTTGAATAAGGAAAAAAAAAATAACATCTTTATTTTCATTAACCTTTGACTGAAATTTAGCATTGTCTTTAATTATGAATGAGACAAGTTACAGCCGTATAAGACTACCGGTGATTTTGTCACTAATAGAAATCACAGATAACTTTTTTCATATCATGTTACGATTGTGATCAAATATCCTTAAATACTTTCATACTTATCACTGCCCACTGCTAGACATTGCTATTTAAGGCATTAATAGGGGAGTGCAGGTATTATAATAAATTTGTTCATTACCATTTCAATAACTTTACTTCAATGAAATTTACTTCTGCTGCATACTAGTATTTTGTTTGATGCATTTAGAAGCATCGTCCTGGTATCTGTAGGCTTCACCAGACTGCTGAAGGGATCCAAGGCCCTAGAAAGGAAGAAATCCTGAACCAGAGGTAGGTATGGCCAAAGTCCTGTACTCTACAAATTTCCCACCAGGTTTCACAGAAAGCAAGTATCAGACTAAGTCCTACACAGGCCTTACCCAAGCCACCTACACAGATATTTGTCAGCAAGCTGGCACTCAAGCAGCTCCTACAATGTCTTCTGGAAGCAAGATCAAGTTCTGGCTCCCTGTGTCTTTTTAGGGCTTCCTCAAGCATCTCATCTGAAAGGTTCATTCAAGGCAAATATTCTACTTGCACGTTTCAACCACCTAGCAGCTGGACACTATAATCATGTCTTAGGAACTTTTCCAAAAGTCAAAATCAGAATAGCATGAATACGAATAGTATAATAGCTAGTTGAGAACTTACTTCTTATACTAAGTGTTCAACATAAGTTAACTCATTTAAATCCTCACAACTACCAGACGTGATAGGCAGATTATTAAACTCAGGCTGCAGATGAGAAAACTGAGGCTCACAGAGGTTAGTAACTTGCTCAAGGTCACATAGCTAGCTCATAAGCAACTGAGCTAACTGTGGAGCATACCATTTAAGTCAAGCTTAGCAGGTAGAACCCATGTATCAGATTTCTTAAGGCTTCCTGTCCCATGATCACAATGTGTAGCCAGATTTGAGAAACTCATGCATTGTTGGACTTCCTGGATACTTAAACTCTGCTCATGCAAGAGTAAAGTCCCTGTACAAAATTCAAGCCCATCCACACATCTTGAATATTTCATATTCCACCAATGAGAAACAATTTCTAGCATCCGTTATGTTAATTAACAAAGCCTCTGACATTGACCCAAGACAGAGATTGCTGAAAACTTGTGGTAGCCACCTCAAGAGGTTAGACTGATTTGAAACGCTAACCATTCACCACTGGAACACTGTGATTAGAATGTTCTAAATGTTAACTGTCTATAGAGTATGAATCGAAACAAACTCACATACACTTACATATTATACTGTCTCTGTTAAAATATTTTAGATTAAGTTATAGGCAACATAATACTTCACCATTACCTCTACTCCCTTCTCATGTTGAAAACCCTAGCAAATCTTCCCATCTGTTCTATAGTCAACAGTTGGAGTTTTCTAAATCACGTAATTAATAATATTAGTAGGTCTTTTAAACCACCAAAGTTTCAACAGGGAATTTGAACATCAGGTGGTATTTCCCTGTCCTTGAGATCAAAACAAGACAGCCTCAAGCTACCCTGTCTCCCCACTCCCCGCCCTGCCCCTTATGCCTTATCATCACTATTCTGCCAGGATCTGAGATGTTATCCTCTTTGCAAGCTATTAAATTTGCCTGACATGGCTTCATGGATGCTGGCAGAAGACACGAGACTCTTGGGTCAGAGACAAAGGGGTTATATTCACAGCCTCACAAGTAGTAGAGCATGATGTTGGCACTGGTATTCATATCTCCCACATCCCTCTGGGGTGACCCAGAGGGGCCTAGCAGGATGCATTACTATAATGGATTTGCATTCCAGCAGAAAAGCATCACCTTGGGGGAATTTATAGCTCCTATAGTGAGCAGTAAGCAAATCTGCCCTATGTGTGGTGGGAAATAAGATTGCTCACCACAAACACAAGCCTGAGAAATGGCCTAGTAGAGAGCAATGAGAGCCTTGCATTCTTCGCGTACCCAGCAATGAAGATCAGGACACTCAGCACCCCTATTGGATTGCTTCTTCCAACACTCGTTGCTTTGTTTTATTTTCATCTCAGCACCTAACTTCTTGATATTTTCTCATTAGTTAGTTCTTACCCAACTCTTCAATGCAGAGGCAGCTCTGTGAGGGCAAGGACCTGTCTGCCTTTTCGTTGCTAATTCCCCAACACCAAGGACAACCCCTGGCTTGGCCCACACAAGATGCTCAGTGAATGCTTGTTGAATGAGTAGGACTCGTTTCAACTTCCAACACGGGCCTGCTACTCAGGCTCACCCACTCCAAGCCCAGTTCAGTCCCCTCTCAGTGTCCTTCCACCTGTATGTCTTCCTCTTTTTTTCCACAGTCTTCCCCTTCTGCCTCATGCATTATTATTATTATTATTGCTATCATTATCCCCTTCTTCTCTACCATTATTATTTAGTTGCCATGGTTTAAGGGCCTTGTTAACATGTATATATCCTAGATGATGACACAAGGAGAGATGAGGCCAGGGAAGTAATAAAGGGTAGTACTAACAGTCTCCAGGTATCTGCATTGCTACTTACTAGCTGCATGGCCTTAGGCAAGCAGTTTAACCTCTCTGTGCCTTAGTTTTACTCTCTGCAAAGTGGGAATATGACCATGTCTACCTCATAGTGTTATTCTGAGAATTAAATAAGCTATTTTATGGAGGGTATGCTGATTAGTGCTTTTTGGTTATTTATGGCGCACCTACTACACACCCTCCTGGATGTTTTAGATGCATTCTTGGAGGCTCCCTTGAGAGTGCCTTCCTTGAGGACAGAAGCATGGATTTACAGTCTCCTGCCTCACCCATTGCTCTTCACTCTGCCCCAGAACACATAACTACTGGCAGAGAGAGGGCATGAAAAGCATGTTGAGCAGATATTCCCAGATGCAGTCAAATCTGTCACAGAATTGGGAGTTGGTGCTCACACGTGACTTTAATTATGAGCCTCGTTGAGCCAAATGGCTGAGGAATGGTTACCCCACATTTCAATAATAGTAAAAGAAGCAAAAGTTATAGTGGGTAGTCTCACTTAGAGTTGGTTTTCTTATCTGAGGAAGACAAATATTTCTAACTAGCTCTGGACTGGCTTGAACCAGTTTTTCTCCCTAAGTACCATTTTATTGATAGCAAGAAGCCACCTGTTTGTAGAACTTCACAAAGCACCTTAACATACATCATCCCCGTTAACTTTTACAATCCTAGGGGGTAGGTATTTTCACCAGCCTCATCATTATCCCACTTCATAGGGGAGGAAACTGAAGCCCAGAGGGTTGCAGATGGTAGAGCTGGGATTTAAGCCCTGTCCTAGCCCTAAGGTAGAATAGATGGGTTCCCAAAGATGACCTTGCCCTAATCCCCAGGATCTGTTAATATGTTTCCTTGCATGACCAAAGGGACTTCGGAGCTGTGAATAAGTTAAGGATCCTGAGATGAGAAAATTAGGCTGGATTCTCTGGGTGGGCCCTATCACACTGGTCCTTATAAAGAGAAAACTAGAGTCAAAGATAGGAAGATGCAGGGGCCACAAGCCAAGGAATGCAGAACCCTCTAGAAGCTGCAAATGGCAAAGAAGTAGATTGGCCCATGGAGTTCCCAGAAGGAATGGAGTTCTGCCAGTACCTTGATTTTAGCCTGGTTAGACTCACTGAGGGCTTATGGCCAGCAGAACTATAAAGTGATAAGTCAGTGTTGTTTTAAGCTACGACGTTTGGGGTAATTTGTTACGGCAGCGACAGGAAACCAATATACCCCCATGTGGCTGTGAGGGCACCATGATGTTCTCAGCATGTTATTTTTAAGTGAATGTATACTTGATGGGAACAGGATACAGGCATGTAGGACCCAACAAGGGCCTCCATCTACCTTGTCTTATCAGCTCCCAGAATTCCCCGCTAGGAAATCAATAGAGGCAGGACGTGTGGTGGTTAGGAATGTGCCTTCTGGAGCTCGCAGCCTGTGAGACTCTAGACCAATTATTTAGCATCCTTCCAGCTGTTTCCTTATCTGTGGACAAGGATGAAAATAGTATGAACTTCAGGGGCCAGGAGAATTAACAAATGCTTGGAACTATGCCTGGCACTTGGCTGTCAGCTATCACTATTAAAGAACTTCTAGTCCTTTAAAAGCTTGTTAATATTTAAACGTGGTTGAATGGATGGTGAGGGTGGGGAGAAGGGGGAGAGATCACTGACCAAGCCTCCGCCAGGTGCCAGGCACTGTCTCCGGAACTCCAGACACACTATCTGATATATTCTCCTGACGACCAAGAGGTGAAGCTCGGAGGAGTAAATGCCCAAAGTCACAGAGTAAAGACGAGGCAGAATTCAAACCCAAATCTGTCCGATTCCAAAGCTCTATCCAGAACCACCTCTCACGCGTCAGCAAGGACAGAAATTGGAAAGAAATCGACAAGTTGATTTATTTTCTGAGCCTCAGTTCTCTCGTCTATGTAATGGAGACAAAGTGAAGAATAACCAAGACTGCTGGAAAAATCAGAACAGATAATACCCAGGAGCTTCCTTTGCAAACCAAAGATGCACTGCTCAAATGAAAGGGGCAAGTGCCATTACTGGGAAAGTCAGCTGGGGTGGGGCTGAGGATGGGGAGGGGTGGAGTGGCCAAATGTGGACAGAGCAGCTGGGAACGGAGAGTGAAGGCCAGGCCGAGGCACTTTACTCAAGAGCCACTATTTCGAAAGGCGGCTCTGGGCCGGGCACTGTACAAGGTGCTGGGCCTTCAGTCCTCAGGCCAGCCCCGTTTCCCCTGGAGTGGCAGATTCTTCCTTCTTAGAGATAGAAGGAATGGAGGTTTGCAAGGGGGAAGTGTGCAAGCCACTAATTCATCAGCAACCACAAGTGAAATGCTGAGTGGAGAATGTTCTGGTCTGGAGTGTATTGGCTGATGGATTGTCCAGCAAGCAATGGCCAGGCCATTTGGGGTCAGTCAGCAACCTTGTCTAAAAGCATATGTTTTGTGGTGGAAGAGAGGTCTCTGTGCCCTATGATTCCAAGTAGAGCACCCAACTTTCTCAGTTTGCCAGGGACTGAGGGATTTCCTGGGACCCAAGACTTTCAGGGCTAAAACTGAGAAAACCCCAGACAAAGCAAGTTCATCTCCTTACTCCCAGGACTTTCTCCCCTCATCAAACCACCACTGGGAATTCTCCCCAGCTTGCCCTGGAATAGCATGGATTCCAAGCCCTCAAGTTTGGACTTCTTACCTGAAATGGAGACTGCCAGCATTTCCAAACCGATAGCAGACACTGTCCATTTGCCGAGTGCTAGCAGCTTGCAAAGTGCTTTCACACACACCAACATGTATAGTCTTTAGGGCAATTTCAAGGCTAGGGAAAATTAAAGATAGCTGTATGAGGAATGTTTTAGGCTATAAGGGACAGAAAACATAACTAGAGTGACTTAAGCTAATGGGTTGGATTGGTTTCCCAAATGGGAAGGCCAGAGGCAGGCAGCTGATGGGTTTGATTCAGTAGCACAATGAGGCCAAGGTGGTTGTCTGCAACTCTACCGATCTTCCCTCATGGTCATCAGATGACTGCCACTGCACCAGGCATCACATTGCATTCTAGGCAGGAAGGAGAAGGGTGAAGAAATGATAGCAGCAGAATTCTGGTCATATTTCTTTGCCAGAACAGCATCATACAGGCACTCTTCACTGCACGGCAGTTAGAGAAATCAAATATTTAACTTTCTAACCTCTATAGTAGAGGAGAGCAACAGATAAAAGGTTTGGGAATGGTGTTGAATGAGTCACCTGCAGTGTCTGCTACAATAGGAGTAGAGGCTACAGGTTAGAAGAGACTAGAATGACTTAGAATGTTAAGGAACCCAGTGGTTCTCAACAGTTGGTTGTACATTAGAATCACCTGAAGATCTTTTAAAATAATGACACCAGGTCCTACCGTAGACTACAGAAATCAGAACTCAGGGAACACCATCCTGACATTGGGATCTTTAAAAACTACCCAGTGGATTAAAATGCATGCAGCCAGCTTATCAGGGCTGTTCCATCCAATATGGTAGCCACCAGCCCCATGCGGCTATTGACAGTGACATTGAAATTAATTACAATTAAATAAAATTTAAAATTTAGTTTCTCAGTTACACTGGCCACGTTTCAAATAGTCATCGACCACATGGGGCAAGTGGCCTCTGTATTGGGCCGCACAGATGTAGAACATTCCCGTCATTGTAGACAGAGCTGTGATTGGATGGCACTGTTCTAGAGGAACCCAAGGGTGAGAGCCTGCTCAGAATCTCAAGGGTTCTTAAGTCTGGCCTGATTTAAGCAGGGGCAAAGCAGAAAGACTTGACCTAGAAACCGTGGAGAAGAGTGGTTAAGGGCATGAAGCATTGGGCCACACAGCCCGGGTCTGAATCCCAGAACCTCCACTTACTGGATAGGTGACCAGACACGTTCCTTAACTTCTCTTTCTACATCTGTAAAATGGGAATACTGTCTCCTGGGGTTGCCATGGGAATGCTAAGCTGATTTGCGGAAAGGCCGTGCCACATGCTATCTGCTATATATATCTGCAGTCCATGTTGTCTAGGAGGGTTGACAGGTGGCCAAAGCCCCCAAGAAGGGCCCTCACTGGTCACTTTGCCATGTCACCCTTCAATACCACCTAGAACTGTATTTAGGCTTCCTGACTGGGGCTCTGATGCTGGCATTTCCATGCCACCCCTTGTTCCGAGTCTGATCTCAGTTGGATGGCCACCCTGATCCTGGTCCCTGCCTGTAGGGTGAGTAAAAGAATGAATGATTGGATGAACACTGATCACATCCTTGTTTTCTTTTTCTTTCTAATTTTTTCAAACGCTTATTCATTTTTGAGAGACAGAGTGCAAGTGGGGTCGGAGCAGAGAGAGAAGAAGACAGAATCTGAAGCAGGCTCCAGGCTCCAAGCTGTCAGCACAGAACCTGACGCGGGGCTCAAACTCACTGACCACAAGATCATGACCTGAGCTGAAGTCAGATACTTAACGGACTGAGCCACCCAGATGCCCTGATCACATCCTTGTTTTCATTCACAGAGTACAAGGAGGCTCTTTGCCTTTGTGACTTGCTCCTCGACGTGGTGGCTGCAGAGAGTGTTGGGGCAGGAGAGGCAGGCTGTGTGGTCCTGGGCAGGTCACTGGACCTCTCTGAGCTTGTGACCCCTGATGGTATCAAGGGCTGGAGTGAAGAGAGAGTACAGCTTCTGAAGGGCATGAGAACACAGTTTTCCTTTCTTGGGGAAAATTACAGCTTCCTAACCAGGGTGGCTGTACCTTGGTCTTCTTCCAGGGTTTCTGATCTCCCCAAGGTGAAATGGGAGTCCTTTCTCAGCTCCCCAAGCTGCCATCCCAGCCTTCCCTGTCTCTTCCCTCCCTCCAGGCTGTGTGAACAGTGTCTAGGAGTGGGGTCCTGGGGTAAGAAGATATCATTTACTGCACCATAAATGAACAGGATGCTCCCTCCTGCCCCATGAGGGTTCTCAGAAAGTGGGGGCGGGGGGGGGAGGGGGCATAGGCTCCTGGAACAGCCCGCCTCCTAGGGAAGGAAGGGCATTTTCAGATGCAACAACCTTGAGCCTCAGCACATCTGCTCCTGGCGTGCGCACTCCACAGCGCGGCAGACACGCCACGATGGGTCCCAGTCATTAACTGGCTGTCAGGTTCTTCAGTTGATGGAGCTAAAAATAGCGCGCTATAGATAGAACCTTCTCCCACGCAGGCAGGCACAGACTGCAAATGGAAGTGGGGAGAAGGAGCTGCACGCCTCCCTCTCCGCTAAAGGGAGGCGCGTGCCCATCTCTAGCCCCCAGCCGCCCTCATGGGCCATGCCCTGCCTCCCTCAACCTCACCCCCCCCCCCCCCCCCCCCCCCCCCCCCCCCCCCCACCACCACTTGCGACCCGCAGATGTGCCCCCTGCCCCTCCTGCTCCCTGCCGGCGGGGTGCGGCGGCGGGGTTCATTTGTATGCAGCACCCTGGATAAAAGTGATAAGGCCCCAAACACTCCAAGGAGACCGCGCCGATGAAACCCCGCGCTGCTCGCTCCGGAGGCGAGCTATTTATAGAATCCAAATATCAGCATTTTCCACCCATTTACACAAAGCAATTTCAGCCTTTTCAGATGAGAAAAGAGCAGCCCGGGCCGTCATTCATTCCGGTGCCAGAATCACATTTGGGGCCAGGAAGCCCTGATTTTATAGGAAACCTCAAGGCAGGCTCGGATTAAAGATCAATGGCCACATAAAGTGTAGGCTGTCATATTCTCGCTGTGAACTTGTCCTGGTAATAAAAAATGTTGTTTTAGTAAATAAACTCGGGGAGATGCATTGCCGACTGCTGTTTATCCCCCACCCCCCACCCCGCCTCACCCTGAGCTCTGGGAGAGAAGGAGTCAGAAAGAGACCCCCGGAGCAGATGGTGGGAGCCCAGTGCTGAGCCTGCCAGCTGCCGACCAAACCCCCGACACCCTGTCTACCCGCTGAGCCCGCGGGCCACACTGGGTGTGTCTCTGCAGAGAAGCTCACTCTGTTGCTTCCATAAGAAATGTGTGAATGTGTTTGCAAATAATGATGAGGTTGGTTAGCAGCGCAGACCCTGGGACAGACAGACTTGGGGCCAAGGTGAGGCCTTACCACATCCCCGCTGCCAGAGTCTGGGGAAATTACCTAATCCACTAAAGTTCAGTTTCTCATCTGTTAGGTGGGGGCCTGGTGGTCAGTCTCCCTCTCTCTCTCTCTCTCTCTCTCTCTGTCTCATTGAGCAAAGATCCTTATGCATTCGAACCATTCCCTCCCTCCACACATCCATCTCATCGGACACCATGCCCTGATTTGGCAAACCAAGCAAAGGGAGCTGGCAAGGACTTGTCTCTTTCCCACGTGCCATCTTGTCATTCCTCCCTTCCTCCGCAACTCATCTCTTTGCTCACTGCCTAGACCAGTGGTTCTCAAACTTTAGCGCGTCCTCAAAATCACCAGGACAGCTCACTAAACCCCAGAGTGTTGAGCTCCACCCCGGTTTCAGTTAGGAGTGCAATGGAGCCTGGGAATGTTACATTCTTAACCAGTTCCCAGACGATGCCGAATAGCATTGATCCCATTTGGGGACCACGCTTTTTTGAGAACCAACGGTCTGGAGAAACCAGTAGGAAAGACGAGGGGCTAGAAAGTTCTGCTACCACTAATCATGTAGAGTTGCAGTGGTTCAAGCTCTTTAGGTTTAGTCTGGACCTTTGGAACCGAGATACACATAGGATTACACATTGAGATGAACGCTGTGTAGGAAAACTCAGTGTATCTTGAGAGAGCTTACAGGGGGCCCAGATTTATGATCAAGAAAGACTGTTCCGAGGACACAGTAATAGAAGCTGAGAATGAGGCTGCACGGAACTGGCTAGAAGAGGAAGGACCCAGCAAAAAGCACTGTGGAAAGGGGAGGGGCAGCATATGTGTTGGAAGGAGCCACCTGGCCAAAGGAGGGAAGTGAGAACAAAGGAGAAAATATAGTTAAGTGTGAGTTGCCAACCCAAAGAAACCAACTAACAGCTGTGGTCTTGTCGAGACTCATTGATAAAAAGGATCAGAACAGAGACTCAGAAGGTTCCCATCCACGGGACCCCAGCACCTGCCTCAGCACCATCGAGTCCTGAGGCTGAGGGCCTCGCCCGTGTTGACTATTCTCACACTGTATATTGTTTCAGTTGGGGACTGCTGCGTATAAATCCCAATGGTTAGTTCTCACAACTCCATGGGCGGGCTGGGTCTTCAGCTGGCCTCACCAGGGCTCCCACGTGCAGTCACAAGCAGCCAGCAGGTGGCCTGGGGCAGTCAGGCATCTCTGTCCATGTGATCTTTCGTCACAGGTTCTTCGTGCCATGGCTGTCTCAGGGCAGCCTTCCAAGTTGGGGTGAGTTAGGAGGCCTAAGGCCCCCTGAGGCCTCAGTTCTAGAACATCACTTATGCCACATTCTCTTGGTGGAGGGGAACTGGAAGGCAGAAGGTGGGGAGAAGAGTCTTATTCCTTCCTGTTTTCTTCCTCAGGAAGTGACATCTTTCTTCCACATCAGTGACAGCTTTCAGACCTCAAGAAAGGGTCCAGAGGTTGACAGTCTGAAGGCTGGCTTAGTTTTTCAACAAGGTTGCAAAGGACCCAGGTTTTAGCTTCTCACTCTGCCACCTGTGAAAGCTGTCTTTTCATCTTCATGCCTGTCACCTCATGGTAGCAAGGTGGCTGCTGCAGCTCCGGACATCATGGCTACATCAAAGGCAGAAAGCAGAGAGGTGGCTATGAGGGGCAATGAGAAGGAACTACCTCCTCCTCCTCCTCCTCCTTCCTCTTTCTTCCATTCTCTCTTCTCCCTCTCTTAAAATTTCCTCAACAGACTTTCCCCCCACATTTCATAAACCCAAACTAGTATAATACTCTACCCCTAGCCTCAAAGGAAGCAGGGTGATGCAATGTCTAGCAAAGGAGGGTGAGATTACCACTAAAAGCTGAGCTCAATCATCATTTCCTACCCCGGGCTCCACTTACTACCTGAAAAAAATAAGGGCTCTCTTCTTAGTAGGATGTGGAGGAGGAGCAGCTAAAATGGGGAGTACTCCAGAGAAAGCAGCCCCCCTCCAGCCCCTGGCCTGGCCTGCTTCCTTGCCCCCTGGCACGTTCACAGGCACTCAGCTGGCCTCCCTTCCGAGTCTCCTCACCCCGGGCTTGCTGCAACCTCCGGGGCCCACCCTCCAACACAGGAAGCAAAGCCTGGCCCTCCCGCCACAGACACGCAGGTGGCCAGACAAGCCCGGGGTCCCATGCTCCGGCTCCCTGGCCTCTCTGCCTTGGTGTCCACACTCTTGGCCGAGGGCCCTCTTTTTGGCCAGCTAAGGAGACACATCTCTCCCTCCAAGTTCTGTGTTTCCACATATTCCCCCCCCCCCACACACACACACAGAAGAGAGGCCTTAAAAAATGCACAGTCCCCCCAGGACCCTGCCTTCCCATTCTTCCTGCCTCTGCTCATTCGTGGGCCTGCCTATGTTAAATAGGGAAATAAAGGAATTGAGGGAAACGTCTATCCTTTCTTTTTTTTTTTTAATATTTTATTTATTTTTGAGAGAGAGAGAGACAGAGGGAGAGAGACAGCATGAGCAGGGGAGGGTCAGAGAGAGGGAGACACAGATTCTGAAGCAGACTCTAGGCCCTGAGCTAGCTGTCAGCACAGAGCCTGATGCGGGGCTCGAACCCATGAACTGTGAGATCATGACCTGAGCCGAAGTCGGATGCTCAACCAACTGAGCCACCCAGGCCCCACATCTTTCTTTTCAACAGCGCCTGCCTTCAGGAGGCTGTTCTCTTACTAGTGCAGGCAGGAAGATCCCAGCCCAGGAAGCCAGGGAATACTTCCTCAGGACTGCATGGCTCCCCACCCCTGCCTCTCCACCATGGCCGGTGGGCTGGGGTCCCCCGGACGCCTGCTGCCTCCCCTCAGCCACGAGCACCCCATTTTCTCCAGCGCACCATGCTTATCTGGGTACTTCTACAGAGACCCACTCTACTAGTGGCCAGCAGGGAACAGGAAAGCAACGACCCAGGTCCGTGATGTTTTCAGTCTCTCTCTGGTGCCATTTTTCTCCATAACCTCTTGGGGTCAGAAGGGCGGGAAAGGGATTTCCACCTCCTTTGTGTTGTATCCTCCTTAACTCCAGCTCGGCCTTTGTGATCCATGTTGGTCACGGCTCTCTTCCGGGAGCCTAGAACAGTGCCTGGCACACAGTGGGCGCTCAGCGAGTGTACTCTGGATGGGGAAGCGCCTCTGGTCCCTTCCCTCACCCTCCTCCTGGGATGTCCGGCCCATCCTCCCCCACCCTCTGACCCCCACCCTGCCCCTTCCTGGCAAATCCTGCTGATCCGTCAGCGTCCTGCACACATTCACATTTGCCAGGAAGCCGCCCCATCCTCCACAGTAATTGCAATGACGTGGGAGTTTCTTCTTTCTTCCTCTGGCCTCTCCCTGAGCCTCATTCCCGCCCTTCTGCTTAGAAAGGATTTTTTTTTTTAACTTTGTGTTAGATCAAGTTGCACATGCACCCTACCCCCATTCTGGGTGTTTGTTACTTGTTGAGGTGAACAGGAGACATTTTATTTTGCTTTATATTTATTTCCCCTACTTGTTAGCCCCATCTCCAGGGGTCATCACCATGCTTGGCACATAGTGGGTGGATATTCGTTGAACTACTACTAATTATTAAATCGTATATACTACATATGTAATATTATATTTACCTATAATCTACTAATTATTATAATCTACCTATGGTACTAGTTATTATATCATATATACTACATATGTAATATTATATTTACCTATAATCGATGTATATTGTATGTTGTATATGGTATATATATGTTATGTGTGATATCTGTACTATACTAGTTGTAATGAGTCTTCCCCTACATTCTTAGCACATTATTAACTCATTCCCTCCTCCCAGCAGCCTGAGGGTTGCCCAGGGTCACACAGTCAGTAGGAGAGCGAGCTGGGAACACAGCACTGGGTGGTGTCTGGTTTTAAAACCGCATTCTAAGAAAAGGGTGTTGGCCTTTGGGGCACGGTAAATCCAGGAAGGCTTCTTGAAGGCAGGGGTAGATTCCATGGTTACTTAAAGGAGAGCAAGAATGTTTTCTAGGTGGGAGGAGGCAAAGGAAAACAAGGCAGCGGGAGAGGTCCACGGCAAGGCCTGTTCCCTTTTCCTATTCCTCATCTGGCCTTAAGTGGGCGAACTTGAACGAGCCACCGCTTTATTTGGTTCCGGGGAAGGATGGTCCCAACAAACATTACCCGGACATGCTGGCTGTGCCGGCCGTCTTCGCGGCGGGAAAAGGCGCCCCGTCCGGGCGCGTCAGGCCTTCGGGAAGAGTTCGCGGTCGGGTATGGCGGTGCATCTCACGGAGCTGCGGACACGCCAGCGCCCAGCTGCAGGGCTCCGTCTCCATCTGCGTAATTCCCGGCGCTGTCAGGCGGCGGGACACGTGTGCCCTGGGCCTCGCGGCCATCTGGCAGCCTCTCTGAAATCGCAGCTTCCCCTGCACCCCCCGCCCGTCCTGCGTCAGGAGAGGGGTCCCCGAGCCGAGACTGTCGGCAAGGCGGGAGCAGGCCGGAGGGACGCCTGTGTGCAGACAGCCACGATTTCGCCGCGCCGCCTGCCTCCTGACATCTCCTCGGCTCCGCCCGGCCTCGCCTCCGCCGCGGGCCAGTTGACAGCTGCGGGGGGCAACGGGCGGAAACTGAATTTTCCACAGTTTGCCCACATTTGGGAGGCTCATTCCTCATTTCTGTGGGCAGCTACCTGGGAAGTTTCCAGCAGCTGCCACCGTCCCCCACGCTCTGCCCTCGCCAGCTCCCCTGAGAGGACCTGTCCCCACCCGGAAAGGGAAGCGTGGCTCCGAGGACGGAGGTGGAGGTAGGACTGTGCTCCCCTCTGTGGCCCCTGAACCCTGAGAAAGCCCTAGAGAATGCCCCATTGTGTGGACAGGCTGGCCACACAGACGCTCCCAGGGGTGTCATGGCGAGCGTGGCCTTGGGCAAGGCACTTCAGCATCCACACCTGGCCTAGGTCTCTAAATCCCCCAGACGAAAGAATGTCCGCCAGCAGCGAGGTGACACGGGAATCGGGAAGAGATTTTCCTCGCAGCCTGCTTGACACCGGAACAATGGGCTGACGTGCGGGTGTGAAGGAAGGGAAGGTTCCGGAAAAACTGGTTACTGGCCTCTGTCTAAAGCCGACATCCCCTTTCTCTGACTGAGCACTTCACTGTAGCACGTTAGGTGGGCGTCGCCATGAGTGGTGGTCCTTCTGTTGTGCTGTGTCAAGGACTTTCCTGTGTCAGCCCCGGTCCAATCTGCAAGGGTTCTCACTGAGCTCTTTTGAGTGAACCCAGGAAAATACGTGTTAAACACGTACTACGCTGGGTTCTCTTGTAGGTGCTTCTCAGCTGTAGTTTAGGAAATGTGCTTGCTCCCCACAGTCCCTTCCTTCCACATGGACTCTCTCCTTGAGGGCTGGGGCAAAGGTGTCAGCCGGGGCATGTTACGGATGTTCCGGCCTTCCTCTTTTCTTTCTTTCTTTCTTTTTTTTTAAGTTTATTTTAAGAAGTGGGGGGAGCATCCAAAGAGGACATCCAGATGGCCAACAGACACGTGAAACGATGCTCAGCATCCCTCCTCATCAGGGAAATACAAGTCAAAACCACACTGAGATACCACCTCACGCCAGTCAGAGTGGCTAAAATGAGCAAATCAGAGAACTCTAGACGCTGGCAAGGATGTGGAGAAACGGGCACCCTCCTACACTGTTGGTGGGAATGTAAACTGGTACAGTCCCTCTGGAAAACAGTGTGGAGGTTCCTCAGGAAACTAACAATAGAACTCCCCTAGGACCCAGCAATAGCACTGCTAGGAATTTACCCAAGGGATACAGAAATGCTGAGGCATAGGAGCACATGTACCCCAATGTTCATAGCAGCACTCTCCACAATAGCTAAAACATGGAAAGAGCCTAAGTGTCC
>NW_024080746.1:1012031-1338207 GCF_003009895.1 Hyaena hyaena
AAAAAAAAAAAAAGAAGAAGAAGAAGTGGGGGGAGCATGAGTAGAGGAGGGGCTGAGAGAGAGGGAGAGAGCCAGAATCCCAAGCAGACTCTGCACTGAGAGTGCGGGGCTCGAACTCACAAACCATGAGCCGGAGCCAAAAAACCAAGAGTCAGACACTTAGCTGACTGAGCCACCCAGGTGCCCCGATGCTTCCTCTTTTCTAGCCCTTAGACATGGGATACGTTCTGCGCAATTCATTGCTTGGGATGACCCTCACTCCCATGTGCTTGCTCCCTCCTGCTTGTTTCTCTCCAAAGGCAGATGCCTCCCCCCCCACTCAGGTCACACACTGGGTGTCCATGGGGGCAGCAGCACAAACGACGCCTAGCATGGTGACCGACTTTATAAATATTTTTGAGCTACTGTGTTGCATATGTATTAAGTCCTAACCTTGCTTCAGGCCCTAAGCTAGCTGCTAATGAGAAGAAAGAAAGTAGAGAAATAATTTCAACTGAAATTGATAAATAGTGCTGAGGGTAAAGGATAAATAAAGCCGCCAATCTATCGGATTGGCACAGGTTGAAAAAAAGAAAACACCCAGCTTTGGCAGAGGCGAGGAGACGTCTGACGGGGTGCATAGGCCTGTAAATGGACAGGACCGTTCCGGGAGTGATCTGGCAATCCGTGACTAAAATTAAAATGTCTACTCCCTAAGACCCCCAAATTCTGGTTCTAGGAAACTTTTTCTAAGGAGATAACCGAACGAAGACACAAAGCTCTTCACCTGAGCTGCTCCTCGAACATCTGCTGAGAACCTACTATACACGGGTGTGGAGCTAGGCATTGGGCGGAGTGTGACTCAAACGGGCAGGACGAGGTGAGAGTGTGGATGGTGTAGGTGTGGGGGGGGGAGGGAAGGAGGGGTGGTTATCGGAGCAAAAGCCCGCAGCAATCTCGAAGGCCATCCGTGGATGACCCACACGGCATTTTAATACAGCAGAATGCTGAGAACCCTAAGCACCCATGTAAAACGTCACTTTGTGTCTGTAGTCCTTGTTGCGGGCGACTCTCCGTGACATTGTTGAATAAAAAAATATGCAAATTGGGAAACAGAAAATGTCTCATCATGTCAAGTGACACACAGATGTCTACATGACTACGTACATAGAGAAAGGTCGAAAACGTCACTGTCACATGTCAGAACGTTCAAAAGCTTTGTTTCTGGCTCGTGGGGTGTTCTGCATTCCTCTTTCTACCCTTCTGTATCTAAACTTTTTACAAGAGCAGGTGCACAGCATGCAAATACCGTCTTTGTACACAGAATGAATGAGTGAATACCATGGAATACCACATGGCAGTGAGAAAGAATGAAACCTGGCCATGTGTGGCAACATGGATGGACCTTGAGGGTGTTATGCTGAGCGAAATAAGTCAGGCAGAGAAGGACAAATATCATATGTTTGCACGTATAGGAGGATTAGGAGGAACTTGACGGAGGAACAAGGGGGAGAAGAAGGGCGGAAATGGTGGGGGAAAGGGAGAGAGGCAAACCATGAGAGACTCTTGAATGCTGACAAAAACTGAGGACTGATGGATGTGGGGGGGAGGAGGGATGGGCATGGAGGAGGGCACTTGTGGGGATGAGCACTGAGTGTTATGTGGAAACTAATTTGACAATAAACTATTTGTTTAAAAAAAAAAGAATGAATGAGTGAATGAGTGGATGAATGAACCAACGAACAAGGGAAAAAGCTAAATAGCATCAAAGCTCAAGCAAAGAGCTAACTGACTGGGGGGGTGGGGGGAAGGCCTGGGGGTCCCTCGCCCTTGGCCCTGGGAGGATTTGAGCTCCTGGACGGCAGGGACCAGAGCCGGCAAGGGGGACGTGTGTGTTGTGTGGAGGCCACTCTTCTGCTGGGTCCTCGGGCGATGCACCGTCACCCCAGAAGGCCTCAGGGGTCTCCTCTCTTCTGACAACTGTTGGGCTCCATGACTTTCCTGGGCCTCTTCCGCCAGGGAGGCTCGGAGAGGCTGAGGCTCCGACAGCCAGAGAATTCAGGCCAGGCCTCAACGGGCTGGAGTCGCTGGCCGGGCCCGGGCTGCTGCTTCTGAGCTGCCGAGGCTCCGCCGAACTGGCTGCGTGACGAGGCGCAGCTGAGGCAGTTAAATGTCCCCCAGCAACGCGTGTGCCGTCAGGGTTATTCACCGCGGCTCCGACCCCCCCGCCCCAGACCCCTTTTCCCCAAAGATACCCGTCCAAGCCCGACGCAGGGCTAATAAACCGGTACCCAAATTGATCTCCCAGCTGTTCTTCACAGGCGCTGCCAGGCCCCCCCTCATCCGAGCCAAGCTGTTTGGACTTGCAATAAATCGGGGCCATTTTTCATCCGGGGCTTTTCATTGGTTTCAGAAACGGTTCTCATTCAACAAAGGTTGTGAGTGTGTGCGTGTGTGTGTGTGTGGTGTGTTTAAGATTTTACTTTCTTTCTAGAGCAGTTTTAGGTTTACAATAAAATTGGGAGGAAGGTGCAGAGAGTTCCTATATATCTCCCCTCCCCCTCCACATGCACGGCCTCCCCCATTGTCCACGGCACTTATCAGAATGGTACATTTATTATTATTATTATTATTATTATTATTATTATTATTAAGGACGAACCTGCAGTGACACATCGTCATCACCCAGAGTCCGCAGTTTACCTGAGGGTTCGCTGTTGGTGTTGGACACTCGGTGGGTTTAGACAAATGTATGCTGATGCGTATGCATCATTATACTATCATACAGGATGTCTTCACTGCCCTAAAAATCCTCTGTGCTCTGCCTACTCACCCCTCCCCTCCTCACCTCCACCCCTGGCAACTACTCATCTTGTTATTCTCTCCATAGTTTCAGCAAAGGCTTTTCGGTAGAGACAGTAATGCATCTTGGCAACAACATGGGTTTGAAAAACTGGCTTTCTCCTACCACCAGATATATTGGCCCAAAAGACCCCCTCTATCTGCTAACACAGCTTGGTTCTTCCACACCGGCATGATTTGTTCATGAGAAAGACAAGGGGACAGTGAATGCTCCCTACCCACAGCTTCTTTTCTCTGTTCGGTTATAGTTAATTAGGAGTAAGGCGGGCTGCACGCGGCAGGCGTCCACTGTGTGTGTCCCCGCACCCAGCACTCCTCTCTGGGGGACGGACACGCTTCTCCCGGCTCCCGCCCTCCTCTTCAGTTCACGCTCCGCCATTGGCTCTGAGACAGACCATCTGACCCAGCCCTGAACCAATCAGATCCCCACAGTCGCACTGATTGAGTGATTGGTCAAGAATGGACATGTGACACTATGAGGGCCAATTATGCCCTAGGAGCGGGTTTTCGTGCTTCCTCTCGCCCTGAAAGTGAGAGTATGAATGGGGAGTGAGCAGAGAGGTTCCAGCGGAGGCTGAGCCTGAAGCCCGAACCCTGGTTCGCAGAGAGGAGAAGGGAGGGAAGCTGGTTCCGGTACCTCCGAACACAGGTCGCGGAACACGGAGGAGGCTTCTGTGAGACAGCGAGCTAGACATCCATAAAGCATCTGATTAAAAACCCTGATAGGAATATGAGCAGCAACTGTTTATTGAACCCTTAGTGTGAGTCAAACACTAATGTATTCTGTCCTTGGGTCCTCCCAGCCTTGAAAGGTAGTTACTGTCATCCCCCATTGTATGGCTGAGAAACCAGGTCCAAGAACTTAAGGGACTTTCTCAAGGACCCCATCAAAACGTACCAGGAACACACCTGTCAAAATCAACAAGTTAGGCAACAACAGATGCTGGCAAGGATGCGGAGAAATGGGATCTTTTGCCCTGCTGCTGGGAATGCAAACTGGTGCAACCGCTCTGGAAAACAGTATGGAGGTTCCTCAAAAAATTAAAAATAAAACTACTCTATGATGCAGCAATTGCACTACTAGGTATTTATCCAAGGGATACAGGTGTGATGTTTCAAAGAGACAAATGCACCCCAATGTTTATAGCAGCACTATCAACAATAGCCAACGTTTGGAAACAGCCCAGATGTCCATCGATGGATGAATGGATAAAGAAGATGTGGTTTATATATCCAATGGAGGAGTATTTAGCAATCAAAAAGAATGAAATCTTGCCATTTGCAACTACAGGGATGGAACTAAAGGATATCACTAAGTGAAATTAGAGAAAGTCAAATATCATATGACTTCACTCCTATGAGGACTTCAAGTTACAAAACAGATGAACATAAGGGAAGGAAACAAAAGTTAATATAAAAACAGGGAGGGGGACAAAAACATACAGGTCTCTTAAATATGGAAAACAAACAGAGGGTTACTGAAGGGGGGATGGGCTAAATGTGTGAGGGGCATTAAGGAGTCTACTCTTGAAATCATTGTTGCACTAGATGCTAACTAACTTGCATGTAAATTTAAAAAAATTAATAAGGGTGCCTGGGTGGCTCATTCAGTTGAGCATCTGACTTCAGCTCAGGTCATGATCTCACGATTCATGGGCTCGAGCCCCACGTCAGACTCTATACCGACTGCTTGCTCAGAGCCTGGAGGCTGCTTCAGATTCTGTGTTTCCTCTCTCTGCCCCTTTCCTGCTCACACTCTGTCTCACTCTGTCTCTCAAAAATAAATAAATGTAAAAAAAATTTTTTTAATTAATTTTTAAAAATAAATAAATAAAAAGGTAGCAGGAAAATCAAGTTGCAAACTTGGGTCTCTCCAGTGGTGAACCCTAAGCTCTTGCCACCTCAGTGGTTCAGAAACACCTGGGAAGATTCTGAGAGGGTGAAGAATTGTGGGTCACTTGATCTGGAGGGGTTCCCCAGGCACCCCTAAAGGGCAGCCACCGCACCAGATCGTGTGGGAGACAGTTCCTATTGATGGAAAGTCCTTTTAGCCACTTGCACAAAAGCGTGTGACCCCAAACCCCCAAACTCCAGGCAGCTCAGGGCAACCCCAACTTTGACTCCACACTCCCATTTGGATTACGTGATTCCAGCTCACCCCTGATTGTGAGAACTGCCATGTCTTCCAGAAGGTGCAAGGGAGGCGTGGGGGATGGGCTAGGCTACAACAGGAGACCCCTCCTTCTCTTTTTAAATTTGGCCTGTCGTTTTTAGAAAACAGGCTGTACGGTCCATGAAGTGAGGAAAAGCAGCTGCAGTGCGAAACTCAGGGACGTGGGCTCCTGGCTCGTCACAGCGATGATCCACGTTCTGTTCCACTCCACTTACAGGCACAAATGTCCCTGTGATATTCGGGGAACGGCGTGCGCAGCTGGTCCCACCACAGCATACCACAGCAGGGGCCAGGAAAGGGGCTCGCTAAGGCGGGGCAGGAGCCTGACTCCATGTCTGGGGGCTGTGTGGATTTTTAATTGTTGGGCGGTGGGGACGCGAGTGGCGGAGGAGGCGGGAGTGAGGTCGGAGTTGTCTGCTTGCTTTCGCGAGTTGGCCGAATGGAATCAGCATTTCTTTTCTGAACATTCTTCTTGCTTTAAAAAAAACCAAAAAATGGAAAAAACCTGGACTGCAATTTTGGTTTTATGGCCTTTCCCATGAGATCAGCATTTATTTCAAAAGTAAAACCCCAGCACAAAGGGTAAGGAAGCTTGCAAACCTTTCTGAGGACGGCTGTATAGCATGAGCTGTCATTAAAATACTTCTGTAACTCCAAGTTATCAGGGGAAGGCCTTTTCCACTGACTCTGGAAACTCCAGGTTCCTTCTGATTTTATGATCCCGTGATTGTCTTGTGCCTAGCGCTGTGCCTGGCACATAGTTGGTATCAAGCAATTTTTTTTCTCCAAAGAACAAGAGCAAAAAATGCTTATTGACTAGCTTTTTTCAGCGGCAAGTTGCTGCAGGGACTTCAGTATTACATGAAACGTGAAATTATTACCAAACTGAATTTTAATGAAACATTTCACCAGGGGGGGAAATTTTAAGAAAAAAAAAAATGCAAGAGCAAAATTATTCTCCTTGTTGTTACTATTTTAACATGATTCTACAAACTAACTTTAAAACAGTGCTCAGTGGGGGGGGGGGGGGGGCAGAATAATGGGAGTAGTGTTGGAGAGCATGGTATCTATTTCTAATATGCAATGGAGAGATATTTGCATCCAAGACTCAGCCCTTAAGGCCTTTCTGTCAAACTGGTCATTATTCAACATTCTTTGGCTACAACCAAACATGAATCGACCTCTCTGTGCTACATCGCCAGACCACATTTCTCCTTCCTGTCCAAAAAGCTGCTGTTAGTGTCTCTGAAAAACATCTTACAAGATCAAGTTCTACCAATCTTCAGCATTTCCCAGATCCATATTAACCCCATCCCCAAAAAAGTTCAAATGGATCTGGCATGCCTTGTTTGCAGTGAACCCCTGAGGTCACTTCTTTCTCTCAATTCAGTTATGCCCAAACCGTCAAATATTTTTATAAAGGTTCGTTATCACACAAGCGTGGGGTTTCTACAATCTATCCTTTCCTCCTTACAAAAAGAACTAGGAAAACTCTTTCCATCTCTGGCTCTCTCTCACGACTCCGCTATCTTTTGATTCCTCATAGGACTCTGACAGCAGCTCTCTGGCCACATCAGCAAGTTTTTCAATGTCCTGGGGTACAATTTAGCTGAGCCTTGGGAACGGCTCGAAAGTAGCTCCATATGCTTTCACCATCTCCCTGTTCTTGAGAATCAGTTTGCTGACTCCCTGAACAATTTTTTAAAGGTAAGCCTCTCTGAAGAAGCTACAAGGAAACTAAGTGTGATCGTGGTCTGCTCTGGGCTTCCACACATGCTCACATTTTCTAGAATAACAGCTGCATCTGCTGAAGAAACTACGATGTGTTAGAGCTTGGTCCCAGGGGCTTTCCTCACAGGCTCGCAAGTGATTCTTTCAAAAACTCAATGAAGAAGTTACAGCTATTAAACCTTGTCATGCAGACAAGGAAGCTGAAGCACAGAGAGGGTGGGTAATTTCTCCAAGGTCACACAGCACAATGGCAGGGCTGGTATTCAAACCCATGTCCTTATCCAGTATGCTATACTGATCTGTCCATTCTTTGTCACTTTTTCTGAACTCAGTTTTAAAAGCTTTTTATGATATGACAGGATTATGGGAGAGGATTTTTAATTTTATGTTAAAATGTTTTTATCCGATTAATAGTTTATAAAAAGCCTGTTTAAATGCCTCCAGTATCACTGATCGGCCCCACCTTTATGGAAGCCTAGGGAATCAGACTGCTTTTCTGCCTCCTACCTCATTCTCCATCAGTCTTTTCAGGAGCCATGGGGTCAGGCTAAGATGGTGGCAGGGACAGAAGTCACTTCCACAGAAGCATCAGCCACAAGGAAAGACTTAATGTTATGTGTTGAAATGTGTCCCTCTAAAATTCATATGTTTGAAGTCCTCATCCCCAGTATTTCAGAAGGTGACTAACCTTATTTGGAAAGAGTGTCATTGCAGCTGTAATTAGTTCAGATGAGGTCATATCCAGTATGATTGGTGTGCTTATAACAAAGAGATTTGGGCACAGACACACATAAGGGAAATGCCTTGAGGAGGCATAAAGACAAAGACAGAGATCAGGACGATGTATCAGAAGCCAAGGAAGACCAAGAGTTCCCAGCAAACCACTAGAAGCCGGGAGATGGGCATGGAACAGATTCTCCCTCACAGCCTCAGAAGGTACCAATCGACACCTTGATCTTGGACTTCCAGCTTCCAGAGCCATGAGACAACACATTTCTGTTGTTTAAGCCTACTGTGCGGCACTTTGCTAGGACATCCCAGTTAATGAAAGCCTCTGACTCTCCACTTAGACGCCCCCGCTGTCAGGAAGCCTTCCCCAAGGCCCTGACAACGGTCTACAGAAGAGGGGGGTTGGGCGCAGATCCCTGACAGAAGGGAAGGCCAGGGGAATGGTGTGGAGGTGGGGTCGCAAAAGGTAACATACTAGCATGTTAATTTATGGTGACTTTGGGTGGAAGGATTGTGAAGATATAAAGAACCTGTGTGCGCCTCACACATGATCTCTGTCCTTCACCCCCGCAGACTGGGGGAGATACTCCTCCCGTATCACCGCCATCTTTGCTTCCTGGCTGAAGTCAGGCCCATGCCCACCCAGTCATCGTCACCTGCACGGCCAACCACGGGCCTGGCCCAGAGCACGGACCTGATAGGTGGGTGGGTGGGTGCTGGTGTGTGCATAGAAGGAAGAAAGAGCCAAAGAACTAAGAAGATAGAAAAGTAGAAAGAGGAGAGAAAGAAGAAACGTGATATTTTTTAAAGGTGGGGGTGGTAAAAAGAGGAAGAAAAGATGAAGGAAGACAATGAGAGGAGAGAAGGGTCAGAAGAATAATGTTGAGCCATTTTTCTGATGGAGACCCCTAATTCTTTATCACTGATTGGTCCCGCCTTTATGGAAGCCTAGCGAATCAGACTCCTTTTCTGCCTGATTCTGATACTCTTGAGACCTGATGTTTTCCATGTTCAGAATTTGGGGGTTTAAAGAAAGATTCGACGGCCCTCTCCACCTTAGCGCCATCTTCTTGGAAATCGTGAGAGCCCAGTGGAGGAAGAAGTGAATGCCCAGGCCGAGGTGTAAAAGAAGAAAGATGAGGCCGAGGTCCAAGCTGCTTGCTTGTGCACCCATAGAAGCCATGGGAGCAGAAATAAGGAAAGCCAGACACCAGGGGCTACATGCCTACTTTCTAGAACTTGATTCCATCATCCTCTGACTACAATGACCACCTTTGAGAGACCTGCCTCGCTCATACCAAAACGGTCACTTTTGGTCTTTTGCCCTGGACCTGTGACTCTCAGGACTACTTCTGGTTTCATCTGTGGCTAATTGTACCACGTGTATAATAAGTCATGGATTCTGCCGTCTTAGGTGAAGAAAAAATAAATGTTAAAGAGTACTGTGGGACACAGTTCATGTGGGGTAAAATCTTGTACACAAACATACGGTTATCTCTGGAGCAAAAATGGATGAATATTCACACAAAGTGGAATAAATGAAGACTAAAAGAAGCCCTACGTTGTTCAAGTCAAGTCAGATTTTTTTTTAACTTTAGATTTTCACAGGTTCCGGGTCTGGGATGATGTTAATGGAGTGTGGCTGTGTAAAGGAACAAAAGCCAAGCTGAGGCACCAATCTCTGCTCACGCTTCTCATTCCCAGGAAAGGAGAGTGCTGGGGCAGAGAGCCTTTTCCCTGCCTCTGCTTTCTAAGGTCATAGCCAAGGTGTCTTTGGGGTGGGGTTTCCGAAGAACCTATTGAAGACAGACTGTTCGTTCAATGTATAAAAAGACAGTGCTCAGTCCAAAGATGAGAGGCAGGAACAGAAGTCTTCTCAATGAAACTCAAATCATTGCTTTAGTTCCAGACTCCTCCCCGTCTCCCCCTCTCCACAATAAAACACATTTCCTGGGAAAAAGCTCTACACATCTTCCCAGCTATGCCAAGCCCAGCTGTCCAAGCTGCAGATGGTCTGGGCCGTATCTGAGTGGAATGCCTGGGAGCCCCCAGCCCAACTCCCAGGACCTAGGAAGCATTGAGAATGTTTCCCTCCCCTAGGATTTGCCCTTGAACCTGGCTGACTGTGGCAGCTGCCGACACAGATCTGCTATCACTCAAGGATCACAAAGCTTGTCCAAGTTCAACTTCCTCCACCTCCTCAAGGGGTGGGGGTTAGGACAGGGCAGAGGGAAGATAGTGAGATTCAAGGCCAGGCAGGTTTGGCTTTCAGTCAGTCCTTGCCACTTGCCTTGTATCCTTAGGCACATGACTTAGTCTTTCTGAAGTTCAATATCCCCCCCTCTAGAGGAGGAATAATGATTTCTCTTGCAGGATTGCTGCAAAGATTAAACCAGATACATACAATAATATACAAAAAGCCTAGGACCTTGGGAAATAGCAACAATTCCTACCTTTGCTGTTCCATGAACCACGCAGTGATATTCTTGGAGCCAATAGCCCATAGTTGCCTAGGTGGTATGTGGGAGGTGGGGTGATGGGGCTGGAGGGCTTGGAAAATGTTTGGAGCAAGTCTCCAAGCTTCTCCTGCACTGGTTCATACTCCCTAAACCTTGGGCAATTTTACAGCTGTGGGGGCCCTCCAGGGACTCTCCTTAGAAGGTTCTCCTGGGTGTGGGGCTAGTTCCTATAAGGGGAGGTTGATCTCAAAACCACTTCTTCCAAGATGTCGGTGTTTGGAAGCAGTCAGTGATGCTCCCGCCAGCTCATCTGTGAGTGACCTTGCCTACCTGGAGGAGGTAGGCCTCATAGCCTCTCTGCCCCAGTGCAGACGCCCCATGAGCCCAGGCACATCTGCACAGGGCACAGCCCCTCAGTTCTTAGAAGGTCAGCTGGTGCAATGGTTGGCAGCTCGCAGGCCCATCATGGTCAGGGATGGGACCCAGCTAACTCTGAGCACTGGAATTGATGCCCAGGACAGCACAAAGGCCTCTGCTGCCTCCCATCCATGTTAGCTTGGGTCTGGAAAGACTGACTACATATGGCCCCTATTCTCTGTGCTGTGCTCTTTGCTCCTGGTGTCTCTCTGTGGAGCCTCCGTGGTCCACGTTGATTGCTTGAGTTCCAGCCATCACAACCACACTCTGCATGCTTTCCAGAGGCCCCTGACTATTACTAAGTGCATGCCTTATTGATATGGGTGCTGGTTTAGAACATGTCCACAGATTCTTTGACCCTCCTACAGAGAAAGATGCAGGTGTGTGTCCCCTCCTCCTGAATCTGGGCCAGCATTTGTGACTCAATAAAATACAATGGAAGAGAGACCATTAACTCAGATCAGAAAGGTCATGCAGATCCCACCTGGTACTTTCTGGCTGCTGGCTCTGCAGGGTGGGGGTGGGGCAGGCATCACTTAAGAAGCCTCAGGCCCCAGAACTGCCATGCTGAAAAGGCCATGCCCAAGGAGGGACAACATTGACATTGAGACCACTGGATGGGAATCTGAGGGCCCAGTACCAGCTGAGTGGCAGGTATACTTTCTCGCTCTAGTCTGTGAGGAGACAGCCGGGTGCACGGCTAGGGTGTGGGCTCGAGAGACGAGAGTCAGGATTCACATGCTGCTTCATCCATTCACTGGCTGTGTGCCTTTCACAGGCAGCTTTATCTTTCTCTGCCTCTGTTTTCCCCATCTGTAAAATGGGGGTAATAATGTCCCTACTTCACAGAAATGACGTGAAAATTAAATTGGTTACTACCTGTGACAGACTGAGAACCATGTCACACTCAGTATTACCTTGTTCTCTTTACTTCCTGGCACCAATTATTTCCTGGAATTAGTGTGCTTCCTCATTTATAGCTCTTTCTCCACTAGGGGGTGAGTGTTCAGGGCATGCCCCGTGTGTACAATTCTCACTGTTGGGTCACCACCACCTCGAAGAGTGTGTGCTGTATAGCAGGAATTTTATCAGTTTAGAGTAGGTTTGGCTGTGTATAACACATGGATTCATGACAATGGTAGTTTTGTTATTTTAAAAATTTTTTAGTGTTTATTTTTGAGAAAGAGAGAGACAGAGTGTGAGCGGGGGAGGGGCAGAGAGAGGGAGACAGAATCTGAAGCAGGCTCCAGGCTCTGAGCTGTTAGGACAGAGCCCGACGCGGGGCTCAAACTCACAAGCCATGAAATCATGACCTGAGCCGAAATCGGGCGTTCAAACGACTGAGCCACCCAGGTGCCTCAGGTGCCCCATGACAATAGTAGTTTTAAAAGGTAGCAGTTTATCTGCCTTTTATGAAGAATGTCTGAAAGTGTACAGCCCAGGGCAAGTTTTGTGAAGCTGTCATCATCAGAGGCCCAAACTCCTAACTACCTACTCCACCTGGCTTAGTGTGTCCACTTCGTGGTTCAAGATAGTTGCTTGAGCTCCAGCCATCACATCTGAATTCTGTGTTAGGATCAAGGAAGCACAGGAATCTGTATTGCTTCCCTTTTAAGGAAATGTCCCAAAAGTCTCATACAATCACTCAGCTTACCTCTCATTGACCTGTCCTTTCTACATTTCTTCACCTAACTCCAAAGCATGCTGGGAAATAGAATTCACTGGAATTGTGCCATTATTCCCAGTTAAAGCTGGGGTTCCAGGGGAGAGGTGGAAACATTGAAAAGAAACTAGCAGCCTCTAGCCAGCGCTCAGCAAATCTTAGACAGATAGATGAATGCTGTAGCCCTTTCCAGTGGGCTTGCCCTAGGGAATTCCATGGAACTGAAGGCCAGTTGACCTCTAATTTGCAGATACCAGGCTATGACTACTGTCTGAGTCAGAGTCAGAAGGTAGGAGGCAGGCTCAGGAAAGAGGGATGGGCAAGGCAGAGGCAGCCACTATTCGCTCTGTGGCATACCCCCTCCTTCCCATAAGGAGGGTCCCCAAATCACGGCCAGAGCAAGCCCTGGGCACAGAAGAAGTGACTGACCAACGATGGGCTGTCTGATGGAGTGGGCGTGGCCAGGAGCTGACCTCCATCCCTTGCACTGCACCCCAAGACTTCATCTGCTTGGTTACCGAGGGTTCTCACCATCCACCACCGCAGGATGCACAGTGTCACCTTACGCGTGGTCAATGGGAGCGTCCGTGGTCGCCTGGGCAGGTGGGGACATTCCAGCTGACAAAGGAGAACTTCAGGCCCGAGAGGGTAGACACTCCACCTCGTCTCTTGGGTCCTGAGAGGCCTGCTCTCACCTCTGGAGCCGCACCCTCCTGGCTCAAGAGCGTAGAATCATCTGAGGTTGGTCTCCTGAGGATTCCAGAAACAGGTGCCAAGCCACAAGCATCTGCTTCTGAAAGGGGAGAGCAGGGAGCCAGATTTGGGCAAATCTAGGCCAGCCGCCCACATGCTGAGCAGACAGACTCGGGACTTTTTCCTGGATTCAGCTCCTCAGCAGCTTTCCGTGCTCCCAGGCGTCTTCCTCTGGCCTCCATCCCAGTCTTCCCCAGTGGTGCCAGAGCCCCGCAGACAATGTCTCCTGGCCTGGGTCTCAGTTCTTTGGGTGATGGGATTGCAATGCTCTTTCTAAAGTTCACACCCTCTTAGCCCTCAGGAATGAGAGGTGCATATTTGGCTAATAGACAATTACTCCGCTGCCGCCTCGTCAACACCCACACTGGTCTCCTCAGAACCTGAGCTTGGAGGTGGGCGCTGATGAGGTTCAGAACGGGGAGTCCACCGGCCCTGCAAGGGTGCTGACCCCATGCACAGCACCAGGGCATGCACTGGACACCTCTTCTCCTATCTTCTCATTCCTATGAGGGGGAGACTAGTGTAATTGCCCCCATTTCAGAGATAAGGAGACTAAGGCCAGGAAACACAAATTCCTTATCCTGATTTCGGGTCAGAAGACCTAACATGCAGCCTGTGCTCATTTAGCTTGAGCCTTTCTTATCACCGATGAGATGATTTTTAAGAGCGTATCTTTGGTTTTAAAAAAAAAGGATTTCTGCCCGGTGGGCATGTCTGGATTTCTCTTCCGTGCACAATTTTTCATTGGCACCAGGTGCGGAAAAGGCTGAGGTTGTCTGGAAGAGACATGTATATGTGGGGAGGACAAGCCATCCCTGACGTAGCATCGGGTCACGTACCAAGGGGAAACTTACGACAGGCATTGTTCCAAGCACTTCATGGTCATTACATTGCATCCTCCAGCTCCTCCAGGGAGAAGCCATCACCTTTTCCATCTTGTGGTTGAGGACACTGAGGCTTATCTAGACCGCCGGCCCCAGATCACACACTTAATAAGTGGCAGGACCAGCTCTATCTAAACGTGCACAGCACGGCCCAGAGCAAACCCCGACCGGCCTCCTTATTTTCGTACAGCTCACGAGCTAAGAATAGTTCTTACACTTTTAAAAGACTGGAAAAAAAAAAATCAAAAGACGACGACTATTTCACAACTCATGAAAATTATCTGAAATTCAAATTCCAGTGTCCATAAATAAAGTGTTACTGGAAGGCGGCCATGCCCATCATTTACATATTGTCTGTGGCTGCTTTCGAGTAATTGCGGCAGAGGCCGTATGGCCTGCAAAGCCTAAAATATTTACTACCCGGTTCTTGACAAGAAAGTTTGCCTGCCCCTGTTCTAAAGCAGGATGCTGTTTGAAACCCTCGTTCCAAAGTTTCCAAGAAACCTCCGGAGGCCTGAGTCACAGCCCCGTGTGCTAAGGTTTCAAAGGCCCTACCCCTCGGAGTGAGGCCAGATGAGAAATCTAGGTCATCAAATGCCTCTTGGGCTTCACGGCAAACTCGGGATCATCGCCACATGCTGCCCGGCCCCGAAGACTGTCCAAAGAGGAAAACGTGATCGTGTATATGAAAGCATTTTGCAACCTGGAAAGCGCTCTATAGAAACGAGAGGGATTACTGCATAATTTGATTCAGAAAGAGGAGGTGGGTATGAGGGAAATAGGCCAGTGAGTGGAGGGGAAGGGGGTGGAGGGGAATTCTATTTTGCTTCTGCATGATTTATTAATAAAACAGACCAAACCTGCTAGAAATGGCCTTTGTCATAAACCCTAGGCCCCTGGCTCACGTAGTGGTTTCTTTGGCCTTGCACAGTGGAATCCACCCTTAAGCCTCTGCCCTGAAATGGGTTGGGTTGCGGCAGGGAGTGGGGGTGGGGGGCTTGTCAGGTCGGGCCTTCTTCCCAAGGAGTGGGCTTCCTCCTCAGGGGCTCGTAAGATGCTAGGAAGACATCCCTGCCCCCAAACATGCCCTGTTCTTTCTGCATGCTGGTTTGTAAAATTTCAAGAACTTCGCTTCTATCTTTATTCCAAACTTGTTAAAACAAATATTTCTAGAACAGGCAAACCTTAAACCCGATTGGTTATGTCTATAGTGTTTAGCGAGTTCATTGATCATTTGTTCACCAAATGTTTACCAAGGTCCTCCCATGTGTGGAGCAAAAGGAAGAAAATGTAGGAAGTAGGCAATGACCCCCCCAGAAAGGAGGCAACCCGAGGTACAAGCAGTGGAGGCGAGGAGGGTGAAACCGAGTCTGGTGCCATCGCCACTGTGCTGAATCGACCCCATTTTCCAAGGTATCTGAGGGAATGAAAGGCGGAGAAGACACTGCAGCAGGAGTCTCAAAAGGTATGGTTAGGTCCGAATAGTTTTGTGATATAGGAGGGAGGGCACGAGCCACATCTTGAGTCCAGAGGGATATTTGGAGCTGCTGCTGCCTGAAAATCCGGGGTGGGGTCCGCGGCTGTGGTGAGCCCCCTCCCACTTGCAGGAAACCTGCTGTCCCGTTGGCTCTGAGCACAAAAGCCAGGCTGGAACCTGACAGTAGCTCTGCTCTCCTATGCCCCCCGCCCGAATCTCCCTGCTGGCACTGTGCGCGCCTGACACTCAGCCGATCTTTTAAAAGTGAGAGACAAACAAAACTGTGTGCAGAATTGGATGTTTATTTCCACCATCTGCGTGGCAATACAAGTTCAAGTTATAATGGCATCCGCTCTCCATCAGTATTAGGGAACCATTTAAACATCCACAGCCATTTACTGATTATAAACACACACTAAAAAAAAGGCGGCAAGTGGCATGTGGCCCCGCACCTGCTGCCTTTGTGTGCGTCAGTCAATTTCATGCCTAGGAAGTGCTGGGCTCCATGGGGATGGCTATATAAGCAGTTTGGTTGGTTGCGAGTTTTTCTTTTTTTCTTTTTTACCCGAGGAACAGCATAAAGCAAGTTATAAACCAACCCAAAATACTCTTATTGCACATAGATGGGAATAAATGGGTAATAGAGCATGATCACGAATGCAAACCAAAAATGCACTATTTCTTAATGTTAAAAGGTCCATTTCCTTACAATTAGTAGATTAAAACTAAAGAATATTTTTTACTGGCCTTCAAGAAAAGTTACAGGGGTCACAGTGCTCCACCCGACCACCAAAACCTCCCTCACACCCACAATCACCCCAGAAAGTTGGAGTCACCAGGCAATGGTAAATAGGGCATAAATTGGACATGGTAACAGCACATGTGGGAAATCGAAGGAACAGATGTATTTTACAGGGAAACGAAAATTCACCCAAAAGCTGTGAAGATGTTCTCTGGATCAACTTTTTATCTTGCAAAGGGTTTCTTCACCTCCTTCAGACCTGCCCCTGTCCTGTTGTGGGTCCACTGGAGGCTTCAGCCTCAGTTCTGACTTTAATTAGCCGTGTGACTTTGGATCCTCATTCTCAGAACCTGTCTTCTTACTTCGGAAAGCTGTAGGGGGTTGCGGGGGGGGGGGGTGGTCATTAGACCAGTGTGTTCCCGGACCTTCGGATCACACATTTCCCAGTTAACTTCTCCAAGGGGGGGTTTTGGCTTTGTTTTGCTTTGCTTTGTTTTGATTGTTTGTTTTGCCCCCTGACAGCTTTCGCACTGTACTTTCTGCATTTATGTTGTAAAGGACCCATCTATTGCCTATGACCAAATTTTTTGGAGGGGGGAGTGCAGAATAGCTTTCTCTCAGCTTTTTATTTGGTCAGAAACTCCAAATACTTCCTAAGAGTTCCTTCGTCTTTCTGATGCGATCCAGGAGACACATCAGGCTGACTCTTGCCACAAGAGAATCACACTCACTGCTCTCATCAATCCCCGGGGGCCTCTCTGCCTCCCTTTTCTTCTGAACACTGGCTTTGAGACGGCGCTCTAGATTCCACTGCTCATTAAGCCTGGCTGGCTGGAACCAACATAATGGCTCGATTAGCCTTCGAAACATTTGTTTAGAACAAAGGTTCCCTCTCTATAGCTAGAACGATCACCCCCACTGACTTGTAGACCTAATGCAATTTGGGGTTCTAATTCACAGCGTTATATGAAGGAGGTTGGCACTGAAATTGTATATGAGTCCGGACTGAAGTCCATTTCTTAGGTTAACCAGCAAAACCAGGAGCAGATCAAATCGTGACTTCTCCAATGTCCTGCAACATCTTTAGGAGCCCATGCAGAGCACGAATACCCTCCATGAATCCAGTGTCATTAAGTCTGTGGAAAAGTTGTTAGAAAAACACCATCTCGTGTGTTTTGCCTCTCCTCTTTCTGTGCTGGTCAAGTTTTCACATTTCCTCGTGTTACTTCTCACCTCTTCCCCCTTTTCCACTAAAATCTACCCCTACGAACTTACTTGCATCCTGACTCAACCATTTAAAAAAAAAAAAATAAAGGTAATTAGAAAAATGGACACTGACAGCATATTTGATATGAAGGTATTCACATTAAATTTTTTAAGTGTGGTAATGGTATTGTGACTTTAAAAAAAAATGAGTCCTTTGCTTTGGAGATACCTATTGAAATGAGCTATCTGTGAACCGATGCCTGAGATTTAATTTAGAATAGGGTGGTGTAGGGGACCAAACAACTTGAGTTAGTGTCGAAGCTGAGCAATGGATAGGAGGTTTCATTATAAGGTTCTTTTTGCTTTTGCATATGCTTGAAATTTTCTACAATGAAAAGGATTTTTTTTGTTTTTGTTTGAAATAACCTGCTCCTAGGGACCGTGATAAACTCATCTACACTAAGATGCCACTAGCTGATAAGGATAAATAGCAGTTATCTGATTTCTTGGTGTATCTGCATTTTAACAGGAGAAAATAGACGTAAGACAGAGCAATGAATCAACAGTGGCAAGTCAGGAAGGGCCAAGGGACATGGAAGGAGGCAGCGGGCCGTGCGGGAAAAGGCCACTTGAACCAAGAACTCTGAATACAGTTCCAGTCTCAATGTTCTTTTTTCCATCTGACCTAAAAGGATTTAATAAAGATCAGGCCGATGAGCACAGCTGCATATTAAAAAGACGGTTTCTGGTGTTACTTTATTGAGGATACCTTCTAGGTTTTGCTAACCACCATGTAAAAATAGCTACTATCAGAGCCCTTGCCATATATCAATCAGGCTCTCTGCTAGGAACTTCACACATGTGATTAAATAGGATCTGTATTAACCCTTTTAGATCTTGTTGTCTCTATTTTACAGACAGTCAAACGTGACTTGTGTGAGGCCCCTCAGCCCGGGGTGAAGTCTGCGTCTTAATTACTTCATGGTCACTTTGTGCCTTGAGCAAAACTCTTCCTGGAGGTTGGTCATTGGATGATTCCCAGCTCTCACAGAATATGGACCACTTATCAAAGTTGAGCTAAATTATTAAGTCTTGCCGCATGCTCAAAAACATTAATTAGTATCTTAAATTATGAAACAGCTAACAAAGGATGCCAGATTAAAATAATAGAAGAATCCGTGATGGCCAACAAATGAAAGATTAATTAGGCTAACGAGGAATTATACTATGGATTGGTTATTACTTACGTGGTAGTAGGTGGGTGCCCTCAGGGTTTGGTCTATTTAGAGCAAGGGAGAAGAGGGGTGGGAGATGAAGCCGACTGGAAAGGTAGGCAAGGGAGTATAGCACCCCCTATAGGCCACGGGTGTCTTAGTCAGATTTTCTGGGAAGCAGAGGCTGAGACAAGTACCAACCTTTCCTGCTTAAGAGTACAAAAGGCTTATGGGAAGGAATACCTGTCAAAGGCAGGGGGGAAGAAGGCAGGGGCGGGGGAGCCATCAGACTGCAATGCAGACCCATAAAATTCAGCCAGCTCTGTGGGAGACTCTGCAGCAAAGACAGCCTCTTAGAGGAATCTAACATGAGATGAAAAGCTGGGCCCTTGTACCACTGCCTTGCTCAGAATTTGCCCAAAGGGTGTGACTTTGGCTCAGCCATGAGGTTTGAGCTTAATCTTGAAGGAGCTCACAGCAGGGAGGCTGTCAGCTAAGCACACTCCCGGCAGCTGGGTAGGAAGCCCTTTTTTGAAGAAGGTCTGAGCAGTCGTGGAAAACCACAGAAGAGTTCCAATCAGACCTGATGGGACTGCATCTATAGTTATATGAATATTTAGAAGTGCCTACTGAATCATTCCTATGACAAACATTTGAGTGTCTGTCATGCTCCAGGTACTTTTTAGGTGCTTGGGATACATGAGTGGACAAAACAAAGATGGTGCTCTAGTGGAGCTGATGTTCTAGCCAGAGGATGAGAGACAAACAGCAGGACACAATAAATACGTAAACTACCGAGTGTGCTGGACTCTTGCCCCAAAGTATCGCCTAGGAGTTTGCTAGAAACACTGGCCTCACTCCTGACCTACTGATTTCAAATCTGCATTTTAACAAGAACCCCTGGAGATGGTCCTACACACAGCACAATTGAGGCTTCACTCTCAACGTTAAGAAAATCTTTAGACACTAGTAAAGTTGGAGAGAGAACTATAGTATTAAAAAGGATAGTCCAAGTAGACATCACTGAAAAGGAAAATTGTGATGGAAAAAATGAAGGAGGTGAGGCCTTGAGCCAACCGTCTGGGCTGAGGTGCTCCCAGGCAGGGGGAGTAGATGGGGCCAAGGCTCTAAGGCAGAGGGTGCCTGCAGTGTTTGAGGAAAAGCAAGATGGCCAGTTTGGCTGGGGCGAAGGAGGCAAAGGTGAAGAGTAGGAAGAAATGAGTCAGATAACGGAAGGAGGGGTGGAACGGCCACATGCTGTTGAATCTTTGGGGACAGCAGGGACTCTGGCTTATACTCAGTCATATGGGATCAGGAGTCCAGCAGATAGCTGATAGGATGCATGTCTTAAAAGGATCACCTTGGATGTGGTATTCACAATGGACTACAAAGTGGATAGAAAGCAGGGAGGCTTCTGAGGAGGACGGGGAGGAAGGCGAATACTGCACTAATCCAGACAAGAGATATGGATGGTTCAGATGCGGCTGGTAGCGGGGAGGAGGGGAGCAGCAGTTCCATTGTGGATAACTTTTTAAGGTAGATCCGTATGACTTCTTGATGGATGAGATCTAGGATGTGAGAAAGAGGTTTTTTTGGCCTGAGAACTTGAAAGAGCAGAAGTGTATTCAACTGAGGAGAAGGCTGTGAGTGGAACAGGTTTTGGGGGGGGAAAGATCAAGGAAATCACCTTGACATGAGGAAGATGAATGTCTAACAGATATCCAAGAGATGATTAGGCAGTTTCATAAGAGTGTGGAGTTGAGGAAAGAGGTCTACTAAAGATGTAAACTTGGGAGCCTTCATCAGTCAATCTGCTGAACGTGGAAAAGTCATCTAAGAATAGGGCTAAATATCTGAACTGCTGTGCTGTGGGGCTGCTGGCTATTCCAAAAGACTTTAGATAATACAACTGATGTGGAAGTCACTGTGGCATGAATTGTTACTGTGACATCTCTCCTGAGCTGTGATCCCAGTTCAGGTGCATAAAATAGTACAAGCATTTTAAATACGGTTCTTAAAAATAATTCCCAAGTATAAATGCAAAACAAAAAGAAATTCAGAGAAACCAAAATAGAAAAACTCTGAAAATAAAAAAAGATGGTCATCTAAAAATCAACTACATACTTTTTAATTTATACTGGAGAATGGACGAAATTTATTGATGACTCTTCCCTCAAAAAAAGTTCTAATACATTCACTAGAAAATAAATATATTTTAATTTAAATCTAGTACAGAACGGACTTTATGCCGAGCATTGCAGCAGTTATTAATGGAAAGTGCTATTTCAGGCACGGAGTTAAATCTTTACCTATATTACTGCCTTATTTAATCCTCAATCCTGTAAGACTGTACCCATTTCACATATGACAGGACTGATATTAAGAAATTAAATATGTGAGCTCGCATGATCAAGAAGTACCCATGCAGAGACCCAGCTCCAAATCAAATGAGAAGTACCTGCATAATTCAAACATCACAATTTAAAAATGAAATCTGGGGCACCTGGGTGGCTCAGCTGGTTCAGTGTCTGACTTTGGCTCAGGTCATGATATCCCCCAGTTAGTGGGTCTGGGCCCCACATTGGGCTGTGTGCAGACAGCTCAGAGCCTGGAGCCTGCTTCGGATTCTGTATCTCTCTCTCCGCTCCTCGCCTGCTTGTGCTCTGTCTCTCTCTCAAAATAAACATTAAAAAAATTTTTTTTAATAAAATAAAAATGAAATCTGAAGAAGGCAGTAATACTATTTTATTTATTTTCAAATAAAAGTGTTTCTTTTAGAAAAGACTCAGTACTTCTATACATCTAGCTTTCTACAGGCAATAAATCCTTTGCAAAAGGTGGCTGGAATGTCATCTCCTTCCTCTTTAAAAAAAAAAAAAACAACCTAGCCCCACCCCCATGATTCTCATTGTAAGTATGACTTTTTTTGCTGATACTGATGAACCAATCAAAAAAAAATGAGCAAGTAATTTGTTATCAGTTATGTGTACATTCAAATTTTATCTGCAGCAATGATTAGGTAAAATAATGCACTGTCAATGACTTATTAAAAATTTATTTCATGTAATAAATTATATAATTCATTTTTATTTTTAAACAGTCTACACCAAAAATATTTTTTGAAACATCTTTTTCTCTTGGTAAAACGTACAGGGTAGCAGGCTGACATCAGCTTCACTTCCAGCAGGTAAAATCCCCTCACACTTACACAGTTAAACACAGCTTTTCTTCACATTTCTCTAAAAGTTCAAGTTGACACCACTTGATAAAAACAAGATAGCATTAACATTTCCAGATTTTGCCCAAGGCCTTAGACTGAACTGAATATTAGGTGGAATATTATAAGGATATACTCAGTAGCCCTGAGCTCATCACCTTATGTGTCTACACACCATATGGCTCCAAGGAGCAGGAAAGCGAGAAGAAAGGCACCGGAGGACACAGTGGGCACGTCTCAGACCTGTACACCAACGGTGGCCACAAGAGACGTATAATCAACACAATGTGACACACAAGGAAAAGTTGTCTACAGGAATGTTTAACTGCTAATGCCATATTCATGGTTTTTATCAAATTATTCAGAGGGTGTCAAACTTCTGAAATGACCGGACTTCTGTGTATACAAACTGGTTTATTTTTTAGCTGCAAAATAAAGTCGGCTTCATGAATGCAAAAACATAACAAAACCACTGAAGGGCTTGGGAGAAATTAGCAAATGGGAAGAGAAAACCCAAGCATAGTATGAATGATACTCATCAGAGTTTGCTGTTGTTGCTGTCAAACACTGGCTATTTTCCTCTATGAAAGAACACAAGAATTTGACTCTCATGATGAGCTACTGATACAAGATTAAAGTAAGACTGCTGGTTAAAAACATTTGCCTTTATTTAAGTTTTACTCACATCTATCATAGGTATATAGTCTAAAAATAAAATCACATCCAAGAGCTTAGGCCTCAGTGACAGCTGTTATGGGGTGCTGGGGAGAAATACCAGAAAAAACTTAATTTATATTTAAATTTACCATTGTGTATACCAAGTGCCTATTGGCTGAACAGAACTGTATTCAATAATTCACATTCTATAACTTCATTCAACTAATACAAAAAGCTAAACAGAAAGATTTATAGTTGAACACCTAGTTCCTAAGTCTGGTATCACATATCATTTCCTGATAGAGCGAGAATTCATCAACAGAGGATATAAGAGCCAAATTGAGAGCTGAATTTTAAAATACCTTTCCCTGCTGTGCGTATAAGTAACACATTGTGTAGTGACCTCAAGAATATTTTGTGTTATTCAATTTTCTTTCCTGGGAAGACCACCACAGTCCAGTGACTTTAAGAACCAAACTCCAAAACTCTACCTGAGAGCCTTAATAAGGGCAGCTGGATCATAAAGACAGGTCATCTTGGTCATGATTGGAAAATGTATCAGCCGACGGCCCCTCTGCCACAGTTCAAGGGTAACTGAGGCCAATTATGAGGCTTACCAAACGGTACTAGCAATTTAAAATAAATAATTATACGTATATACTTTTTTACACTTATATGTGGAAATGGGCTACAGTGAGTAAAAATGATGCTCAGCTGGGCGTGAAGGAAACCCATGACACCCCTTCAAAAACTCTTGTGAATTCCAGGACCTCAAGGTCAGAGTTAAACCAGCAGGAATAGAACTGTTATTCCAAAACCTCTGAAAAGAAAAGAACTGATAATTAAAACTACAGCTGATTTTACGCACCAGGAGTGAAATGTTACAACACATCTATCATTCACATGTGGGTTCATGTAATTTATCTTCAATTAGAATTATTATCTATTCAGCAGCTGAGGCCCAAGAAGTGCTGATCCACTGCAGACAAGAAAACATTTGCTGGTCTCTCGGCTCTGGCCTTCTCAGGCTAAATGATGAGCACACAATACAGATCCCTCGTTCTCTACAACGACCTTGGCTCATGTGTACAGTAAGCCACGCTGCCCCACCTAGATTGCAACATCTCCCCTCCTCTTGTGGACCCCAGAGGCTCTGCCGGGGCTCTTCAGCTTTACTGGTTCTACAATTCAGGCCCAAATCACCCCAGAAAACCCTCACACAACCTTTTAGTCTGGGACTTACTCCTCTGAAATGTATTATCGGACCTATAGCTAAAATATTGGAAGCCCAAAGATACAATAATTTACAAGTAACCTTTACAATATTTATAATTATTAAGTACTTCCAAGGCTGTGAAGTGAGTGTCGTAGTAGTGTCACGTACACACTGATGGGAGTGCTATCCGTCTGAGCTCGTGTTTACCAGTTTACACTCTACCAGATCAACAGAGAAAAAGACAACCCAGAAACAAAGGCAGCATCCTCGACTGCAGTGTTTTCAACAGCATGTTCAGGGGAAGGTCAGTAAGCATCTGACTGGAAATAGGGGCTCCGTCTTTGGATAAGGTCACATTCAAGCCAGTTTCTGAGCAAGTCTCTGAGCCTTTAATACGCCGACAGGCAGGTGTGCAAAGGCCCCCTGACCACCTGCCCCTGGAACACTTATCCCCGAGAGCACCTCCCAGGAATACTCCACTGGGCAGGTCCTGAGAAACACAGCCGCGCCATTGTGGTGTCCGCAGAAGCTTCACTAATCCCTCAGGCCTTGAGACCGTAGTTCTTAAAATTAAGCAACACGAGTAACTGTTATAGCCAGTAAGTCTGGAATATCAGACTTGGAAAGTGAGCATGTGGGCAGGGAGGGGAGAGCGCACCTGTTTATCCTCCTACGTAATTTTCATCACCCCAGCAAAAATATGTCCAAAAATACCCGGTTACCTACTCCTGACAATGGCTGTGCACAACACCGGAACAAAATAACCAATACACAAAGACTGCTTAAAACAAAAACAGTGGAATAGTTTCAGCTGCCCAAACGGAGAGGCGCACAAGTGCCATATAACCCCATGTTCACAACTGGCAACCCCGGTTATTGCCTAGGAGTCTCACCCTGTACGGGCGCCCGGGTGGCTCAGTCGCTTAAGCGTCTGGCTCTTGACCTTGGCTCAGATCATCATCTCAGTTTGTGGGTTCAAGCCCCTGTTGGGCTTTGCATTGACAGCTCAGAGCCAACTTGGGATTCTCTCTCCCTCTCTCTGCCCCTCCTCTACTCATGCTTTCTCTCTCTCTCAAAATAAATAAATACACTTTTTAAAAAAAGGAGTCTAACACTGTTTAATTTGGTAACATTTATAGAGCTTTCTTCTTTGAAGCACTGCTGAATAATTAAGTTGCTATGGCAAACTTCTTTACTTGTGGAGTTCCTTTACTTTTGAGTAGGCTTTCTCGACCTCAGTATTACTGAGATTCGGGGCTGGATAATTCTTTGTTTGGGGAAGCGGTCTTGTCTGCACTATGATGTTGATGGTATAACCCTGGCCTCGACCCCCAGATGTTAACTGCACTCATCAAGCTGTGACAACCAAAAATGTCCCCAGGTGTTGCTCAGACATAAGCAAATCATCCCCAGTAGAAAAACATTGCTACCAAGTGAAAACTAAAGCTTACGCCTTGACTCTGCTTCTCTGGGCAAAGTCCATTTCACAGGTACACCGTGACTTACACACATCAATATCTTGTAAATAGTAGTATTAGATCTTTCTATATTCTCTGTGACCAGAAACATAACTAATCTGTGAAGGGTAGAGAATGGTTAGAAGGAAGCAGTTTATACATTTCAAAAAGAATCAGAATAAATTTTACTGTCATGTTAGGAAGAATCACCTGAATCATAGGGGTTAACTGACAAATACTGTAACAATTTGGAAAATGTTAATTGTGTATCATCTGTTAAGGATCATAAGGACTGAGGCGTCTAAGAAGAAAAAACATAACAGTCATCAGTGGCTAGCTCAGATCACATTCTATTCCTCCACCAAACATTAGGCACAAAATTCTCAATTCAAAAACCTCAAGTCTTGTCTTTATAAACTGCTTATTCATACTGCAGCCTCAACACTTCTTTCAAATTATCAAAAAGAAACCTTTCACCTGTCATGAAGAATTCTGGTATGTGTCAAGAAGCACATTATCTAGTTTTAAAGCCATTTCTTCAATATCCACATCTTCAGTTCTGTCGTAATTGTCAACTCCAGCTACATTACTCTCTTTATTTTGTTCTTTCCTTACTGCCTTTAAACACTTGTCAAGTCTCTTTATGAACAAGTCCACATCCTGTGTCTTCATTCCAATGGCTGCTGCAGCATTCAGGTAAGCACAAGGGTAATTGTTTGTATGTGACATAAAGCCTTGGAAAGTGTAGCCACTCACCGTTTGCACAGACCCAAGAGGCACAACCCTGCAAAAGAAAAGATTCAGCAATTTAATATGCCTGGTGATAGTAACAGAGTATCACTTATAAACAAAAGATGTCTGTTACTAACCCTTGTAACTACTTATTAACAAGTTTAAGAACAGTCATAATCATGGCCTATGAAAACAAGATCATGGCAGCCTTAAAATAAAATTATACAATACATTGTTATTTTATATAGGACAGTACTGCCCAGAGATCACCATTTACTTATCTTCTTTAAAGAGCCATAACCTCTAGGAATTGCCAATAACCTTTGCACCTTCCTCAAGGAGAAAAAAGAAAAGTATTTCTGTTTTGGTACCAAATATGGAATCTGACTTCACATATATATACTTTAATGAAATACTGAAATTTTTAAGTCAAACCACTTTGGTTAATTGCCATGTATCACCTCAAAAAAATCAACAAACTAAAATCACAGCTATCTGATCTGTACTGTGCAATAGAGAGCTCTAAAGCAAAGGTCCAGAAAAAAACTACCTGCTTATTGTGGATGGTGGTCAGAAATCAGTAACATTCAGCAACGGCACGTGCATGTTTTAAGCTAGATCTCACTGGCATACTTGATATAAGCAGATTTCTACCAGTACTTTTTAAAAAAGTCAATTATCAACCTAAACAAAAAGACAAATAGTGGCAACACTAAAAGCAAGGCCAAGTAAACCATTTTAGATGCGTCAAAACTATGTTGTGTACAGACAGAGTTCATCAAGGTAAAAGCTGAATTAATCTACGATTTTTTTTTCCTTTAAAAAGTTGTCCTTTGATGTGAAATCTCTAATCTCTGGTAGTCAAGGGAGAAATTCTTTCATAGAAGCATGTAAAGAAGAGTACTTAGGGCAAGGTATTTCTTTTCAAGTCATTTTTTTCTGACCTCATCAAATATAAAATGAAAAATGAAATTCATCTTTAAGCCATGTATATATAAGAGCAAAAAGTACATTTTTCAAAGGTAGTACTTAGACAAGAATTGCATAACCTTTTTAGTTCAGGAAATGGGCTTTTCTTAAAAATGTTTTCATCTAAATTTAGTAATGAAGATGACTTATTTCTAATACCCTAATGTGACACCACTGAAGATTATCCAACAAAGGAAAATAAAGATAAAAATGTGTAGAGACAGGCAGTGTAACTATTTCTGTAGCTCTACGCAAACAGGTGAGACCTCGATCTTCCTGAGGCTGTTTCCGGCGGGGGCCTCTCGCAGGTGAGCTTTCACAGCACTACAAATGTTCCACCCCTCCATTCTTTCACTCATGACGGCACCTCAGACGTAGCTCAGCATATACACACGGGGGACTACGTTAAGGAAAGGGACTTTATCACAGGCAACTGGGAAAAGCCAAAGAAGCCCGGCCTCTTCAGACATACGCACCTGGCTCCAGAAACCTGTCTGGTAAACAGCATCGAGCCAAGCTGGGTGACAGCCCTGTCTTGGTGTTCACCTAGTGTCTTAAGTGTCACAGCTGAAAGAGAAAAAAGGATCCGGAGGTACCTTGGTTCACCAGCACAAGATCACTCAAAAAATAAGCACTTCATGATGGAGACCTAACTTATGTGCGTACGTGTGTGTGCGTGAAAATACACATAACATAAAATCTATCGTGGTAACCGTTTTTAGGTGTGCAGCTCAGTGGTATGAAACACACCCACACTGTCGTGTAGGCGTCACCACCATCCAGCCTCGTAACTTCCCATCTTGCAAGGCAGAAACGCCGTGTCTCCATCCTCCCCTCCCCACCGACCCCCAGCAACCACCACTCTATTTTCTGTCTCTAGGACTCTGACTAGTCTTGAGTTCCTCGTACAAAAGGAATCCTATATTTCTTATCTTCCTGTAACTGGCATGGAGCTACTACTTTTTATTCATTGTCAAGAGGCATGATTTCACTTTAATGCACTTAATAAACTATAGTAAGAACATGTTTGCATCCCAGACAAAAATTTGTTAATATAAATTAACATACTCAGAATCAGAACTGAAGAGTGAATTTTCCAATTAAATAGATGGAACAATGAATGATGTGATCGATACGGCCGTTTCTTCAAATTCAACCATGCTTTAAGAACTTATAAAATGAGAATGTGGGGTATTTTCAGCACATGTGTGAGACTATATAAGATCAACTTCTGCATATGTAAATGAGAACAATATTTCTGAGGCTAATGTGGGTAAACTATCTTCTCAGCACTACAACTAGTGACCACTTCCTGAGAACATGACTTACCAGGCTAGATGCTTTACAAATATAATCTCAACCATTCTTTAACAACTTTGCATGTGAGGGATCACTATCTCTATTTTATATAGATAGGGGAAAGGAGGGGAGAGGTTAGTACATAGCAGAATTGGGATTCAAACCATACCATATCATATTCTGTAATATAAACCAGCAAAGAACTAAATTGAGTGGGTGTTATATATTGGTAGCATATATAATTTATTATACATTGGTTTTCCATGGAAGCCAACTCCTGAAAAAGGCTTCAGTTACAAATGATTGTTTCCTTATTTTCCTCGGATACACATGAAATATGAAACATACTCTATAGATATATTCACAAAAGGGAGAATTATGAAGTTAAAAGCTAAATGCATAAAAGTCAACATTCATATTAACCTGTTTAGTAGCCTCTGTACTACATGACAAAAATATAGTCCTTTTACAAAGGAAATTATCATAAATACGAAGTTGTCCAACATAAAGACACTAGAAAAACATTAAATCACAGCATTAAAATCACAGCATTAAAAACAATATAGATTTAATTTCTAATATTAGTGTTTTGTTAAATGGTAAAAATTTTTTTAAAAAATTTTATAGAGTTCTTACTAGTGACTGAATTATTTTGGTTAGAAGCAGGAGTTAAAGTATTTTTTTCTGTATACTCTAATCTTGATATGGATTCTTTCCAGCCTATAGTTTTTAATCTCAGGAATACATTAAAGCATTTCTAAAGGCTAACTAAACTTTTTCAATTTACAAATTAATAACATAATGAATTTATAAATATCACTGTAACCAGAAAGAATTCATACTCTTTCTAGAAATACCAGGTCCTGCTGGGGATGGTTATGAAGCACTGATTTTTTTTTTTCTTAAGAAAAATATATTACCTAATGATATAGGATTGTGAGGTGTATGCAACAGTCTTTCATTGTAGGTTTCTGACAGCTTCTTTAGTTGGCTGGACAAATATGAAAACATTTCCTGCAAGAACAAAATGTTACGTTTATTTTTTTTTTAGATTTTATTTTTAAGTAATCTCCACACTCAAGAGGGGCTCAGAGTCACAACCTCAAGATCAAGAGTTGCACATTCTACCCACTGAGCCAGCCAGGTATCCCCAAAATGTTACACTTAAAGAAAATCAAATAAATGCTTACTGAAACACAACAGATTTAATACGACAAAATCTGTTTGGTGTGATGTCTGTGCTGTAAATTAGCTCATCGCTGTGCCCTGGGAGCCATTTCTTAACTCCAATACAATATAGTGAGCTTCAAAGCTGCCACAATGATCATAAACCATAGGATTTCGGTAAAGAAAGCAAAGGACCAGCATATTTCCTGCTTTGGGGCTATTATGGAGCTATCACAAATCCATCCTCTCTTCAGAACCTCCAGAGCTACCACTCTGGTCCAAGCAGTCATCAACGAGTTCCCTAGACCACAGCAGCAGATTCTAAATGATTTCTCTGTCAACTTTCCTGTCCCTCTACAATCAGAGGCCAGAGCAGTCTTTCATACGCATAAATCAGATCATGTCCTTCCCAATGATTCCCTTCTGTAAGAACTAAAAAACGAAACTCTTCACCTATAAGGCCCCAAATGATCTAGCCCAGCCAATGTGCCCCACTCAGCAACCGTCATTCCCGCATTTAGTATAGCCAACAGCTACGTCAGCCTTCTTTCCAACCATTGAGCATGCCAAGTTCATTCTAGTAGGAGACCTTCAGCCTGCTTCCCCCAGACACAAGACAGTGCTTCTCCCAGAACTTCTGATAAGCCCTCCCTTATTTGCCTACTAAAGTCCTCCCAGTCTCCCTCCTACAACCACTACCTGTTTTGGTTTCTTCACTATACTTATTGCAATCTGAAATTACCTCATTTATTAGCTTAAATGAATACTTCCCGTGACCATCTACTCGAATGGGAAAACTTGAAAGCAGGGACTCTGTGTTTTTCACTACTGTTTTCCAAACACCAAGAAAACTGTGCCTTACTTTTAGTATGTAAGTAACAGAGGAAAAAGTAGTTTAAAATGTATTTCCTTTAAATTGCACAAACTCAAAATTAACAACTCCCTCAACTCAAAAGAATATAGCAACTGAAAATAAAAAATTATATCCTTGGTCCTGTTCTGGGAAATAATGTATAGCTAATAGTAGAAAATAAAATATTTTATAAGTACAGTTTCACATGCACATGTATGTAAGCAGTTTATAAATGTAAAGTATGTAAGAGTTTAATAAAATAAATAAATCTTCAATTGGCAATGGTCTAACCTAAAATTATATTCTTCTAGTAAACCCTTTATAAAGTGTTGAAATAAAAATCTGACCAAATAAGAAGCTCGTTTGCATTGACGAGCTTTGTGGCTCCTCCATCCACAGTCAAAACACAGAAACTCTACAGATACCCTAAAGGGCCAAGGCCAACAAATGATACTTCTCCTACTTAGAAGGCCACAAAAACTCCTTGAGTTTTCTCTAAGGTAAGGGCTGGATAGTCTGATCCTACTTAATCCATCTTTTGCTAAGTAAAAATTAAGAAGAGGAAAAGTCCTACCAAGTTTATAAATTATTAATAAGTCCACTTGAGGCCACAAACATTTTTATGCTTGTCGACACAGTATATTTTGTACTCTGACCTGAAACATTTTAAACTAGTAGTCATTCTTAAATTTTTAGGCTATTTTATAAGATCAATTCTCTCAGCATATTAGAATTGTGAAATCTTAGATCACTAAAATAAGCTGACTTTTTTAAATTAGAAAAGTTAACATCCACACTGGTCATATCTAATGAAGCTACAAGCAAATGTTACTGTTAGATGTAATAAATCTTTCTCTTTCATGAAAAAATAGCGTAGGGGCGCCTGGGTAGCTCAGTCAGTTAAGCGTCCAACTTCGGCTCACGTCATGATCTCGCAGTCTGTGGGTCGGAGCCCCACACTGGGCTCTGTGCTGACAGCTCAGAGCCTGGAGCCTGCTTCAGATTCTGGGTCTCCCTCCCTCTCTGTCCCTCCCCCACTCATGCTCTGTCTCTCTCTGTCTCAAAAATAAACACTAAAAAAATAGTGTAGAGAAATAATTAAGGGAGCAAATGTTACCACCATTTGCAAACGGTAAAGAGCTGTTTAGGCAACTTTTCTTAGACATATAAAGACATCCTGGTCCCTCCTTCTTAAACTACTGTTCTGATATTCACTTCAGAAGACGAAACAGTAAGAGAATCAAATGGAATGCAAAGATCAAGAGTTTTTCTGACAACTGGAACAATTCCTAATCTTTTAATACTATGCCAGTATTAACGAACAGTAGAATTTCTGTATTTCATTTATATATTTTCACCTGCTATAAAGTAACTAGGTCACTAATTTAAATGCTCAATATTATTTTAAAAAAGAAAAAAGCAGTCACATTTTAATTTATTAAATTTCCATCGTCTATATTATACACCAAAGTCTTAATCTACATCTGTCTAACTCTCTTAGTCTCAAATTCAACCTCTCAGAAGCACAAACAAATCTGATAGCTAGAAATACCTTTCATGGACTCCTACACTTTCCACCCTAAGAGTCACAGCAAAAATACTTATTTCAGTGGTGAGGCCGAATGTACAATATTATTCTGTCTAATATGGCTACCCCAATAAGCACCAGTGTGGTCACACTTATAAACTATGAAGCCTGATGAGTAATTAAAATGTGCTTATTTGTACTTAGCTATTTCCAAAAAAAGAGGAAATGTTTCCCTAGTAACACCCCTAGAGGGTGCTTTTAAACTTACTGATGCATACATGGCTATTAAAAAACTGGGATTCTCCTAATACTCAATTTCTAATACTTTAACAAATCAGTTTTAACCAGTTCTATCAGTTACCAATACCATTAGAATTCAGTCTTACCTACTACAGCTACCATCTTTAGACTACAAACATAATGGTAAGGTAACTAAATCTTACATATAACTAGTATGGGAGTAATTAGGCAAAAAAGAGTCAAGTTCACATCCATCTGCAAATGCTTTGTGTAAAGGGTTATGATAGGTAATCCAAGAAGCAAAGAAGCTCAAATATCTTAACGCACAATATACTGAATCCTACAATATTTGTCAGGTTAAGGCCCTCAATGCTCTCCCGTTAATATCATTACATTTAAAAAATATCGTTTAGGAGACTGTACCACTATTTCCTACACTACTACTTAGCTAAGCAGTTTTTTCCTGCTATATTAAAGGTACTACAAAACCCGCACTATTTTCTTGCCACAGTTAAATCTATAACTGACATTTATGATAAAATACTTCTGTAATGGGAGAAATTTATAAGCACCCAAAGCAAATGTATATAGAAAGATCTTACTTAAAAGAAATGAAATATTATTGATTTTCTATGTCTTTTGTGCTGTATTTAACTTAATTTTAAAGGACTCTTCACAAGAGATAAACTGAACTGCATACCTGAATGCTAATGTCAGCTATATTTCTAGAATAAAAATACAAAACTTTACACCATAGTTCAAGATGTTAATGGAAGGGAAGCTGAGTTATATTAAGCATTATCTTTCACATGGCCTTTTGCAAATTGATTTGCAGCCGTAAAGCCCAACGTTTAGCCTATCCCTCCCCATGACCCCCAAATGTGCATAATTCACTCAGTTTTAAGGGAAAATGTCTTATGTCCTCATGTTTTTTGAAACATACTGTTTTGTGTTATAAGATGAAAACAGAGCTTCAGAAATTATTATAATATGCCTTACAAAGTAGGTAATAGATCAAAAAGGAAACGTAACAAGTGGTCTAATACGTCTGCGGTACTGTGAAAGGACAGACGACAAATGGCAGGCACAGACCTAGCACCGAACGCAACCCGCTGCTCTGGCCGTGGCCAGCGGACGGGACCTGGCCACACTCCCCAGACCCTGCACCCCAGGCTAACGCCCTGCTTTCAAACCCTTTCAAACCCTTCCGTGAAGGCCCCATAATCAGGCCTGCCATCTGATGCTCTGGTTGAAATTCAACTACTCCATTTCTAGGGCTGCAAATCTACTCATGTGTCCAAACTCAGCTTTGTTAGAGGACAGTGCCTGGCGCTGTATGTCTGATGTTCTTTTAGAACTTAGCTCGTCTTCCAAGCCCAGCTGGCCAGTGCCAGCCGCTGGAGCAGCCATTCCGCTGTCACTCCTCGTCCACCCTGGTCCCACTCAGCAGATACTTGCAACGACGAATGATTAGGTGCGTGCCCTGTTCAGCAATGCACTCTTCTAGAAGGAAAGCTAAGCAGAATGATGGCCTTCTCTGGAAACCAACAGAAGTGAGGAGAAATTTCTAAGACTGATCCTTGTTTTTGAGGAAAGAAACCCATAGAAATGATGTCTTAAATTTTAACCCCTTTCTTAAAGGCCTCTTCAGTTAAATTCATGGCCATCTCTCCCCTCGGTGAAGCAGATGTGTTGATCAGGAACGGGCTAAGGGCAGAGGTTCAATTCATACACAGAGTGCCTCTCTCTCTGATCCTTTCACCCTTCAAAAAAGAAAGCTTGAGAAGGAATGGCTTCAAGCTGAGTTCTTGTCTGCTTCTACTGTGAAAAGATAAAGCACTTTCTGAAGAGATATACTAGATGAAATAACCTCTAAAAATATCATTGTGGTGAATAAGGGCACAGAATAAAAAAAAAATCCTAAGTTTTCTTTTAATACTCCTTTTTTAGTACATAATAACACCGCTAATATAGAAAGGAGCTCTCAGTGATGGTATATAAATAGCTCTGGCTGAAGCAAAATAACTTTGCCTCAGCTTCTCCAGAGCTGAACCGATAAACTATCACGATTAAATTTCCACAGTTCAAAAGCAAGTCCGTTTAAACAAAAGAGGCCCTTACTTCTGCAACAAATCCAATAAAAAAACAATATTTATGCTACATATATGCAATTATGGTTTACGGCGGACATCCACATTTTTCAGTGAAAAGCTCTGCCTGTTGAATGAAGCTGTTAAAGAGTAAACTTTTATTCACTCACAGTGACAGAGTTCTTAAAGGAGCACTCTCATACTCTCAAGATTACTACTACAGGTAGTCTCTAAGAAATTCTATACAAAGAATTTTAAACATTAGTCTTTGAGGTTTTTATCTATCTCCAGTAGCTAAGAAGAGCGGGTCGTGAGATCATGGTCTTCATGGCCCTTATTCCTAGCACAGAGCAGGGAACTGTGCCCCAAATGCCAGCTGAGGGACTAGAAGCAGTGGGAAGAGACTGTGATAAGGCACAAAGTGCGGAGGCTTTAGAATCACACAGACCTGGGCTTCATGGCCGTTCTGGCACTTCTTGTGCTTTTTGGGTAAGTACTTAACTTCTTCGAGCCTCAATTTTATCTGTATGATGGGGATCGCACCTACCTCATAAACCTGCTTTAAGTAGTATGTCAAATAATGACTACGATAAGCCTAGCAGAGTTCCTGGCATACAGCAAACATTCATAAAAATGCTAACTTTCTACCCACCTACTTTTCCCTCCTAAGAGTTTTCTGGTTACGATAATTAACATGAGCCGGCAGGACCCTCACAGACACGTGGTAATACCCCGTAGCTATAATCCTATTCTTGTCGTCCCGTGTATTCCACTCTACTCCATCCAGATGAAAGAAAAAGAAAAAAGTTCTGGATGTTACAAAGACAGGTACTTCTTGACATCTGAGATGGAGCCATCCAAGTTATATCACTAGACATAAAATTAGTCCCATAAAATATTTATTCGATGATTAACAAAGAACAAAGTCCCAAAGAGAGGCAGAGCGGGGCTACCTGCTGGATCTATTCACTTGTTAAGCTTACATATTCCTACAGGTCATTCTCAAAGCAGGTGGATTTTCTATGCTGAGCAAAACATACACATGCCTGGGTGTTTGGAATCCTCTAAATGTCCCTGAAAAATTTAAAGTCAAACGCTATCGGGGCGCCTGGGTGGCTTAGTCGGTTAAGTGTCCGACTTTCACTTAGGTCATGATCTCGCGGTTCGTGGGTTCGGGCCCCACGTCGGGCTCTGTGCTGACTGCCAGCTCAGAGCTTGGAGCCTGTTTCAGTCTGTGACTCCCTCTCTCTCTGACCCTCCCCTGCTCATGCTGTCTCTCTCTCTCCTAGAAATAAATAAAAACATTAAAAAAAAAAAAAAGTCAAACGCTATATGTCAAAAGTCAGAAGAACCATGGCATCACAGAAATTCTTAAGACTCCAAAAAGATGACAGACCCCTTCTAAAATCAACAATTCCAAAATCTTACGGTAAGGAAATAAATTTGGAAGAGGAGAACCCTGATACAGCACCTGTTACACATGACAGCTTATCACCATTTTAACTGGTTCCTTTTCACAAATTATTGTGAATATTTAGAAATACTGAGAAATATTCCCATGAGAGCATCTAATTCATAATGCAAGTCAGTATCAAAAGTTATTTGCTCTCTAATTGAAAGATATTATTCTGTGTCAAACAAGAGATGACCATGCCAAGCTAAACCTAGGTATTCCCTAATACCTCCCACTAGTTCATTCAGTCAACACCTGATGAGCATCTAGCACCTCCAGCAAAGGGCGCTAAGCCCAGAGGGATAAATGCAAACTGCAAGGTGGACACTAGTCTCCCAGACCCCCCATCACCCAGGACCAAGTCTCATTTCACACCCCTGATGGTGATTTCTGGGGGGATACGCACTCAGGTTATCAGTTTAACATGCTAGTTAAATAAACTTAACTACGAAATCACTCAAGACAGATATTAGTTTATTACGGCAAATAACATAATTTTATTAGCTATTATCATATACAGTTTCAATGGAGGAACAGAAATAAGAAATACTAAACAATACAACTTATTTGATACTACAACAGCACATAAACATTTTTAAAGTATCGGGGCACCTGGGTGCCCCAGTCAGTTAAGTGTCCTACTTTAGCTCAAGTAATGATCTCACAGTTCATGGGTTCGAGCCCTGCGTCGGGCTCTGTGTTGACAGCTCAGAGCCTGGAGCCTGCCTCAGATTCTGTGTCTCACTCTCTCTTTCTGCCCCTCCCCCAGCTCGCACACGTGCACTCTCTCTCTCAAAAATAAACATTAAAAAAAATTTTAAAGTTTCTATCTATATGATAAACAAATTTTAAATGTCTAACTTAAAACTTGATGTAATAGTCTTATCAGAGATACTGTATTTCCAAAAATGAATTTTTAGCCAAATCCGCAAAGGGACCGTTATAAGGCAAAGAGCAACAACACTACAAGAAACGACTATAACTAGGACAACTAAAGAGATCAGAAATAGATAACTAACAAGTTATATTTTCAAAGCTTTGATATTTTGGAGTATTTATACAGTCCATCTTAAACTCCATAAAATATTATCTACCTATGTATTATAACACTAAAAAGTTATGTCTCTCCTCTCAGTTTCTGTTACAGATACAAGTGACCTGTGTGCCCCCAAAGTAACGGGTTTCAAACTAGGATGCGCACCAGATTCCTAGTTTGTTAAGAACACAGTTGTCTGAGCCCCATTCCAGACTTATTGAATCTGAATTTATCCTAAAGAAAAGTTAATTTTATGAAGTAATCTAGATCAAACTCTCTTGGAACTACACAGGACTTTGCTTTCTAGACTCAGTCTAGAATACCCTGTAAGTGGGGCACTTAGGTGGCTCAGTCGGTTGAGCGTCTGACTCTTGATTTTTGGCTCAGGTCATGATCTCACGGGTTCCTGAGATCAAGCCCCACATCAGGCGCTGGCAGTCTGAAGCCTGCTTGGGATCCTCTCCCTTTCTCCCTCTCGCCCTCCCTCTCTCTCTCTCTCACTCTCTCTTTCTCTCTCTCCCCTCTCTTTCTGTCTCTTCCCTGCTTGCACTCTCTCTCTCTCTCAAAATAAATAAACTTAAAAAAAATACCCCATAAGAGTTATACAGTTATTTTAGCCATTCACTCTAGTTTATGATGACACCATAAGAGTCTAATAAATGCACAAGTTGCACTTTCAGAGAACAGATGCTCCTTCCTCAGGGAGGCTTTCCCTGACCCTCCCAGAACTGGGTTAGTGCCCCAGCTGGGGAGGGTGACACACGCTCTCATATCTTCTGCTTGTCCTTTCATAAAATAAATTACAAATAGACTTGTAATTATTTATTTAATATCCAGATTTCCCTCGACTGTAACTTCCATGAGCGTAGAGACTGTGTAAGTCTCATTGTTGAATTTAACCTTAGAGCCTATGCATAAACATCTCTTTGCCTGAATAAATGAGCACACAAGGTCCAATACCGCCAACACAATGCGGGGAGCAGACTGCAAAGGATCGTGATGGCAGGCTAAGGGGTGTGGACTCTGTCTTGCAGGCAACCAGAACTCAAAGGAGAATAACTTGAAGAACTTTAAAGGGTTACCCTGGCACTCATTTACAACATAGCAAATGAGAACAGGCTACGGGTCAGAAGAATTAGTAAATTCCTGTAGCCATCCTGGGGTGATATGGTGAGGGCCTGAGCTAGGAGTGATGGCAGCGGGAGGGAAAAGGAGGAAACAACTGCTGGGAAACATTATGAAGGGCTCAAGGCATCAGTGCCATAAGTCCAGTTTAAAATAAAAAACGGAATTTGTTGGTCCATCTCACAGCCAAGGCTATCAGCAGGCATGGCTAGATCCAGAAACTCAGATGACTCTTTGATCCAGAAACTCAGATGACTCTTTGTTCTGTTTTCCCTCTTATATTCTCTGGTCCCAAGAAGGCTTTCTTGGCAAGGTCAGAAATATGGCAGGTGAGTAATAAGATCATATCCTTACAGTTTACTATCTGCGAAGCAGCAAACCCCCTCTGTCTAAAGAATCTATCAAATCTGCTGGATGGAATCGACCTCCACATGCCTACCTGTGAACCACGCTAGCCGGGTCCTATGCTCACCACTCCGGCAAAAGGAGGAAGGGACACTATACCAGACAGTGCTACTGGGATCACCTGGAGTCAGAGGGGCAGCCCCCCGTCAACAGTGATTCTGCACAAACAAATACCTTATATTTTTTCTAAAACACCACTGAGCTTTTTTGGCCAGGGTTGCTAAATTTATTCATTGTCTTTGCCTCCTTTGTGTATTAGCAGACATAAGTCTTCAGATTTACAGCTATGTACGATAACTACACAGCTACCAGGCTATTTATATCCATATAAGAAGAAAGCAGCAGAGTTTAGAGGTTAAGACAGAGGATCAGAGGTCCAATTGCTTAGCGTTAAACGCCACAATTTACCCCATACATATTACTTCTCCATCCTTCCATTTCCTATAAAAATGATGACAGAAAACACCTTACAAAAAAAAAAAAATCTGCAAGTTCAAATACCTTTTCCACAATGAAACAACCAGTTAAAGGAGACCTAAGGCCCATGGGCACCTAATACAACTAAACTCTCATATAAACAAGACAAACAGATGATAGTTTTGCTCATCTATAAACAGGTCTCATCCATCAAACAGAAAAGGTTCCTTGGAAGATACGTTGAGGTCTTCTCTTGGCTACAACAATCTACTACCATGATGATTACTTTTGGGAGTTTAGCAAACTTGAGTTTTATTCTCATCATTTGGAAATGTTTGTTAGGTTTATTGAGGCATAATTTACATATGGTAAAGTTTCAGAGGCCCAGTTTTTAGGGATTCACTTCTACGAATTTGGACAAACACACAGTTATGACTATCAAGATCCAGAACAGGTAACGGCCCCACGAGTCCCCTTCGCTCAACTCAAGACTCGCAACCACTGCTCTCTTCTCTGTCCAGATACGCTTTGCCTTTTCCAGGATGGCATGTAAATCATATAATATGTATCTTTAGAGTATGGCTTATTTCATTCAATACAAGGCCATTATTTTGAGAGCCATTATTTTGTTGCACATATCAGTAATTTGTTCCTTTTTATTGCTGAGTATTATGTACCAGAGTTTGTTTATGCACCAGATGATGGACATTTGAGTTGTTTCCAGGGTTTGGCAATTATGAATAAAATCACTGCAAACATTCATGTATAGGTTTTTATACAGACATAAATTTTTATTTCCCTTGAGTAAAGAGCTAGGAGTGGGCTGGCTAGTTTATATGGTACCATATGTTTAACTTCATAAAAAACTGCAAAAGTGTTTTCCAAAGTTGCCGTACCATTTGTGTTCCTACCAGCAATGTCTGAGAGACCTACTTGCTTGAGATCTTTGCCAGCATTTAGTACTGTCGGCTTCCTTCTATGAGGTACGTGGTGGTAGCTCACTGTGGTTTTCACATGTGTGATGTTGAAGGTCTTTTCCCATATCACGTAAATATTAAGACAGGTCCTCACAATATAAAGTAAACAATTACTTTCCTATGGACTGTTTTGGGTGGGGGGGTGCACTCTAAGACTAGAGTAAAATCGGGAACAAAATTTTCCAACTTCTGTTGCATATTCCTAAGGCTGCTGAGAGGATCAAAACATATATAAAATAGCTTAAAATACATGAAATACTATTAATAATCTAAGGGACTATAATTGCTACTGATTGTTGGGAAGTTACAGAGATACAAAAACTGTCCCGGGGCCTCTAGCTCCCGCAGATGGGAGATGAATAAAACATCTTAGTCTGACCCACCCTGCCAACACTGCCTCTGTCTACAATTCTGAAGATTTCCTGAATTAATTAAGCTAGATTTTAGTGTTGGAGACAAAGTCTAGTTTTCAAGCACAAATGTCATTTTCCATTTCACAGCCAACATAAGCAATGAGTTCAGCATTGCAGTAATGGCAAGGGATGAATTTATTATTTCAGAATGAGAAGCTGGCTAGGTTCTGACCTGGTTCTTTCTCCTGCAACTGACATCTCACGCCTGGACAGATCTTCAGACTTCCATAAACTAAAAGGAAAGAAACCTGCATGTTTGTTTTTCAAGGGCCTCTATCTTTAAGTGAAAAATGAACTGATTTTTACCGAGATAGTAAGAATCTCTGATGTAGGAGTTTATCAAAAAAACAAAAGCAAATTCACCTGTCCAAGATCTCTCACCACATCCGGAGAGAAACCACCCGGAGTGATTCCAGACCCAAATCCGTGCCCTAGAACCACACTAACCAGCTACGCTCTCTAAGGGGCAAACCAAAAGGCAAAAACACCAGTAATGTGGAAGGATTTCAGTGAAGGGTACGATTTTATACCTAAAGAGAAAACTTACCTTTCTTTCTTTCAATAGCTTCTTATAGCCATTTGATCCAAGTGATAATAAAGTGATGAGGACATCTAAAGAAGGTGAAGCAGAAGCTCTTCCTGAAGTAAGATGAACAAGTTACATTCAGGAGGGGGAAAAAGCCTTAGAAATTAAGATTTATTATAGTGGCCGAGGTACAAATGGTATTACTTCAGTTACTTTTTCTGAAGAGCAACTGATTTATTTACCTGGATACATCTTGCTGATTTCCTGAATGAAGGAATCATCAAAGCCAGCAATTATAGCGCCACCTACTGGAACCATGAAATTTTTGTCCAAGCTCTGAACGAAAGCATCTATTCTACCAACTCGAGCCCCCTAGAATGAAACAACATGCAGTATTACACACTGGCTTCTAGAAAAAGAGACAACAACTACTATTAATCAATAAATACCATTAAACAATGCACGAAAAATCAGAAATCAAACATTCTAATTTTCTCTGTAACACTGCCAATAAAGGATTTTTAAGTATTAAAATGAATTTTTAAATGCTGCTCCTTTTATGTGAAAGAGCACTTTATAGTGTACAACCTGCTTTCATACAAAAGAATCATTAAATCCTCACAACAACCCTGGGAGGAAGGCAGGGTTTCCATAGTAGTTCAGGTGAGAACTCAGCTTTTCACCTTACTGTTGGCTGAGAGAACAGGTTCCTCCCTTGTCTCTCATCTGTGATTTTCTATTTGACAATAAACGCCAACAGTGGGTCCTGCAACTATTAACTTACTTTAAACACCCTCTGTAAGTTCAAGAGTGGTCACCATAATCCAATGGACGTTAGCCAGCTATGTCGCCAATCAGTTTTACATTAAGTACTGTACTTCTCTTTGATGCCTGAGTAATCTACTACCTGCACGACCACTTTAAGCAACAATCTGTGCTCCTACCACCATTCAGACAACAAAAGAGAACATTTATTTTTAACATCAACTAATGGAATCTTTTTTGTATACTCTTGGCAATGTTTCTACATAACTCATGTTTCCTAATGTTATAATCTTACATGACCTCATTCCACTGCAAATGAACTTCAAGTGAAAATCTAATATTCTAGTGAAAAATTGAATACTTACTAGAAATGTAAAAACTAAGTTCTAGTCCCCATCTAACATAGTCTGTGACCTTCTATCTAATGTGCTTCAATTTTCTCCTCTTAAAAATAGAGATACTATCTAAATTTCAACCAAGATCGTTTTTTTTTTCTTTATCTGTAGTGACAGATTTTCAATCTGTATTCACAATCTACATTCTTATTAATATTATAACCACATTTGACCTTCATCTTCACACTTTCCCTCCACATCCATATCTCAGGGAGAATAGAAGCAGCAGATAGCTGGCCTAATCTAAGAGACCAGATCCAGGCAATTGGTAGAAACACAGAAGCAGGAAAGAGAAGCAGACTACTTTGGAAGCTACCACATGATTGTTTCAATCTCAACCTTTTCCTATTACTCTTCTAATTTCCTCATAAACTACGATCAAAGAAAATCTTGCTGTATCACAGGAAAGCAGCAAGAAGCATATAAAGACTAATAGAATAAATAATTGAAGAGCACACAAAGTATTAGAAGGTAATAATAAAGAAGAACAGTTAAGAGCTGTCTTTTATTAACATTTCAGTACTGTCCAAGGCTTCCTGAGAGAAATGGAGCCTCAGTCAGGTGCAGAAGCATAAGAGAACCATCACTGCACTGGACTTTGCTAGAATCCCTTCATCACTAAAACCCAGAGAGCATAAAAGGCACCACACTCTGGCAAGAAAACAAACAGGCTCACAAAAAACAAATGGTTTTTATCAAAGAAAGAGAATATCTAAAGATTCAGTGTATATCTAAATATTTTTAAAAGATAAAACTTTGCAAATAAATGTGGAAATGAAGGGTTTTTTTCATTTTTAAGTGGAAAAAACCTTTTTGCCAGCTTTAGTGAGATATAATTGACACAATGTAGAAGTTAGAAGTGTACAACATGATGTGATATATGCATAGATTATGAAGTGATTACCACACTAAGTTTAGTTAATACCCATAAAGTATGGTTTAATAAATTGCTTAGCAAAAAAAAAAAAGATAAACAAAAAAGGAAGGTATACCCACTCTCACCGAAGTGAGAGGATATCAACGAGGAAGGAAGAAAACATCAGAAGGCTGAAAGGGCTTAAATAAAATAGGAATCATATGAGCATGTTCTATGAAGGAAAGGGCTGTCAATTATCAACTCATTCATTTCCTTGTTATTCACAAAAGAAATATCTGGGCACCTATCAGCTGCCAAACATTGCCCAAGATTCTAGGGACAGCAGTAGCAAAATTGTTCATATAATAACTTCTGCCAGCGTTTATTGAGAACTCACTGTGCATCAGGCACTGTTCTAAGCACTTCACATTCCTAACCCGTGTAATAACCCTCTGAGGTAGCTGCTAAGATAATAGCTATTTTACAGATGAGAGCATTAAGGCACAGTAAAACTAAAGTGACCTGCCCAAGGTCAGGAATGTACTTAATATTAACAGCACAGCTGGGATTCAAACCCAGGCCATTAAAGCACCTTGATGAAAGTTACCCAGGTGATTAAAGACACAGCAGGGACTAAAACCTAGGTAATCTGGAGGAAGGGCCCATGTTTATAAAATAAATTATTATTCCCATGGCATTTCCATTCTTCCAACTGCCTCAGCCAAAGCCTTGGGCCCTGAATTCTCATTTCCTTACCCCTCACATCTGATTCATCAGCACACCCTCTAAGAGCCACTCTCAAAATACATCTGAATCCAACCATTTCTTAACACCTTAATGGCTCCCCCCACGGCCTGAGCCACCACCTTATTTCACATGAGCTCTGCAATGGCCTTCCGTTCTTGCCTTCTTACTCACATAGTAGCCATGATGACGGTTGAAAAATGTAAATCACATGTCACTCCTGCTCAAAAGCCTCCCATGGCTGATGACCGTACCGAGGATGAAATCCCAAACCCTAACACCCCTCAGTTCTTACTACCACTGCCACCCTCATCTGCCCGGGGCCAGCCGTACTGGCGTCCTTGCTGCTGTTCGCATACCCCAAGCACACACCTGCCTCCGAGTCCTGGCACTTGCTGTTGTTACCTCCCGTCTGGACTCCAGAGAGCCGCATGGCTCACTCCTTCCTATCACTCAGGGCTCTGCTCAAGTGTTACTTCCTGGAGAGGACTTTCTGGATTGCTCCATCTAACCTGACACCCCCTTCCCGATCCAGAGCATTTATCAAACTTACTGTTTCCTGTCTGCTTCTGCTCCATGAAGATAAGGATTTTGTTGTATTCGCCTCTGTATCCCCAGTGCCTAACTTGATGCCTGGCACATAGGGGAATCTTGTAAATGTTGAATGAACTGGACCATTAGGTCTGTGAATAAGGAGTATAATATGTACTTTTCCCAAATTCCTTTTTATTAATGTTTATTTATTTTTGAAGGGAAGAGGGCAGAGGAGCAGAAAGAGAAGGGGACAGAGGACCCCATGATCCAAGGGATCCAAATCCAAGGCGTTTCCCAAATTCTCAATAAGCGAAGCCACTGTTCCCCACACTTTGGAGCTTTACAATCCATTCTGACTCTAAAAGGATTAATCCTAGGTATTTTTGCGACTCCACTATATCCCTCTCCATTAATCTGTCCCACCATCCATATTCCATCCGTCTTCTAAATGAGTCCGTTTAGCACAGAACAGAAGCACAGGCTGTTCGGAGCTAACTTCAACGACATGTGCACAGCAGAACGCTTTCCATGCTCAGCATTAAGTCATTCAGGGGCAGCGACTTCAAAATAAAAATAAATAAATAAGCTGACACACTGTAGCTATAGCTCTTTCTTCACTGACGGTTTGATTGCTACACTGCTGTCTTCTCAGGAAAGTATGTGCAGTTTCAGCACGTTGTTTTTTAAAGGAAAACATGGGGCTTTGAAGCCACACTGAACCACATGGGCCATTTTGTAGCTATGGGACCTTGGGCAAGTCCCTTAATCCTTCTGAGTTTGCTTCTTCATTTATAGAACGGAAATAATAAGTACACCTTAAGTTTTTAGGATTAAGCTAGTAAACTTTAAACGTCTGGCAGGATGCCTGACACATGGGGGGTACTCAATAAATGGTATATATATCACTAAGAAGAACTACTGAGATGAATTAAAGCTAAATTTAATTTTCTAGAACATCATGAAGCAGCAACTCGCACTCAGTTAAGACCCAAATATTTATTTAGTTTAAAGCAACAGTGCCAACACCTCTCTTTGTGAGGGCCAATTTGGGAAAATTAAAATGCTGAAGCACGGTTGTTTCTTAAATGCTAATTTTAGAAGGTAATACAGTATCTGCAACAATATAGCAGCTGCATTTAAAAACCACTCACCTATCTTAAAGTGTTATTTTCTGGTTAAAATTTTCACCTCACAAATGAAGAGAGGTGACGACAAAGGAAGGCATTCACGATGCACAACTCTAACCTTTTACATCACATCCTGGAACTCATTTTCTTTGTCTTAATCTCTCCAATTATGCTGTCCAATTTTCCAGTATTCAAAATTATACCTTCGGCACCACAACACTAAGCCCTTCTGGGTTAAATATATAATATCTGAGTAAATGTTTTGAAATCACTGAAATGGTCATTATGAAGATTTTATAGGGATGTGGAGAGTACAGAAATGTCTATAAATATTAAATAGTTTCTTGCACTAAGTTTAAAAGAGTTACCACTAAATGTATACAATGACTGTCACTATTGAAAAAAAAAAAAAGCAATACACATATAAAAATGAGAAAAAAGTGGACCCATAAACTATTAAGGGTATTTGTTTGCGTACAGGTTTATGAGTGATATTCTATTCCTTCCTCACTTTCCTGAACTTTTAGTAATGCTGTGCTTAACTTTCAAAAGAACTGCGGCTGTTAGAAACTAAAGAGGAAAAGGGGAAAGGGTGAGGAGAAATTTAAAAAACATCATTGAAATAAAATGTTTTTCAAGATTTCCAAAGAGAATTATACAACCTTCCTCAACTACCATTCACAATGGAGATAATCTAGTCTAGAATTGTGATGAAAAAGTTCCTTTAAAAGTTCAGGAGTAATGGAAAAGGATACGAAAGAAAGGGTAAATAGTTTTCCTCTGACATCACATGCCTACTACTGACTCCAGCTCTGGACTTCGTACATGATGTAAACTAATGGACTTCCTCCCTGGTTAGGCTAATGTGAGTTGGGTTTCTTTAACTTGCAGCCAATTGCATCCTAACTGGTAAAACCTTTGAGTAAAAAGATTAAGCAAATTGGCTAATACTATCCTATAAACCACATTTATATGAGAGATGATACTCCCCCAAATTTTTTTTACCAGATAGGATCTACTGTGCTAAGTAAGAAGCATTCGCCACCACACTGGACAAGGTCACAGATAATCTGTGACTAAGTCCTGCCCACACAGCATACACCACTTGTGTCAAAACGGAGTATGTGATTTATGTGATTAACATCATTATGCACACAAATTATGTAACTCACACCACACATGGATAATATCTACCCACATCTTCACACGACATAAATAATCCTTGTAAGTAGATATCATACTTCATTTATTCATCCAATTTTTCAGTAACCAGTTATTGAGTATCAATTATGTACCAGATACTGTCTTAAATATTGAAGACATAACAGTGAACAAAACAAAGTCACAAAGTCTCTTCCCTAACAACCTTAACTCTAGTTACTACCAATAACTAGATAATAAAAAAATACACATCTTATCAAATGGTGAAAAGTGCTTTAAAAAACAGAGCATGAGGTCATCAATTTTGAGAAGCACCCAAATTTTCCACACCACTAGGTAAGAAAAAACATTACCAATTAACATCATAAGACACCACTGATTCTAAAACACCCAATTTCAGGAATGTTATGATGTGGAAAAATGTGTACCTTAAAATCAATGTTTATGGTAAAAATATAAAAAGGGAGACAGAAGATGCAGGCAAGAAACAGGAACCTGTTATTTTAGACGGGGAGTCTAAGAGAGTCTCACTGACTTCAAGAAACCATGTAACTCTCTGCAAGAGAAACCCGGTGAGGAGGAGGAGCAAGAACAAAAACAGGGTGGTACACACACACGTGGCACAAGGGAGGAGGAGAAAAAAGACAGTTAAGCCCAAAGACAGCGGCAGAGAGGGAGAGTACAAGTAAATGCAATCGGAGAAGCTGTAGAGGCCTGAATACACAGAGCCTTGCAGGTCAGGGCAACATTCTCATTCTGAGTGGGATGGGACGCCCAGGCACATTTCCAGATCTAAAACAGATGACCAGGATCTAGTTGATGCTCATCAAAACAAAATCGTTACGTGTTTTAAACCCTGCCAACTCCACAGTTACACACTAAAATGTTTATAAGTGAGGCCATTTCTAGCCTAGGATGATCAGGTACAGTGATTCCTTAAATAGTAAATACGGAATCAATCATCAATACAGTTTTAAAAAAGACAATGATCCAGTATATTAGAAAAATGAGAATACCGGTAACGAAGCATTCTCAGAAAGTTACAAAAAATAAGCTACTGAAGTATTTCTGTGTTGGCCTTGACCAAAGCTATTAGTTCAATTACCATCAAATAATGACCTTTCCTGTGTAGCTATAAAATGCTAATTTCTGAGCACCTGGGTGGCTCAGTCGGTTGGGCATCCGACTTCAGCTCAGGTCATGATCTTGTGGTCCGTGGGTCCGAGCCCCGCGCTGGGCTCTGTGCTGACAGCTCAGAGCCTGGAGCCTGCTTCAGATTCTGTGTCTCCCTCTCTCTCTGCCCCTCCCTTGCTCACACTCTGTCTCTCTCTGTGTCTCAAAAATAAATAAACATTAAAAAAATTTAAAAAATAAAATAAAATGCTAATTTCTAATGCACCATGAAGTTGAGGATGCTACAGAGTTGATTCTACTACATCAAATTGTAAGAAAAACAAAGTGATAACCTTCTAATATGTTAACACCCCTGAACCTTCTAATATGTTAACACCCCTGTTTCTGGATGCCTCTTTGTAAGCTCTTACCTGCTGGATGAGGTGCATGCACTTGGAAGACTGCACCCCGTAAGCATTGTTGACCACATGTGGGATGCCGTAGTCAGCGCAAATCACAGCCAGCTCTTCTAACCTACGGACATAAATGTTCAACAAAGAGACATGTTCTTACTGTGCTTTTATAAATTACAGTGTGAAAACTTTTTTAATTTAATAGTTATTCTTAACATACACTAGGAAAAAAAGGGAAACTGAAATTTCTATAGCAGTATTTTAGCATAAAATTTAGCAGCAGGCACTTTAGAATAAATCTAAAAAAGCTTTTAAATTAATGTTACCAATAAATGAGAAAATGGGTATTTATAAACATCTATATAGATGGTAGCTTTTAAATCGCTTTAAAATTTCCTATACATAAAGCAAGAAGCAGATTGTAATGACCCCTTACAAGGTGGTACACTCATTTTTAAATGCTTTTGGTTGCTTATCATACTAAAGCTAATATCTGCAAAATAATTAGCATATCTTGAAATTTTAAGAAATCTTACATTTAACATCTCATAAAGTAAAAAATACATTTTCAAGTAGACTTTAATGTATTAAAAAATACAGAACATTAAAATGTTTCAGTACCAAAATAACATTTTCCAACAACTTGGAAACTAAAGAATCTTTTAAATAGCTGCTGGTTTTAAATTCACTCTTGCTTTCTTATTTGACACTCCTTATATCAAAACAATTTGAGAGTCTAACTCTATGTAAAGTAAGGTAATAAATTTCAGTTAGAATGTAATAAATGATGCTCCTCTGCAAAACCAACTACTGCTTGTGACTGAGGTCATCTCTAACAGAAATGTCTTCACATGCTATGAAGCTGAGACTAAATCCTATAGTTTAATAAACTTAAATTCTTAAAAATTGTTCTTTCTACAATATAAAGAATCTAGAAGCAAAGCACTTTTATTCAGTAAAAGTTCTTTCCCACAAGGATGTATTTCAAGTATCTATTACACAGTTTTAGTGTTTACTTTTGCAAAATACATTTTCCTTTTTAATAGATATGCATAAATATATTTTGAAGTATAGACAGGACATTATTCTGTTCATCTGTCTGAAGTTTTCAATTTACTTCCTTAAAGTGTTATGAATTAAAGAGTCATTTTATAATTCACTTTCACAAACTTCACAAATTGATACAGGAACCTTTCTATTACTTAAATTAATCAGATATTGTTTTTAACAAAATAGACCTTCTGGGATACACACTGTATTTTCTTCATAAAATGCACTTTTACATATTTGTATTCTAATGAAGGCATTCCTTATTAACAAAGTTCCTTGAGAGTAAGATACTATAATAACATAAAGTACTATTTTAAGAAGAAAAAAAAAATCACTTATGAGTAGTTTTAAATACTCAGAATTTATCAAATATACTAATGTTTAGAGTGTGTATAAAGGTATTTAATGAAAGGCAAGGAGAGAAAAATATTTTACATGTGAATCGAACTGAATTCTAACTTAGCAGCCAATTTAAGATGTTTGTCAAATGATAAAATGATATCCTTCTTTTTTATTACATTTCCTTTGACTGATTTTGCCCCACTACTCTGCCAGATCAATTAACTAATAAAGACAACGAGTATATAAAACTATTCAAATTAAGACTATAAAGGAATTAAGCTTAATGCAAAGAAATAAAAATATATTTTAAATATAATAAAATCAGAAAATCAAACATATTACTATAACTGTGTGTCACCATGTTCCTAAAGTTCACCCTTATTAGAAACTTTCATTATATAACACAACTAAAAAATGGCATATGAGAATTTTGCTCACTGATAAAAAACTTTTGTGATTTTTTTTCCAAAAGAGATTATACATGTAAAATATTTAACCCTACACCAAGCATACTGTAAACGTCAAAAAAAAAAGTCAAAATGAAACAAAATTATTCTCAAGTATAAACAACCTAACACAGGAGCGCCTGGGTGGCTCAGTTAAGTGTCTGACTTCAGTCAGATCATGGTCTCAGTTTGTGAGTTTGAGTCCTGCCTTGGGCTCTGTGCTGACAGCTCAGAGCCTGGAGCCTGCCTCAGATTCTGTGTGTGTGTGTCTCTCTCTCTGTCTCTCTCTCTCTCGCTCACTCTCAAAAATAAATAAACATTTAAAAAAAATTTAAAAAACCAATCTAACACAAATATCTGTGTGCTGTTAAAATTTTTCTAGATAGCAAAATCATCAGTGAAGAAAGAATAGAGATGTTTAATATTTCAACACAAATTTAAAATCTGATTGGCAAGTAATGAATAAACAACTAAGCAGATGTTACATAATCTTAAAATAGAATGCAGAGTCATAAAATGAGACAAGGTAAATTTTCAAAAGCATGGTCTTAAAATAGCCTAGTAAAACATGTCTATCACAATAAATAGTAATAATAATAGTAAAGTAATAAAAAGTAACATACATTCATTACTACCAAAGGGTGTGATTCCATGAATTAAAACTAAAGTATAACTCAATCTAAAAAGACAGTCCAGAGTCAATATAGTTTTCACAAATTATTAGCACGTCAGTTCAAAATGCTCATATGAAACAAAGAGTTGCTGTCAAAACTAGAAATCTGTATTACTATACTCAAGCCTATTATGTTTTCAGAATAAAAATCTGTGGACATCCTTTAGAAAAGTAAACATTTGCTTTTCACTTTTTGCTTTTGTTTTTTCTTCTCTTTTCTCTTTAGAGAGAGAGAAGGTGCAAATGAGAGAGGGGCAGGGAGAGGGGAGAGAAAGAGAGAGAGAGAGAGGGAGATGGAGAGGGAGAGGGAGAGGGAGAGGGAGAGGGAGAGGGAGAGGGAGAGGGAGAGGGAGAGGGAGAGGGCAGCGGTGCCCACACCTGAAGTGGGGCTAGGACTCACAAACCATGAGAGCACTACCTGAGCCAAAGTCAGACGCTTAACAACAGAGTGACCCAGGTGCCCTTGTTTTTCTTTTCTTAAATGTATGCATTTTTCTCAAAATGCTAAGATAACCACTGTGAACACGTAAGTGTACATGTGAGTTAATCTTCCAATTAAACACATTCAAAAGGCAATAAATAATTCTAAAATTTTCTATTTAAAAATCTGTTAATACTGATTGTTCTTACGTAGGAAAACTAACCATAAGATCAAAGAAGTGGAGATAACAATGAAAACAAGTAAATCCAACATCATGCTTAGAAACTTCTACAAACTAATGAGGAAAAGAGTCACAGAGATTAGAAACAGAAAAAGCAGGAAAACAGAGATGTTTTTTGTCTGCTCAGCTCCACGTGCTACTAGTTGCTTTTCCTCCTTCTCTACTGAATCTTCATTTTCCCAAACCACTGTGCTGTTTCTCCACAGGCCCGTTCGCCTATTTACTGCCACGTGTTACTAGAGCATTCTGAGAATCAGTATGTCTGCATGTCACTTAAAAGACCAATCAACATCTACAGGACAATATTAACAAATTATTTACCTATCAGGCACCCGTGGAGCAAAACAAGATGTCGTGGAATGAACGCACAGAATGTGATCAGGCCCAAGTTCCCGGACTTTAGCCTCCACGGCTTCCAGGTCTGTGCGCAGCTCGTCACCTTCTAACACGTTCTCTATCACCACAGGCTCAAAACCTAACCAAGCCAATCCGAAACCAAAATGTTAGGTGAGCGAAAGGAAGAGAAATCCTGGAACTCTAGGAAACAGTGCCATTCTGCATAAGAACTCTAAATATTTGTTTTGGTCAGTGAACCCTTCCCTCGTGATAAAGACCTGCCTCCATACTGGTATGAGTCAAAGGCAGGTCAAAATAATGTGAAGGATTCCTAGGACCACAGAACTATTTAACACTCACATATGCATGGAAAGATATGCCTATTTCTGGGAAGGAAAACAAATGTCAAACAGACACCTTAAAAGTAATTACACAGCCACTGATAACAAAAAGGATCACTGAGTACAATGCAATTTCAGACCATAGAAAAGTAAATCTACTCATTCTCTGGCTACATTTCATTCTAAGTTCACCTTATGTCAGGAATGGACAAAAGAAAAATAATACAATTCAAGTACCAAAACAAATCACAATCATCAATTTAATATTTTACTAAGGAAAAAGTACTGAATTTTAGTAGCCTAATAATCACTGACTTAGCTTATAGTTTACAAGGGTCTTCTATAATTTAAATATTAAAACATTCCCAATTTTCAACCTAATTAGTACACTTAACTAGCATTTGCTCAAAGGTCCACCCAAATAACAACTATGTAATCTTGTATAGTGAATATTTAGATACCCATACACATCAAGAGTTTTATGTGCAATATATTATATACACTAAATAATGTAAGAAGCATTTAGATAGCTAAATATTTTGTAATATTAGTAAGTACTTAGGGTAAAAGTAAAATCTAAGTGCTTAAATCTTACAAACTCGATAGAAAATAAACTTGGGAAATTTTACACATAAAGTGATTATCTAGTTACATTTTGAGTCTTCCTAAACAGCAAATCTACAACAGGCTGGACTCATGGATTTAGGGGATATAAGAGGTTTAGAAACCTATTTAGGTCACCTCACTTGTGTCAAAGGTAAGGGAGCTGAAGTTCAGGAAAATTAAGTGGCTTCCTCAAGATCACACAGCAAAATTAAAGCACGGTTATGAGCAAGTAGTTTTGTGTTTTAGAATCCATATCAGGTTGTCTGCATTCTATCTAGAGAAATATAAAAACCTGGCCACTATAAAATCATCAATTCAATTATGTTGGTGCAGAGATGTCCAGGTTTTATATCTATACTTTCAGTTATAAAAACAAGCAAAACTTTACTTAAATAAGCAACTTCCTAATGACAGCTATTTTTCTATTATTTCTCAAATTCTCTAGACACAACGCTGTTTTTGCCTTCAAACTTTTAACATGCAAAAAGTTTTTTGAGAATACAATATCTTGTTTCCTAAGAATTAGGCAATTCTAAGAAAGGATAAACTATAAATTGTAGTACAAATCCTAACATCTTTCGGTAAAGTTTCCAGTTTTTCAAAATGTCAACCTTTCCCAGAAGTTTGGTTATTAGTTCTTTGGTTAATATGATGTAAATAAACAGACTTAGCAACTTCATACCACTTAAAATAAGTCAGCATATTTTTCAAAAAGTCTATCAGTTTCTGCTCTATGTCCTTATTATGAATCCCTTTACATGATTTTCTTTAGGATTATTTATAGAATATAATTATAGCCTAATACAGTTCATTTCATACAATAGACTGAGACCATTCAAAATTCACCTCAAATTCTCAAATCTGCATGAATTAAGCATGCCAAATACTAAAACACCATTGTAAAGTTTTTGTATCATCTATAATCATGTCTGTATCCTTACACTTTGGTTTTTATTTACAGAGAGCGAGCAAGAAAGTGTGTGTGTGCGTGCACATGAGTGCAAGCAGGGAGGGTCAGAGAGTAAGGGGGAGAGAGAATCCCAAGCAGGCTCTGTGTGGAGTCGGACACTCAATCCCATGAAATGAAACGTGATATCATGACCTGAGCCGAAATCAAGAGTCAGACATTCAACCAAATGAGCCATCCAGACACTGATTCATGCTAATAATTTATGTATATTCCACTTAAGTATATACAACAACCATTCCTGAAGAATCTTTATTGTTCCAGGGATTACTATTGGGCATTTCATAGGCCATCCTATTTAATACTCAAAACAATCTTGTGAGACAGGTAATCATATCCCCATTTTAAAGAATGGAGATATACGATATAGCAATTCCACTTCTGAGTATACACCCCAAAGAATTCAAAGCAGAGCCTCAAACAGGTATTTATGCACCCATATTCATAGCAGCATTATTCACAAGAGACAAAAAGTGAAAGCAACCCAAGTGTCCCTCAATGAATGAATACATGAATGAAACATGAAATATATACATATACACATGTGTATTAGCCTTGAAAAAGGAAAGATCTGCTGATACATGCAGTAACATGAATGAACTTTAAAGATATTATGCTATGAGATATAAGCCAGTCTCAAAAGGACAAATACTCTATGATTCCACTTACATGAAGGACCCAGAGTAGTCAGATTCATAAAGACAGAAAGTAGAAAGGTGACTGCTAGGAACCGGGGGTAGTGTGGGGAGGGAGCAGTTATTGTTTAATGGGTAGAGACTCAGTTTAAGAGGATGAAAAGGTTCTGGAGATGGTGTTATGCAATGGTTGCACAACAAAGTGAATGTATTTAATGTCACAGAACTATACATTTAAAAATGATTAAAATGGTAAATCTTGTTATGTATATTTTATTATAATAAAAGGAGGGAATAGGAACACATTAGATTTCTTTCTCATTCATCTATCTCTACATAAAGTCTGAATCTTCTGCATTATATATGCCACTTCTCTTCCTTTACCTGCAGTGATCATGGATTTAAAGCAGGACTTCTGGTCTATTCTTGGCCATATAATATACTTTGCCTTTGGTCTTTTGTGTCGTAATGTTAAGAAACACAATGTTAGACTCATACCAGTTGCCATAGGAACTACAAAGCAGTTGGTCACTGTATGGACACCTAAAAATAAGACATAAAAGAGGAATTAGTTATTTCACTGAAAAACCAGTACCTTTCTTGAAGAAATGATCTACTTCTTCAATCAAAAAGTAAGAGTTATAGACTGAATGCCTCTACTGTACATGGCCTCAGGAAGCTCACTGCCAAATTCATCCTCCAGGCTTATAGCTCTGATTTTCTATCTTTTTCTAAATAGTTTTAAAATATACATACATATTTTGGAAAGAGGCATTAGTAAAAGATATTAGGCAAAAGTATGTGTGGCTGGTCAGCCAAAAGTGTTATGATTAACATAGTACATACCAGCCAACTTTATGATGTCCAGGACCAAAGAATTGGTAATTTTGTTCAAAAGGCTAGAACCTGCAGCTTTTGGTTGCACAGCAGAAATATCACCCGATCGTCCAATTCCATGAATGAACCTAAGCAAAAAATGGGCCAATAACTGGACAAAAATATTCGGTGTTCTAAGTAATCCACTGTGTAAGTATACAGATACCATAATTTAAAAAAACCAGGTAACAATTGGCTATTGTAGATATTGTTCATAATCTATTAATAATATAAAAATATCCTAATTAAGTTGAAACAAATTAATCATTTACACTGTGGTAGCTAGTCTCCCAAGATGGCCACCATCAATCCCTTTTCTCCCTATGCTATACACTACTGTCAACACCAAGAGATAGAATCAAATTCCTCTACACTGGATCTGCACTGGCCTTAGTGAACTGCTTGGCCAGGAAGAATCTAGGAAGAAGTGATGGTCTGGAATTTCTGATCTAGGTCCAAGAAGCTTTAAAACTTAACCTGACCTCTTCCTGAAGGGCTTGCTTTTGTGGGAGCTCCTTCATAACCCAGCTGCCATGCTGGGAGAAGCCCAAGCCACCTGGGGAGACCATATGATCTCTCAGCCATCTAAGTGAGTCAACTTGGATAAACTGTCCAGTTGAACCTAATGATTAAACTCTCAGCCAATATCTGACTACAACTGCATGAGAGACTGCAAGCAATAATCACCCTGCTGAGCCCAGTTAACCCCCAGAACTGTGAGAGATAATAATAAGTGACTGTTTTCAGCCACTAAGTTCTGAGGTGGTATGTTAGCAGCAACAGAAAACCAGAATATACGTAACATCAGATTCTCTTCTTTCTTTCCATTTCCTTAATCAGAGTAGTGGACTAAGTTTCCATGGGTATGAGCTGCTTTTTCAGGTATCACCTTAATTTAAAAAATACTACAGCTGACCCTTGAAGGAGTGGTTAGGGGAGCCCCACACAGTCAAAAATCCCCATATAACTTTGATTCCCCAAAAACTTAATTACTAATAGCCTACAGTTGACTGGAAGCCTTACTAATAACATAAACAGTTGATTAACACATGTTTTATATGTGTATTATATGATATTTTCTTACAATAAGTTAGAGAAAAGAAAATGTTATTAAGAAAATCATAAGGAACAGCAAATACATTTACAGTACTGTACTATATTTATTGGAAAAAAATCCACGTGTAAGTGGACCTGCCCATTTCAAACCTATTTTGTTAAAGGGTCAACTATATATATTCCTTAAAATAGTGTGCAAATCTACTCATTTTATGTTAGATGATGCCATACACATGAAAGATACCTCTGAATATTCTCTGAAATCAAAAGTCTGTTTATACTTTATAGTTAGATAAGAAATCCTTCACACTGAGATTAACACAGAACACTAGTGTTACACTTCATTATCACTGAAATCTAATGTAGAAAGCATTTTTTTACAAATATTAAAAATCATGTTATCAGCCCATTTTAACTATGAATTTTTCATCCAACTTATAGATTTATTATTATTAATTTTGACTGCAATGGTTTTGATTGAAATAAAATTCTATTATCTGCAGAAGAGCTTCATCACTGAAAATTTCAAGACAGGAGTTTTTAAAAGTTTACCTATATTTCACAGAAATGTTGAAGAACAGAGAAATGATCATCTTTGGAAATACTACCAATTAAGTGGTTAAGAGAATTGATGAAAAGGTTTCTGAAATATTGCAAAAGAAAAAAAGTGACTTAATAATCTAAAATCAAATTTAATGTATCTTTCCTGCATCTACTGCAACAATGCAAGGTATTTACAAAATAGCATTCATTTTAGATATAGGTAAACAGCGTTTTAAAGTTCTACCTATATATCGTTCTCTAAAAAAAACCTTGCAATGTCAGAAAAGAAACAGCAAACTGGGGCACCTGGGTGGCTCAGTTGGCTGGACATCCAATTTCAGCTAAGGTCATGATCTCAAGGTCTGTGAGTTTGAGCCCAGCATGGGGCTCTGTGCTGACAGCTCAGCATCTGGAACTGCTTCAGATTCTGTCTCCCTCTCTCTCTGCCCATCCCCCACTCATGCTGTCTTTCTCTCTCAGAAATACATAAACATTTAAAAGTTTAAAAAAAAAGAAAGAAACAGCAAACTATAAACAACCTTAACATTTTAAACTCTTACAGCCAAATAGGTTTATTACATTAAACGTTATTAACAGAAGGTATAGGCAGTATTGTTAACCACTCAGAATCTGACATAATAGCCACCAATGTCATCCTACTGTCCTGAAAAGCACCTATTCATACTGTTTCCATCCTCCTGTTACATTTAGTTTCTACATCCATTGGAATAGGGAAGAAGTAAGTTACCAATGGATGTTTTATAATTTAACAGGATTGCAATTACCACCATTATTTTTAATAAAAAAAAAGGAAAGGAAAGAAAAATGTCTTCTATTTTAAAAATATATATACCTGTAATGACGCCGAGCAACTAATGCAGATGCCACTCTCCCTTCTCTTTCACCCACACCACAATTGCCCAGGAAATTGTTGCTGTCCATGACTGCAAGTTCATGTAAAAAGAGCTCAAGTGTACTTTCATCCCAACCGTCCTCTGGACACTTGCCCTTTAAAAAACAAAACAAAACAAAAAACATGTATTTAAGAAAACCATCCTCTAGAACCTTATGTCAATGAAGTTTTTCAACCCTGTAATGTGAATTTTGTCACGCTCCTTGCTTTCTAAACTACAGACATAAATTCAGCACTATGAAGAAACCTCGAATAGGCAAAACATTTGTTAGACTGCATTACAAGTACCTACAGATTGCCAGAAGTGATAATAAATGAATACGATGATATTTATCAGGTTTAATGTTTCAACGAGTTAAAGTAACTGAAAACCAATAAACCTGATCTTCAACGAGGATTGTTCAAACCAGGCTGCTAAAACTAGGGCTTGTCAAACTTCAGTGAAATTAAAATTCGGGATACCGATAGGAAGAAGACCTGTGACTTTCTGGGGCAGCTCTTGGTTCGAGTTAGTATATTGTGGTTTACAAACATCAAGTGTTCCCTGAGTCCTTGGCAGTAGTCAAAGACGGAAGATGCGAACCTTGCCCTTTTCGCAAACAAAACGGTAAAGCCAACTGGGACTTCCATATCCCGAAGTTAGAAAACAGGACTCAAAATCCCGACCGCCCCCCCCCCCCCCCCACGCTCCCTAACAACAGTCTCTGGGTTTTGCTGACTTTGGTGACGCTGAGAAGGAGCTGAGCGCAGCAAGTCAGCACAACGCTTGCCAAGCTGCGACAGACTGCTGCGGACAGGTCACAACCAGCAAGCAGGGGCGTGGCGGGGAGGGGGACAGGACTCAGCACTACCGGGGCGCCGGGGGGAACCGGAGGCTGGGGGGCGCGGCGGCTGGAGAGGGACCCGACAGCTCGGTACCTTCTCCAGAAGCAGCCGTATGAGGTGCTCATGCGAGCGGCGGGCCTCACAGCCTTGCCGTACGTAAGCCGGCGACACCAGCCGCTCGCCCGCCGCGAAGCTCTCGCGGTTCATTTCGGCGGTGGCGACCGTAGCGAAACAACGCTCGACACACGCTGCAAACACTACTGAACCCCGACGCAACTCGCCGCCTGGACGGTACGGCAAGGCCTTGGGACAAAAAAACTCGTCTCGCTTTCGCACATGCGCAATCCGTATAGATGGGGCACCAGAAACGGTGGGTTTGAGCATGCGCAGAGGTCTGCGCGTGTAGCGGGCTCCTAAGAGATTTAAGGGGAGAGTTTGCGCTTGTGCCGGGGGGCTGAGGAAAGTCAAGGGGAACTATGTGAACTTCTCTGCAGAAAATTTTTCTATCTTATGTGTTCCAACTCCGTTGAATGGTGAGATTTGCGCAGTCTGTGCTTCAGACTTAACCGTATTTCTCATATTCCAGAACCTTTCATCCTTACTTTTCTCACGTCTCAACATTTACTATTATTGCCTGACAACCCGCTACGGACTAAGTGTCCCGTTCCTTCCGTCCTTTGCACTATAGAAAGCCCCAATACTTACCACTTATCACCTGATTTTACTTTTTTTTTTGTATGGCCCACACCCACACCCGCATACCTATGGATATAAACTTCCTCAAGTCTAGGGACTTGGTTTTCGCTGCCATTATCTCCCCGAGCGCCCAGAAGAGTGCCCAGAATATAGTAGGGAGTAAAAAAATGTTCATATTTAATTAATGAATTGCTTTGACCATTAAACAACCTAGCGCTAGGTATGGAATATATAGAAATGAAAAGGTAGGGTCCCTGCTTTTGATTTCCTTGCCCTCTTCTTCGATGACCCCACAGAAATTCCTGACATTGGCCTTGTTTGGTGGTGTGCTGGAGCCCACTTGAACTGATTTGTACTCGCTTGCAAGAGCTGATCGTTAAGTGTGCAGTAATTTTGTGAGCTGGTTTTTAAATACCGCCACTTTTTAGGCACTGTTCGTGGCCTGTTAGTCTGGCCGTGGCTCTCGGGCTCCATTCCAGGGCTATAGCAATTCCAGCGACACGTGACTGACTGACTCGTGGCTCTCAGTTTCAGGTCCTGGGGACACAGGAAGGAAAAACAAAAAAAAACAAAAAATAAAAAAAAATAAATACCGCCACTTTTTAACAATAAATTATGTATGTTTATAGTAAATAATATTAAGAGCAAAAGTGATAAATACACAGACTTTACCACTTCCTACTTATTTTTACTACATTTTATTGTTTACTGCGCTTCTGAGATTATTTACCTCTATTGTATCTGTGTGGAAATAGAACAGAATGATGTACTGCCGCATATCTCTTAACAACTCCCTTTTTAAGGGGATCATGGTGAGAGCTCAGAATTGGTCATGGCTGGGTATTTATACCCTGGAAATCAACACCTGCTACAAATCAGGCCCTGACCTCCCTGCGCTGCCCAGGAATTAGTTGTTTTGGATGTAGCAACTCACCACTGTTCCCATTACATGTTCCCACGGCATCCTACCATTTGTCAGCCTGGTACTTGTCAATGTGCATTTCAATTGTTAATTTTCTGTTTTCCTCAACTAGATTGTGAGCTCCTGTTTGACAAGGCTATATCTGACATCTGTGTTCAAAGCACAGAACTAAACACAAAATAGATGGTCCACAAATATTTATTTGAATGATAAACCGTGTGAAAACTGTAAAATTATACAGAAATCTAAGCCACAAAAATAATGAGAATTTAGCTCATTTTTAAAGTAAACAGCAGCCTTCAACCTTTTGATGACTTGAGTTCTTATTCCCAAAATACAACTATTTTTGCAACTTCTTTGGAAAAGCCTTCAGAGGTGTTTTGACAATCCCATGCCAGTGTGCAAGATTCATCTTATTATTGAGTGGACACTCTAGGTTTTTGAGCCAGCAGTTTCTCTCGCCTTCCTTACCGGTCTTCATTTGGCAAAACATTTGTTTCCAGAAACTAAACCCATCATCAAGGTATGACTTCATAGAAATTATTTTTTTAATGTTTTATTTATTTCTGAGAGAGAGAAAGACAGCATGAGCAGGGGAGGGTCAGAGAGAGAGGGAGATACAGCCTGAAACAGGCTCCAGGCCCTGAGCTAGCTGTCAGCACAGAGCCCAATGCGGGGCCCAAACCCATGAACCATGAGATCATGAACTGAGCCGAAGTCGGACGCTTTACCAACTGAGCCACGCAGGCACACCTAGAAATTATTTTTAAAAATGCAGGCTGTGGAGGCAATTTCAAAAGAGGTGTTCCAAAATTATCTTCATCCATTCACTCACCCTATGAGTATTTATTGAGCATCTAATATTTTTTTCACTTTTTTTTAGAGAGAGAGTGCATGCATGTGCAAGTGGGGCAGAAAGGCAGAGGAATAAAGAGCAATAATCCCAAGCAGGCTCCATACTCAGCACAGAGCCCAACGTGGGCCCTGATCCCACAACCCTGGGATCACGACCTGAGCTGAAATCAAGAGTTGGATGCTCAACTGACTGAGCCAGCCAAGTGCCCAGGCATCTAATAATTTTTAATAGAGTGACATCAGAATAATTTGTCTTTACAAGATGAAACATAGTTAAAAATAGATCCAACATTCATAGTGTGAATTTTACTTGTGTCACTAGTTATATGACTTTGGGTACATTACTCGTACTTTCTGAGCTTTGCTTTCTCCATTGGTAAAATACGGATGCTGAGGAGACCATTGTGATTAAATTAAATTAAATGCTCAATGCCCTCTTTGCCTTGATAGACTGGTTCTACAGATGGACAAGGACCAGACCTTGTCTGAGGTTATAATAACCCCACCCCATAATCTCTGCAATAAGTAGCTCAGGAAGCCAAACCAAAATCCCTGCACCAAACTCACCAGAACAGTTAGGACTCAGTCGATGACTTCCAGCTTCCCAATTTTTTCACCTGCTTCCAACTCAGGACTAACCACAGAAAGCCAAATATGCTCCCTAAACCAATGACATAAGGTGCCCTTTTCTCGTTAGCCTACTTCCATCTTTCCCTTGCTAACAACTCCCAGTCCGAGCATGCCTGAACCCTTTCCATTTTCTTCACCATAAAGCTTTTCCACCCTCCGGCCTGCCTTTGAGTCTCCAAATGCAAGTGATGGTCACTAACTCACTTGCTATAGGAAGGTCTGAATGAATAGTCTCTGTTTACTATCTGGGTGGTCTTTGTTCCTTGCCACAGTTTTCCTGGAGACTCCACTGAGACATGGTCTGCACTGTCCATCACCGTGGCCCCCAGCCTTTGACCAGATGTGGTACATGCAGAGGACCTTTGTGCCTTGATGCTTGTGGCCTGTCGAGTCTGTGACAATGTCGTAAGTCAGTGCTGGGTCTGAACTCTGCTGTCTTTGCATTGAGTTCCTCAGCGATTTGTTGTACTTATCCTATCCTCGGTGGAATCAGGCCATTCCTTTTCATCCTTTCATGGCTCTTTTTTGTACTTTTATTTTGTATTGTGCCACCTGAAAATGCTGTTTGTCATAGGAAGGAGGATCATAGGGTAGAACACACCCATAGGCCCTGTAAGCCTGTTGTCCAAGCCAGCCTCAGAGACCAGTGAGTTTCAGTTCTCACCAGGTGGCCATCCGTTTGCACAAACTTCACTGGGGGCTACGAACAAAACTGGGTGAGGCACTCCTTCCATCTTGATTTTTTGTCCTAAGAGTTTGCCCTTAAATTAGAGAGAGAGATCACTGTAATTTTCTACCTGCCAGGGGGCACAGATTGTCAGGTCTGTGTTTGGAGGGGCCAACCCTCAGGTGGGGGGCCTGAGACACAAAGAGCATAAGCATCACTTTCAGCCAACCATTGCCATCTCTCCTGGGGTTATCTAAGCCTACATCCACTCTGCCAGGAAAAACTGCTGCGTCTTATATGTGGGTCATTACGGTCCTAATTCTGGTAGCCGTCTCTCTTAGCGGCATAAGTTTAGTAACGAGGATTTGGGCCTTCCATGACCACGCTGAGGAACATTTGACTTGGATAACTTTGGTATTGATAGGCAACCTAGAAAAAAAGGGGAAATAAGATTCCTCAGGTCAATGGGCAGCAGTTTTTAACTGGTATGCAGAAGCCTCCAAAAGAAATTCTGGTTCAAAATTTATTTCACTTAAAGATTCTTTGGCCAAAGCTTGGGAGCAATTTGACAAACTTAGGCAACAAGAAACTAGACTCACTTTCCTAGTAAATCCTTCCTGTCCTTGTCTTCCAGTTGCCTCCCTGTATCCAATATCCCTCTACTTCTTTATCCTTCTTATCTGTCTTTTCTCACCTCTGTCAACTATGCTATTCTCTTCCTTTTGAGCAGACACCCCCCCCACCAATGTTTGCCCAACAGCCTCCTGACAGCACAAAATTATTACATGCCTCTAAAGATCCATGTCTCTTATGAGCCAGATAAGCAGACAAGTGTAGAATTTAAACTTTGGACCCAAGATGAATTAAGAGCTATAGTTAAGGACCTCCCTACAAAACCTCCAACAAGACCAGCAACTATTCCTAGAAGAATTTACAGTGCTTTTGGGTGCATACGATTCAGGGCTACTTAACCTACATCAGCTTGTACCCATGTTGGTCAGAATCTCAGATGTTAAATCCTGGATAGCAAAAATTGATTGTATTACCCAGAAAGGGATCTACAGGCTCTCTTTTTTCCACAATAAATCTAAGATTAAAAAAAAATCCTGAAAAGTAGGACAGAGCATCTTACAAGCAGTACCCCTAAACATTTCCAACAAATTGAATTGGACTATAATTTAGTCATTAAAATGAGAAAAAGAGGTAAAAATATAAGGGATTTTTTTGTTCTGGACTATAAAATACCTCTGACAACATTCAGAAGTTAATAAAGATGTCAGTATAAAAGCAGCCCTTTTATCTCATTCTGTCAATGGAGTTAAACCTTAAGCCTAATTCAAAATATAGAAATTAAAATAGGAAATAGCACCTTTGCCTAAAGACCTGTTGGAATATCTGAAGAAGGGTTTAGAATCAAAATGAGACAGAGTCTAAAATAAACTATGATCTTACAGATCATCAAACAACTAGGTGATACACCTTCCAAGCAACCATTTTTGACAAGGACACTGTAGGTATTATAAATAAAAGGGCACTGGCAAAACAGAATGTCCCATATCATAAAAGAAAAACCAGGGACAAAGAAAAACCCTCAATCCTGATCAAAAAGAATACTCTAAAGAAGGAAAAAGTGCCCATATCCTGACTTACCCTTAGACGCTCAAGTTGAATATAGATGGTAAACCTAATCAATTCCTAGTAGATAAGGATGCCTCTATTCATAGTCAAATTGTATCTGTCAGGATATACCTTTGCCCTCCTCAGGATATTTTGTGCGTATTCCAGATAAAGTTCTTGCCACATACCTGACATTCTATGACCTTCAAAGTCCACTGACACAGAAGAAATAATTGGAGCAGAACCCAGAAAGCTCTGCTTACCAAACAGGGAAGGGTTATCAAGTTTTTCAAGACATAAGGACAATCAATAAAATTTTTGTCCCTTGCTTCCCAGTAGTACCTAACCAAATATCATCTTGGCATAATTCTATCTAAAGTTGCTTCACTATAGTTGATCTTTGCTTTGCCTTTTTCAATGTGCCAGTCCAGGATGGCACACTGTATTCAGTTGTCATGTCCCCTTCACTTCCTTCAGTCTATTGTAAATTCTCAGTTTCCTCTTGTTTCCCATGACTATGACAATTTTGAGGAATACTGGTCAGGTATTTTCTAGAATGTTCCTCAACTGGAGTTTGATATTTTCTCATGGTTAGACTGGGGTTATTGGTTTTAGAGAACTCCACAGCAGTGCAATGCCCTTCACATATTAGGTATATGTGATATTCAGATGACTTAATCACTTGTGGTATCCTAGATTGGATCTTGAGGTGGAAAGATATTAATGAGAAAACTAGAGAAAGCCAAATAAAGTCTGAAGTGTGGTCAAGAGTATGTGTCAAGTTGACATCTTAGTTTTGACAAATGTATTATGGTATCATTAGTGGAACCTGGGTGAAGAATATATGAGAAACTTCTGTTTTATTTCTGTAATCCTAAAATTATTCCAAAATTTTTAAAAAGTTTTTAAAAAATCAAAGAGAAATTTTCAGATAAAAACAGAATTCTCACCAATAGAATACCATGAAAGGAAACCCTAAAGGGTGTTCTTAAGGCAAAAGAAAAATGGTTTCAGATGGAATATCAAATGCAAGAAGGGGTAAAGAGCAACAAAAATGGCAAGTTATTGTGGTAAATGTAAGTTAATATTATCTATGTAAAAAACTACAATAATGTGTTGAGGGGTTTATATATGTATAGAATCAAACTACATGATTGGCATTTAATTATGGAGGGACTTAATAAATGGAGTTAAGTGTTCTAAGGGGCTTTGTACTCATAGAGTGGCCCATGAAGGTTATTAGAAGGCAGAATCATGGGCTTCTTCCCAAACTTACTAAATTAAAATTCCTATTTTAACAGGGTCTTCTGTCATTTATATACACATTTAAATTTGGGAAATTCTGTTCCAAAGTTACTTCTATTGTCTCAAAAGAGAGTAAAAGTACCAATTGACATTAGGTTTTTGTAAATATAGAATTTATTTTGTAATCTCTACAATAACCAATAAGGAAATAGTAAAAGATTATATAATTTCCAAACTAATACAGGGGAAAAGAGGATTAATAAAAATTACCAGTTCAAAACGAAGCAGGAAAGAGAGAAAAAGAAATGAGTAGGACACATAGAAACCAGTATTAAATATGAGTGAGCTCAATAATCCTTTAAAAAGAAGATTATTATCCCACTAGATCTTTAATGACAAAAACAATTACATGCTCTTTACTGAGAACACATCTGAAATGAAAAGCTATGAAAAGGTTAAAAGTTGAAAGAAAAAGAATAGGAAAAGATATAACATACAAGTATGAACAAAAAGAAGGCAAGCATAGATTATGAACATTAGACAAAGTACACTTTAAGCAAATGGCATCAAGAGGAATACTTCATAAAGATAAAAGAGTCAACTCGCCAGGAAGGTAGAATAATTCTAAATTTGTATATACTTAATGACATAGTTTCAAAACACATAAAGTCAAAACTGGCAAAAGGAAAAATAGACAATTTTACAGAAACTGGGATATTATAGAATACATCTTAAGAACCAATAGAACAAGTTACCCCCCAAAATTGATAAAGATACAGAAACACTATGTTTAGTAACTTGACATAATGTACATTCATAAAACGCCATACCCAGCTGCAAATCACACATTCTTTTCAAGCTCACATGGAACATTTACCAGGATTGACTAAATCCTGGGTCATGAAACAAGTCACAACAACTTTCAAAGCTGTGAAATTATGTACAGCACATGCTCTGACGTGATGCAACCAAGGTAAGAATCAATAACAAAAACAAAGCTTATTTGGAAATGAAGTATAATCCATACATCAAAGAAAATATTATGCTAGAAATTAGAAAGTATTTTGAACTGAGTGGTAATAAAAACACCACATATCAAGACTTACAGGAAGTAGCTAAAACCATACTTTAAGAGGAAACCTTAAAAGTATATAGTAGGGGAGCACCTGGGTGGCTCAGTCACTTAAGCAGCTGCGTCTTGACTTCAGCTCAGGTATTGATCTCAGGGTCATAGCATCAAGCCCCCTCATTGGGCTCTACTCTGATTGTGGAGCCTGCTTGGTATTTTCTCTCTCCCTGTCTCTCTGCCCCTCCCTGCTTGTGCACGCACACACACACACACACACACACACGCACGAGAGAGAGAGAGAGAGAGAGAGAGAGAGTCTCAAAATAAATAAACCTAAAAGCAAAAGTATATAGCAGGGGTGGTGGGATGATAGGGGGGAAAGCATAGAAAAGAAAAAAAAGTCTAAAACTTTCTGAGCTGGGATTTTTATCTCAAAAGTTAGTGAAAGAACAGAAAATAAATCCAAAGCATATGGCAGGAAAGAAATAATAAAGAGCAGAAATTAGGGAAATAGAAAACAAAGAGGCGACTAGAAAACCAGTAGTGGTTTCTGTGGAAAAAAACTACAGGTGAAGCGAGGAGAGTCCAGGTCCAAAGGCCAGGGAAACTGCAAGAAGGCAGTGTGGGTGGAGACTGATGCGCAGCAAGTGGCCAGGCCGTGAGAGAAGGGGCCAGATTTTCAATGGCGGATTTGAAGTGAAATGCTGTACGTTCTAGAGGAAATCCCCATCTTCTTCCTCCTATGAAATAGTGAAATAGTCTTTTCTTGTTAATCCACTGTAGGTTTGGGCCTATTTAAGGGATGCCTTGAAGCACTAAATCCTGTTGTAAGGGAGGTGACTGAGTGAAATAAAGGTAGCTCAAAAGTACCTGATCCTCTGATTTACACTAATAAGCGCTTATACCAAGCCTGTGTACCAGGCGCTGCTCTAACTTTACCTGCAATCACTCATCCAGTCCTGCCCGCAACACGGTGATGCTGGTGTGATTATCCTCACTCCATTTTACAACTGAAGAAGCTAGGCATCAGAAGGGCCAGGTAGGATGGTACCATTGGTCAAGGGAAATAGCCAGGATTGTGACCAGACTTCTGACTCCGGAGACTGTGATCTCCCCCACTCCCCGACTCCCCCGCGCTGTCAGTATGTAGCATCAGCGTTCTGTCCCCTAGGATGTGGATGAGATAACAAGAATAGAGGCAGAACGGGAGAGAGGACAACTTGCCGAGAAGTGTACTAAGCCAGAAGGCTCATTGAACCCCATGACCGGAAGAGCCCCCGCCCCCCATTGGTGCCAGGATTCCTTAATGCTGAAAGTGCAGGAAGCACCATAGCCCCCTCGGCTCCAGCCACGCATACGTCACTCGTCAGCAATCTCATCGTGCCTCACCCCACCCCTTTCTCTCCACCTCTCACACCAGCGCCGAGACCTGGCCTCTGTCATCTCCCCTTGGACAAACGCAGTGGCCTCTCTGCTTCCACTTTGACTTATCACCCCTCATCCTTCTCCAGTCCCCCTACTCAGCAGTGAGAATTATCTTTTAAGTATCTATCAAGTCACATGCTTCCCCTTTAGTTTTCCCATCAAACTGAGGATGCAATCGGATTGATCTGTAAGGCCCTGCAAGGTGGGGTCCCCACTGACACTGAGCACTACCCTCCCTACAGTGAGGTGGGCTCCCACCGCCCTGACCTCCCTGCAGACCTGGAAACACACTCAGTTTTTCTTTTCCCACCACACTACCTATCCACGTGCTGTGCCTACTGCCTTAACTGACCTTCCCCTCTTCATTTTGTATAGCTGGCTTCTAGTTTCCTTCCAGTATAAATGTCCCCTCATCTGAGAAGCCTTCCCCGAGTGTCTTATCTGAGCAGGAATCCTATATATATTCACGTAAAATTCTTTTATGAATTGATTGCTTGTGTAATGTCTGGGATAGAAACTTCTGGAAGACAAGAACTCTGACTATTCACCTACTTTTCCTAGCACCTAGCACAGCGCATGGCACTTGTATGCACTCACAAATATTTTCGAATGGAGAAATGATAAGAATGGGTCCCAAATATTGCTTATCATTTGGTGGTTGCTGAATGAACCCAGGTGTGGAGAGAGGCGAGAGCAGGGGATCAGGGACAGATAGGTGACATCTCAGATTATGAGGGCATTTTAAATTGTGGAGGAGCTATTCCACTGGGAAATGGAAATAGCAAATAATGACCATACCACTTTGTTATTCCGTTCACATGTGCTCTAAAATGTTTGGGTAGGAGAAATGACAAGTGTCTTAAGCATGGCAGGATCTGGCTGTCATCAACCTCATTAATGAGGCCTCTTAAGCAATTTGAAGCAAAATAACTTCCACGCCAACGCCAAGCTTCAAAGAGCACTTGGAAGGAGGAAGTGGGGGAAGAGTAGAATCAGTAACTAGGTTGCTCAGAGAGGTCTCCTGTGATTAGGAAAAAAAAAAAAAAAGTAGTAATTACATTTTGCTGAGACTCAGGATTCAGAAGGCTTGGTCTCGCCTTCATCTTCTCTATTTCAGATGGAGAGAGATGAAATACAAGTAGATGTGGATGTAGCAGAAGGTAATTTAAGACCTTCCCTGGGATGAGTAAAGCAGCTTCCTCTCTGGAGGGAGGAGAGAGAGGTAGGGAAAGCCGTCTCTGAGCACTCAAGCTGCGGACATGGATACAATCCCCTGGAAAGGACGGAGCAAGAGAAAAGCTGCAGGAAACTTGTCAGGAGTCTGGGAACCGGCCCAGAGCCTGGGGCTTGCTGACCCTTGCAAAAGAGTGAGGAAGAGCTTCCCAGGCCTTTGACACAGAGAGAGGGTCGAGGTGGAGCTGTGACAAAGGCAAGTGGTCAAGTAGTACTGGGAAAGGTGGCTCTGGAATCAGACTGAGGGAGTCCAGAGCTGGCTCTCTTTCTTCCTCCCTGCAAGTGTGTGCAAATTACCCAGTCTTTCTGGGCCCCAGCTTTCTCCTCTGTGAAAGGGGCACAATAATAGCATAGGGAAGGCAATGAGGGATGGAAGGGGCTCAGCGCAGCACAAGGCACAGAGGAGCACTCCGGAATTATGAGATTTGACCTCTGCTTGTTACAGCTAGTCATGGCCATGGTAGTGAATAAGCCACTGGAGCCCAAGTGTGGACTGCTCGCTCAGCTTCCTTCTCGTGGACCTCACCAGGGTCGGGACAACACACACTACATTCTCCAAACTCCCTCCCAACTAGCATTCTAGAAGCAAATTACCTGTAGCCCATTAGACGTACTTACACAAGACTTGGAAGGTGGGCATATTCTTGCTTCTTTCACCTGTGTTGTTATTCGCAAGCAAGCCAGTGGAGACATGAGGGATTTTTTGCCTTTTAGAGTCTGTTCCCTTTTAGAGTCTGTTCCCTGGGTGTCCAGAGGCAATGTGTCTTCCTGATTCGAGGAACAGTCTCAGTGATGGGTTCTTGACATCATAGTCCTCACAGAGGTCATGCAGGTGGTAGCGCCCCCGGTGGGTCAGTTCTAGAAGCCCAGTCCAGAGCCCACATCTCTAGACCTCCTAACGACCTTGTAAACATCTTATTCCTTCATAGTTAAGTTATCTAGAGTCATGTCAACTTCCTGCACTCAATCCTAACTGCTACTCTAGGTGTTTGCATTTCTTTCCTTCATGATCTCAATTATGTACCACATTTTTCTACAAGTGAAAAAACATTTTAAAGCATCATTCATGGCACCTGGCAATATTATTCTTCCCACTTCATTCACAGCTATGGAAAGACTGACTAAATGTCCTGTCTCTAAATAAATAAGCCTAAGGCATTGTTATCCCCTGGGACAGCTGTCCCAAACTGCAACTGTAACACTGGAAGGGAACATCAGAGTCAGAATACTCAGAATAGGGCAGACTTCACAGTCCCAAACCGAGACAGTGAAGCCCAATCAATACTGACTTTCCTATGAAATGTTGAAAATGGAGACATTGAAGGAAAAGAAAGATGGAGCATCAATGACTCAATATGCATCTTCCCATATTGAATCTTGGCAGATTCAGCCTTTTCAACAAGCATGACTCATCATGCCTCTCTGGTGACTGCATTACTTAAAAATAGCCACTCCCTTTGCCATGGACTCAAATCGTTTTTGAGAAGACACAGAAAATAAATACAGTCTACAAACTTCTTATCTTAGTTTCCCCACTGATAAAAGATCATGCTGAACATCTGGCACCTATGCTGGTGTGGTTGTCACTGCTCTATCTCCCAAAACACTAACAAGTTAGCATTCCAGACTTTTTTCAAGCCTCATAGATCTGAAATCATTTTCTAAATGATTCAGTTCTACAGAGCCTGAGAACCATTTGTGAACCTATAGACCTGAGTCAAAATCTGAGCTTGACTCTATGAAAGCCTGCTGACTCTGAGACCCTTCTGCCCTCAGAGCCTGACTTGCATTCCCACAAAGACATACACTCCAATAGGTTTTTTAAAAATTTTTATTTATTTTGAGAGAGCAAGAGAGAGAGAGAGAGAATCCCAGGCTGACAGTGTGGAGCCTGATGCAAGGCTCAAACCCATGAACCACAAGATCTGAATTGAAGTCCAAGAGTCGGATGCTTAACTGGCTGAGTCACCCAGGTACCCCAAACATATTCTCTTTGGTCAGTTCTTAATTGTCTGCATGTGGCTTATTCAAAACCATGTATTTTCATTTAATTAGGAGACTACTTGAAATGACCAGCCTCTTCAGTTTAAGAGATATGGGTTCAGAGGCTTCCTGGCTCTCTGATCTTGAACAAATTATTTCATCTCTAGGTTTCACTTTCCTAATATGTAAAAAGGGGCCAATATGAATACCTCCTTTGTCTGAGATGAAAGATATACAAAGTAACTAAACTCAATAAATTGTAGCAATTGATATTTTTTGCTAGATGTTGCGGGAATACAAACATGAGCAGGCCACAATCAAAACCCCTTTAGAAATAATCTAGTTGAAGAGGATACCGTCTGTATATAGGTAACTATAATAGTCTGAATGAGATATGCTGTATGATTGAAGACTCCATTCAATTTAGATATCAAGCTTAAGTAGGAAGTATCATTTCAAAGTGGACCAAGGCTCTGTCCACAGATAGAGTATTCCAGGAGAAGGGAAGAGAAAAAGCAATAGTGTAGGGATAAAAACAAGCCTGACGGGCCTTTCTGGGGAAAGCCTAAAGGTCAATTTGGGCTCGAATAGTTGGATTGCAAAAGCAGCTACAAATGCTTCTGCCCCCCAGCAACCACACCCTAGGTAACTCTGTCATACAGATGCTGAATTTGGTCATGCAACTTGCTTTGACCAGTGGGATGGATGGTAGCAAATGCGATTCAGGTAGAGACATGAAAAGCACATTCCCTGATGCTACACGTGGAATCCTTCTGCCACCATGTGAAGGAGCCTGCCCTATCCAATTGGATGATGATAAGAAACATGTGGTCCTGTCCTCTCCACTGCCCCAGTCCATAGTCAGCACTGTCAGCAGAACAGCAACTGGGTGCCCTGCCGCTGGCCGCAGATGCAAGAGTGAGCCCAGTCAAGACCAGCAAAAGAATCCTCAGCTGGGCCCAACCCACATTATAACTCACAGGACTGTGAGCAAAATAAACGGTTGTTGTTTTAAGCTAGTGCAGTTTGGGCTTTATTAATGAGGCAAAAGCTTGCTGATCATGTGGAGCCACTAAAAGGTGGGGGCAGGTGTGAGCAATGATATGCTATCCACATAGAAGTGCACTTAGGAAATTGGAGGCACATCGTAATTACTGGGTTAGGCAAAATAATTATTCATGTAAATGTGCTTCAAAATAAGTAAGTTGATAAGTGCTTATTGAGTGTGGAAGGTAGCAATTCGTAATATCCTCTACCCTTGCTACTCAAGTGTTGTCTGTGGGCTGGAGGCAGCATCCCTAGAGCTTATTGGAAGTATGGAATTTGGGCTCCCCTCCAGACCCTTTGAATCAGAATATTAATTTCAGTGCCATCTCCTAGTGATAAAATTTGAGAAGCAACTATCCTATCCTAAAAATGCAAACTGAATCCACATTGAGCATTCATTCACCTCGTCTTTCCTATTCTACTCAGATATTTTTTACTTCTTTTTTTGGAAAACATTTTAAAGGCTATTTATTTATTTTGAGAGAGAGAGTAGGGGAAGGGCGGTTACAGGGGTGGAGAGAGGATCCCAAGCTGGCTCCCGGCTGTCAGGACAGAGCCTGATGCAGGGCTCGAACTCACAAACCCCAAGATTATGACCTGAGCCAAAATCATAAGTCAGATGCTTAACCAAGAGCCACTCAGACACCCCTAGATTTTTTTTTACCTCTTTAGATGCTTCAGTACACCCTCTTTCCTACCTGCTTCCTACCATAGCTTGAGTAAAAACAAAGAAAAACAAACAAAAAACCACCTTTATCTTTTGAAGTTGTATTATCAAGAGTGTGTGTGTGTGTGTGTGTGTGTGTGTGTGTGTGTGGTGTATTCTCTTCGGAACATTGAGTAGGGCCCACTAAGTAAAACTGCTTTCCCCAACCAGGCTTTGAACCAATTAAGAAAGAAGATAAATGATAGGGCAGACAGAGGCCAAAATATCATCTTTATCACTGAAGAAGTCTATGTCAGGGACATTGCCAAATGCACTTCCTATACAGCATCCAGAGTTAGCCAGACTTATCCACAACAGGTGCCAAACCAGGGCAGGCTCTCCACAGAGAAGGAAGAAACACCTGGCTGGGGGGAGGGAGAGGAGTGAATGAGGGGCTGGTGAGAACTGGGAGTGTATCCTCTACATAAAAGGAGACCCTGGGAACGGTGATACGGTGATACGTATGCATGTGGTGGTGGGAGAGACGTGGTCTGTAGAATGCAGTCAACACAACTGCTTAAAAACCCAATTCTTTAGAAGTAATCTTCAGTGATGGCTGATTAATGGTAAGATCCTCTATTAAAATGAAATTAAGATTGTCATTTGTGATTTTTTTAAATGTTTATTTATTTATTTTTGAGAGAGAGGAGGGGCAGGAACAGGGAAAGGGGGAGATAGAGTATCGGAAACAGGCTCCCCTCTGTCAGCACAGAGCCCAACATGGGGCTCGAACCCATAAACCATGAGAACATGACCTGAGCCAACATCAAGAGATGAGTTCTTAACTGACTGAGCCACCCAGGCACCCCTGTAATTTGTGATTTTTAAAAAGTGAGATTAGAGTTTAGGTTGAGTGGTAATAACAAAAAACCTGTTTGAAAGTTTACGAACAAGAATAGTGAGAAACTGAGATGAAAGAAAAGTGATGTAGATGTGGGGAAAGCAGGGCTTTATTTATGAAGTTTAGTATTTGGCCCTGGAGTGGAGAGAGCATTGAAACACTACCATGGTACCCCATGAGCTTAAGTTGCCCCAGGACACTATACTATTGCCATTAATAACACCGTGATAATGAAGGTGAAGCCTTGCGAGCACTTACTATGAGCCAGGTACTGAGCTACAAGAACAATATTTTATTTAAGCATCACAAGAAGCCAGTGAGGGCAGTATTTCTATCACCAGTGTTCTAATTTTAGGGGTGAAATCAAGACTTAGAAAGGTTGATAACTCATCCAAGGTCACAAACTGGTAAGTGGTAGAGCAAAGATTCAAACCCAGGTCACCAGTTCACTTTTGTGACCTTGTCCCTTTTATCCTTGTTTTATGGTCACCTATATTAGTTCCCTTTTAAAAAATAACTTCTTATAATTATTATTTCAAGTATGACACATTTTTGTTATACTTCTAAAAATTTAGAAAATACAGATAAAAAAATAAAAGCGGTTGAGCGTCCGACTTCGGCTCAGGTCATGATCTCATGGTTGATGAGTTCAAGCCCCACATTGGGCTCTGTGCTGTCAGAGCCTGGAGCCTCCTTCAGATTCTGTGTCTCCTCCTCTCCCTGCCCTTCCCCCCAACCCTTGTGCTCTATCTCGGTCTCTCAAAAATAAATATTAAAAAAAATAATAAAAATAAATGAATAAACAATAATCGGCTAAAATTTCCCTCAGAGGGATAACCACTTGTTAAAATTGTGGCATATGTCTATCCAGTCTCTCTTTTGCACACATATTTACTGGTTTTGTGGTTGTTGTTGCTTTACAAAAGAGGGGACACATTGTAGGGGCACCTGGGTGGCTCAGTCAGTCAAGTATCCAACTTTGGCTCAGGTCATGATGTTGCAGTTCATGGGTTTGAGCCCTGCATGGGGCTCTGTGCTGACAGCTCAGAGCCTGGAGCCTTCTTCAGATTCTGTGTCTCCCTCTCTCTCTGCCTCTCTTCTAGTCGCATACTGTGTGTGTCTCTCTCTCAAAAATAAATAAACATTAAAAAGAATTTTTTATAAAAGGGAACACATTGTATAATGTTTTGTTCCCATCCTTTTACATTTAACAATGCATTATAAACACTTTCAGTGTAATTTTAAACCATGTATTCTAAAATGCCATGTTCAATATAACATTTTTTCTGTCATATGAATCCATTCTAAAGTATTTAACCAATCTCCTATTATGTCTTATTCAGGTTGTTCAAATATTTTCACTATTATAAATAATTCTCCGATGAAAATTTATAGCCTCATCTTGGCACTGATACTTACTTTAGACACTGTTTTTTGCCCACTCCAATGCCATTTCCTTTGCCCTCTTTTCCCCCTAAGAACACCTCCCTTTTGGGAAGTTTAAGAGAAATAACTTTTCATCTAGACACCTTTTCTCAGCCCCTGTTGCAGTTGGGTGTGACGATATGGCTGAGTTCTAGTGGATGGAATCTCAGTGAACTTGACACACACCATCTCTCAGTCCAAGCTCGAAGAAGGAGCTGTGTCTTCCCTTCCCTCTGTCTCCAGCCACTGGAGAGTGGGAACAGCAAATATATCGTGGCCCTGGAGGTTGACTGTATTAGTCAAGGTTCTCCAGAGAAACAAAACTATTGGATATACAGAGAGAAAGAGATTTACTATAAGAAATTGGCTCACATGATTATGGTGGCCAAGAAGCCCAAGATCTGCAGTTGGCAAACTGGACACCTGGCAAGCCAATGGTGCAGTTCCAGCCTGAGCCCGAGCCCAAAGATAGGAGGAGACTAATGTTGCGGCTCAAAGACAGTCAGGCAGAAAGAATTCTTTCTTCCTCAGCCTTTTATTTTGGACTGGATACAGATTAGATATGGCCTACCCACTTAAGGAGGGCAATCTGCTTTATTCAGTCTACAGATTCAACTGTTAATCTCCCCCAGAACACCCTCACAGACATAGTCAGAAATAACGTTTTCCTAAATACCTGGCCACCCCAGCCAGATTCAGTTGACACATAAAATTAACCATCAAAGTGATAGAGTCACAAGATAAAAACAGTCTGGATGACTTGATTGCCAGTTGGAGGAGAAGTGCTTGTGGGAAAGAATAGCTTCCTATGCTCTGCTGTGGGTAAAAAAATAAACTATTATGTTGGAGCCATTATACAGATATTTTTGCTGTGACATGGAATAGATAGTGCTGAAAAACACACATTCAGCAAAATTGTGTGTTCAAAATAATGCTTTTAGGAATATTAGGATTATAGTCAGATCACTAACCATTTATGTAACTTTGTAACCACAGCACTAACAAAAACAGTCATTGGTACCTTGAGAGACAACTTGGACAGTCCAGGCAGGAAGCTCAGTATGGTTAGACATTGCGTCAAAGCCATTAAAATGCTAGTAAAAAATAATTGTGGGAGATTATAGAGATGGAGAAAGGATTCGCTGTTGCTAGGAATTAAGGGTGGTGGAAGGGAATGGCCATGGCCATGAAGGGGCTGCATGAGGGAGCTTGTGGTGATCCAACAGTTCTACAGCTTAGTTACAAGGGTGCCTATGCTAATCCACTCACGTGATAACACTGAATAGAACTACACACACACACACACACACACACACACACACACACACTGCATGTAAACCGGTGAAATCTGAATAAACTCTGTGGATTGTACTGATGACCAACGTCATGTTTGTGGCTTTGATACTTTGCAATAGTTGTACAAGATATTACCTTTGGAGAGACAGAGGACGGGGTATGTGGAACCTCCCTGTAGATTTGCTTTTGTGCAAATTCCTACAAATCTACAATTTCACAATCAAAAAATGTTTTAAAATTCTGCAGAAATGCTGTCTGTACTTGTAGAAATGATAGAGATGGAAATGGAGCTCTGAGCCAGTGAGACTGCATCTAGGCGGCCAAAGGAAGCGAGGCAACCTGCCCTCAGCAGGACTGGGGGGCAACCTGTCTGGGAAGGCATCACACTTTTATTTTCTTAACAAATACCCGAAAGAGCTCTTGCCTGTGTTTCAGCCAACAGGGTTTTTTCCCCTTCCTGTGGAAGGTTATATTTCAACTCCTGCTATTCAAGCTCCTCTTCTTTCAGAACTTGTTAATGTTTTGAATTTGATTTGTTTCTGTCTAGCCATTTAGACGGGTATGCGTGATGGCATGTGGGGTATTTTCAAAATATAAGCCATAATATATTTAAAAGACAGAGAGTTTTCTGGGAAGATTTGAATTGTATGAACATACTTGCCCTTTGTGATGGTCAGGGTATTTCTGGGACTAGGCTTCTGCAGGTTGTTGATGCCCTTGTGGATAAGGAAATATACAAACCTCGGGGCACCTGGGTAGCTCAGTTGGTTAAGTGTCCAGCTTTTGGTTTCAGCTCAGTTCATGATCTCGTAGTTCATTGGAGCCCCACGTAGGGCTCTATGCTGACAGCATGGAGCCTGCTTGGGATTCTCTCTCTCATCTCTCTCTCTCTGCCCATCCGCCATTCTCTCTCTCAAAATAAATAAATAAACATTTTAAAAAAGTACACAAGCCTCAACCAAAATAGAGTCGGTGACTGTGAAAGCCCTCAACTCCTAGATTTTAACCATCAAGTGCATAGGAATCACCAGGGGAATTTGTGTAAAACACAGGTTACCTGATCTCCCATTTTGAATTTCTGAAGCTGTTGTTCTGAATTTCCTCATCTGGGGATGAGGTCCAGAAATGTGCAATGTAACAAGCGCCCCTGGCAGTGTGGCTGCTGTTTGCCTGAGGATCTCCGTTTGAAAAACACAGGCATAAATCCTCAACAAGGAGGAGGCTTGCCCACTAGCTTTTAAGTATTTAGTTGAGTTCCTGCTGAAATAGTGCAATTTGGCTGAACAGTGAGCTGTGGAAGAGACGAATAGTGGCGATGCTTCAAAGACATGCTGAGCAAACTGAAAAGCAAGTTAAAGCACCATGACATTGCTTCCAGAAGCCCAGGATTGACAGCAGCTGACAGTCATGCTGGTACCAGTGTCACCCACCTCTGAATACAAAGAATATTGGGTATTTTGACTTATTTCAGCAGGGATAAAATGTTAGGGAGGAAAATATTCCCCTAACTAGTTCCCTCCTCTGAAGCATCAGTGTGGAATAATATTGCCTTATATTCATGCATCAGCTTTCCAATCACCAACTTATTTGAAGCCATCACAAGAGAGATCTTTTAAATCATCTGCCCTTAGGCAAATGGTACATTTCTTGAAATTCCTTGAATGTTGAAAAATGTACTTTTGAAAAACACATTCCAAGTTCTTTATAGCTTAGAAACATTTCCTTCTCAGGCTTTTAGGAGATGTCCGGCTGAAATAAAAGTGAATACAAACGAAGGCAGAAAGTTGGTTAGCAGATGGTTAAGACATCGAGGAAAATTCTACCCCTGACACTGAATTGCACTTGAATTTATAAAAATTATGAGACCCAGGTTTTTCCAAACACTACCCTGAACATTAATTGAAGAACACTCTCCTTATTGCACTCTCGGATACTTGGATGGATGTCTGGTCCATTTTTAGAATGTGGGTTTGGAATATTCTTGGCTTCTGAAGGACAAAGACCACAGTCCGTTTGTTTTGTTTATTCTACATTTAGTATATTATCTGATGTACAATAGGTATTCAGTAATTTTGAAAGAACGAAAGCTCTCTCTCAGAATGCACTAAACAATGAGAATCCGGAATGAGTGGGGAGGGTATCTCCTGGCACCTCCATCTTTTTGTTAATAATTTGCTCAGATACACAGAGGTAACCAAGCTAAATGAGGTGGTGATGGCATTGCTATAGGCCAGAGGGAACAGTATTGATATAGAGTAGGAACTGCAAGTTCTCCTCATAAAGCTGGAGATCTTCAACAAAGAAGACCAAGTTCCTAGTCTGGCTGCTCTAATTGGGCATTTGAATCACATATAATTTAAGATTAATGATAACAATACCCATATGTTCTGTACCAGACCCTTTATTTGAATGATCCCACTTAATTCACACCACAATACTATGACACAGATATTGTTGTCTGTAAGGGACCGTGTTTGTGTTTCCTCATCCTTGCATCCCCAGCCACTACTACAGAGTGGATGCCCAAATAATAATGCTTCAATAAATGAAGCAGGGAGTGAGTGAAACTCCACCTTTTCACGTAAAGAAAGCAAGGCTCCGAGAGGAAAAAAAAAACTTGCCCCAGTGGCACAGCCAGTCAGTGGCAAAGCTGCAATTTGAACCAAGGTCTGCCTTCTGTAGGAACCCATGCGACTTCATTCCTTTGCTTCATCTCTGAAGAAGAGACATGGCTTTGTTTTATAACAAGGGGACTTAAGTTATAAACTCATATTCTATTGCCTGTTTACCAGATTGTTTGTATCTTCTGTATAAGACTTATTTCCTCAGACTTCTAAAAGTCATGACTTTGAGGACACACCGAGTCCCTCAGAAATGACAGAGCTTATACATTTGTAGCGGCAGTTCTGAGTGTGGAGACATGGTCAAGCCTACAAAAGTAAAGAGAGTAGTGGCGCCTGGGTGGCTTAGTCGGTTAAGCATCCAACTTTCGCTGAGGTCATGATCTCGTGGTTCGTGGGTTCCAGCCCCGCGTCGGGCTCTGTGCTGACTGCCAGCTCAGAGCCTGGAGCCTCTTTCAGAGTCTGTATCTCCCTCTCTCTCTGACCCTCCCCTGCTCACGCTGTCTCTCTCTCTCTCTCTCTCCTAGAAATAAATAAAAATATTTTTTTAAAAAAAGTAAAGAGAGTAGAAGAAATGGCAAACTTAAATATGTAATAAGGTTAAAATGGGGTGGAAGAGGCAAGATCAAGTGAGACATCATAATGAAGGAAATGGCACAGACCTCCTTGGATGGAGAAACCAGTGGAAGGTGATGGAGCCAAACACATCATGGATGCCCTTCAGGGAATAGTGAGGTTTCTTGGAAAACCCATGAGTAACTGAAATTTCATTTCCTACATACCTAGACTCTTTTATTTAAGGCATATTTACAAAAATGGGTCATATAGTTGATCAGAAAGACAACCTCAATAAATTTTGAGATATATTATTTCTAGAGACCAAACACAACCCCCCAAACAAAACAAAAAAACAAACCTTAAGCAATTAGGAATATTAAAATTGAACTTTAGCGGTGCCTGGGTGGCTCAGTCAGTTGAGCATTTGACCTCAGCTCAGGTTGTGATCTCATGGTTTGTGAATTCCAGCCCTACATCGGGCTCTGTGCTGACATCTCAGAGCCTGGAGCCTGTTTTGGATTCTGTGTCTTCCTCTCTGCCCCTCCCCTGCTCATGCTTTCTCTCTCTCTCTCTCAAAAATAAACTTTAAAAAAAGAAATAAATAAAACTGAATTTTAAAAACAAAGCAAAATTTGGGGCACCTGGGTGGCTCAGTCGGTTAAGCGTCTGACTTCGGCTCAGTCATGATCTCACAGTTCATGAGTTCGAGCCCCGCATTGGGCTCTGGGCTGACAGCTCAGAGCCTGGAGCCGGTTTCAGATTCTGTGTCTCCCTCTCTCTCTCTGACCCTCCCCTCTGCCCATGCTGTCTCTCTCATTCTCTCTCAGAAATAAAAAAATAAAAATAAAAAAAAAGCAAAATTAAACAATGGAACAATTAGGAAATGATTTCATACCTAAGCCTATGCATACAGGTCACACGATACTCAAATGGCAATGTATAGACTTAAATGCTTTCATTATTTCAAAAAGCCTGAAAACAAATGAAGTAAGTAGTCAATTTAAGAAACTAGAAAAAGAACAAAATAAAGTAGAAGGTAATTAATAAACATAAAAGGTAAAACTAATAAAAAATCCAAAGACAATAGAAATAAAATACCCTTAACTTATTTTTGAAAGAACATTGATTATTAATAAGCAAATTAGCTGAATAATTAATTATTAGCAAATCAAACCCAGTAGTATATTGAAGTATACCACTTCCATGTAGATTTTATTTCAGCACTGCTAGAATGGTTCAACATTATGAACTATATCAGTAAAATTTATTATATCAAGTGAAAGAATAAAACTGTAATTAAATCAATAAATGCCAGTGGAATGGACCAGAGAGACCTAATTGCATTCAGCACTCTTCTGGCTTTAAAGCTTATTTGTCATCCCTACATCTGTTCTACACTGAGATGACAATTCTCCTAGTAAGAATAAAAGCAGAATGCTCCTCACTGCAACCTCCATCACCCCTGGAATATTTCTTATAAAATAGTTAAGTTCATATTTGTATTAATGAAAATTCTATCTTCTCTACTTTCTTCATTGTAAGTCTTCTCAGGCATATAGTAGAGGATTCCCTCGTGATGGCAAATCATTATACAGGTGCTCTGACTTATGCACAAGAAATTCTAGAAGTCTATAAGTGGAGAGAATGCCCATCTCAGTAAATGGCACTGCCATCGATCCATGTGCTCAGGCCAAGAAACCAATGAGCCACCTTGATTCTTTCCCATCCCTAGCCTCTCATCTCATGCATCAGTATCTTAGTCACCTTGGGATGCCATAACAATATACTGCAGACTGGGTATTAATAAACAACAGAAATTTATTTCTCACAGTCTAGGAGATGCAAATCCAAGATTGGGTGCCAGCAGTGTTAGTTAGGGTGAGGACCCTCTTCCTGGCTTATAGGTAGATGGCTTCCTTCTTGCCATGTCCTCAGATGGTAGTGAGAGGAGGTTCTTCCTCTTCTTGTAAGGGCACTAACCCCATCATGAGGGCCCTACCCTCATGACCTCATCTGATCTAATTACCTCCCAAAGGCTTCACCTCCTAATACCATCACATTGGGGGTTAGAGCTTTGACATCTGAATTTGGGGGCAGGGGGAGATATAGACTTCCAGTTGATTACAATCAGCAGGTCCTGAGGCTCCAACTTAAAAAAAAAAATTTAATATTTATTTACTTTTGAGAGACAGAGACAGAGCATGAGTTGGAAAGGGGTAGAGAGAAAGAGGGAGACACAGAATCCAAAGCAGGCTCCAGGCTCTGAGCTGTCAGCACAGAGCCTGACCCACAAACCATGAGATCATGACCTGAGCTGAAGTCAGACGCTTAACCAACTGAGCTACCCAGGCATGTTCTGAGACCCCAACTGTAAAATGCATCCCACATGTAGCTACTTCTTACCCCATCCACACTGGTCTAAGTACCATGATCCCCCTCTTAGACTATTGCCAAGCATCTTCACTGGTCTCCTGCTTCTACTCCCCCCCCCCCCCCCCCCCCCCCCCCCCCCCCCCGCCGCAGTCAGGATGATCTCTTTAACCATAAGTCAGGTCTTGTTGCTTCCCAGGTCAAAGTCCTTGAACGCTTCCCACCATGCTCAAAATACAAGGCAGCTGTCTGAGCCTCTGATCTCACCTGCCACCATGCTCATTCTGGCCCCCTGCTGTTCCTTAAAAACCCAATGCTCCTGGGGCACCTGGGTGGCTCAGTTGGTTAAGCATCCGACTTCGGCTCAGGTCATGATCTCGCGGTTCATGGGTTCGAGCCCCACATCGGGTTCTGTGCTGGCAGCTCAGAACCTGGAGCCTGTTTCAGATTCTGTCTCCCTCTCTCTCTGTCCCCTCCCCAGCTCATGTTCTGTCTCTGTCTCAAAAATAAACTATAAAAAATTTAAAAAAAAACAAACAAAACCCAATGCTCCTTCCCACCTTGGGCCTTTTTGTTTTAGCTGACTTCAGGGAATGCTCTTCTCCTGAATCCTTGCACTGCTCACTTCTTCTGGGCTTCTGCTCCATGTCACTGCCTCAGAAATGCCTTCCCTGACCACCCCATGGCAGCCCCTCTCATCTCAAAACTCTAACCTTTCACCCTGATTTGTTTTTTTCAAGTATATATCTCTCCCTGACATATGAAGTTGTTATTTGGTTTTGTCCGCTCCCCACACTAGAAAGTTCTCCAGGAAGGCAGATATTTACCTTATCCACAACTCTATTCCTAATGCCTGGAAGGAACTTCGCTCATAATTGGTGCTCGCTAAATAATCGTTGGATGAGTAAGTCGAGATTTCTTTATTGTCATTTCATAGATTGCCAGGCACTAACATTGGAGATCTCTGATTTTGAGGTGTGAGTGGTATTGCTGGTTAGGGTCCCCAGGAAGCAGACTCTGAGATGGAGATGAGCAGGCAGGAAGTTTGTCAGCATCTTGGGAAGAAAGGAAGAAGGGAAGAAAGCAGGATTGGGCAGTAGGAGAAGTCGAGTTTTGACATAGCCTTAGTAGGAGCCTCCGCCAAACCTACCGGGAATTCTGAAGATAGGTTGACCTTTGAGGCTGTCCCAAGTTGGAATAAGGGGACAAGGCAGCCTTCTTAGCTGATCCAATTCCTTTGGACAGCTGAGGGCTAGCCGCCAGCGACACTCCCAGCAGCTGGGGAATTAGTCCCTCACTTCTGTGTGGCACAGCAAGACATCTTCTACAAATAAGAAGACACGTGGTTTAACTATGGCAATGCCAAAGAAGTTTATGGCCCTTTACCTAAAGACCTCATCTATGGGCAATGTTACAATTCTCCAGGGACTGGTCTTTGGTCTGCCAAATCCAAAACTCTTGTGAGTTCTGATGGTGTCAGCACATAAAAAATGGACCAGTCTTAGTAGTAGTACACTCACATTAACTGACGTTCCGAGATAGCAATGCGTACCAACTGGATGCCGATTTATTTTACAAGTGACATCACTTTGATTAAAGCTACAGGCATTAGCAAGACTTGCCCATTCTTTCCAGAGCCACCTAAACACAGCTCCCTAGGCTATATACTGCATAACTCTAGATGCTGCCATTCATGTGGACTGTAATGTCCCTCACACATACACGTGTGCAGTGTACCAGCCCTGAGTAACCAGTAGGTTGGTTGTTGAACGTGGAATCAGACTGAGGGGAGTCAGGTAGGAAGAGTTTAGAAGTGGTCCTCAGATAACATGGTGTGTGACATTCTTCCCCACAGCAAGGATAGTCTTGCCAATAGAACCACAGTATTATATGAAGTCTGTTGGCCAAGGTTCCATCCCAAGTGCCGCTTTTGAATGACACCTCCCTTTAATCATGTTTATAACCAAGAGAAAAGGGTATACTTCACAGGAAAATGCATTGCCTCTCTGCATGTAATTCAATTTAAGTAAGTCAATACTTAACTAAATAATTTTTTAAAAAGCTAAAGCTTATTTTTCAACATTGTTCCAAAAAGTATTTTTGTGTTTTTCAAAAAGAAACAACAAATATATGCCAATATGTACTATTTTTCTTATGGTTCTTGGTGTGTAAAACTTTCTGTGCTAATTTAGGTAATTAGGAGACCAAAAAGTTTGGATTTAGTTTGACAATTGGAGACCTGAGTTTAGTGATCAAACAGACGTAGGTTCAAACCCCACCTAGTCACTTAGCAGCTTAGTGATCTGGGGCAAGTTGTGGGTCCTCTAAGCCTCAGTTTCAGCAATGATAAAATGCCAATAATAACAACCAATTCATAAAGTAGCTTTTTTAAAAACTTAAAAAAAATTCAGTGTTTATTTTTAAGAAAGAGACAGAGCATGGGGGGGGCGGGGGGAGAAGGTGCAGAGAGAGAGAGAGACAGAATCTGAAATAGGCTCCAGGTTCTAAGCTGTCAGCACAGAACCCAACGTGGGGCTCGAACTCTGGAATGGCGAGATCATGACCTAGGCTGAAGTCAGACCCTTAACCAACTGAGCCACCCAGATGCCCCCATAAAGTAGCTTTTAGAGTGAAATAAAACTACATGAAACAACATAGCATCGAATCTGTAATGTATGTTCCAAAGTGTTCAATATTATTGATTGAGTAGAATCGGGGGTTCACAAACTTTTTCTGTAAAGAACCAGATAGCAAATATTTTTGGCTTTGAGGGCCATAACAACTCTGTCCTAACTATTCAACTGTGTAAAGTAATGCAGAAGTAGCCACAAATACTATATAAATGAATGGGTGTAGCTGTGTTCCAATAAAACTTTATTTACGAAAGCAGGCAGTGGACTAGATTTGGCCAGCAACCATAGCTTGCCATCTTCTGGACGAGATGAACGGATTGATTTCATGCCACCATAGTACTATAAATGGCAGTACTTTCTCATCCTTTTTTAAAAAACCTTTTAATGCGTATTTCTTGTTGAGAGAAAGACAGACCGATAGAGCACGAGCAAGGGATAGGCAGAGAGAGGGAGACACAGAATTTGAAGCAGGCTTCAGACTCCAGGCTGTCAGCACAGAGTCTGACATGGGGCTCAAACCCATGAGCCATGAGATGATGACCCAAGCTGAAGTCGGAAGCTTAATCAACTGAGCCACCCAGGCGCCCCTCCATCCTTTTTATTGTAAACTCTTGGATTGATGCTCAAAGATTCCAAGAAAGTTCATCTGCCTCTCCTTGCTTCTTTCTTAATGAATGTGAAATATCATCAACTCTAAGGGGGAAAAAGTGGCTTCTGCCCTATCTGTTCAAGCTCACAGCTTCAAAACCCAAGAAAAAAACCCTAAATTTGACAAGTGTTCTTCCTGGACTCAACATAACATACCCAACGTTATCAGAATAGCTGTTTTACGTTTCCGAATGTGCTAACGGGCCACATAATTAGGCTCATTATCCATGCGGCCACATGTCCTCTGCCTTCAGTGTTCCTGGAGCGGAGTTCTGCCAGTAGTGGATCTCAGCAACCAGTAGGTGGCGTTCCCATTTGATGTGAATACTGAGTGCTCACTCAGTTGCAGCTCTGACTTAAAGAAATAAGACACCCCCTCAAGCATTTCAAAATAGTTATTTATAATTAAGGCAAAATAATCAGGAATTTCCTGATTATTCTAGGTGAAACCTAGAATTTCACCTGAACGGCTCTGATAAATGCATCTAAAATTACTCCTTATAGTCTGTAGTGGATTGAATTTTACCTCTTCCCCCAAAAAGATCTGTCCATATCCTAATCTCTGTAACTTGTGAATATGACCTTACTCAGAAAAAGAGTCTTTGCAGATTTAATCATGTTAAGTATAACAAGGCAAGATCATTATGGATTACCTGGTACCTAAGGACAAGTGTCCTTAGAAGAGACAGAAAAGGAGAGACACAAGGAGAAGGGAAGGTCATGTGAAGATGGAGGCTCAGATCCGAGGGATGCAGCCACAGGCCACGGGACGCCTGGATCCCCCCAGAAGATGGAAGAGGCAAGGGAGGACTCTTCCCTAGAGCCCTCGGAGGGAGCGCAGCATGCCGACACATTGGTTTTGGACTTCTGACCTCCAAAACTGTGAGAGAATAAATATCTGTAGTTTCAAGCCACGAGGCTTGTAGTAATTTGTTATGGTGGCCCTAAAAAACCAATATACAGTCCGGATAAATAAAATGGACTCAAAATAAACGAATAAAATAAAGTCAAAAGCAAGGCAGATCGTTTAATAAAATCAACCACTTAACCAAAATGTCCAACCTACTAAACTGTAGGTCTTCTATAAACGTATCACTGCGAACATGTGTGTTCACATCATTTGTAAGACAGAATTCTGTTGGAGACTTGTGTTTTGATTTCCCCAAAGACACCCACGCCGTCTCCCTTCTAAGATCTTATCACTCCCATACATCATTCAGGAACCATGAGGCCATTCAGTTGCCCATGACAACTTTTCCAAGTGCGGCACTCGAAACCAAGCAGCGGGGCGCCTGGGTGGCTCAGTCAGTTAAGCATCTGACTTCGGCTCAGGTCATAAAATCACAGTTCATGAGTTCGAGCCCTGCATCAGGCTCTGTGCTGACAGCTCAGAGCCTGGAGCCTGCTTCAGATTCTGTGTCTCCCTCTCTGTCTGACCCTCCCCTGCTCACGCTCTCTCTCAGAAATAAATAAAACATTAAAAAAACAAAAAAGAAAAGAAACCAAGCAGGGACTTCATATAGACGAACACACATTACAGTGTCTTTGAAAAAGCCACTGTTGTCTTAATTATTCTGGCCTTGCCTAGGCACTCATTCAGATACATTCAGCAAGCACGTACCATGCACCTATCAGGGTGCTGAGCAGTCAAAGATCAATCAGATATAGTTCTTGCGGTTTGGTCGAAAAAAATCAAAGTTGACTGAGAGAGACATAAAGAGTCAGATAGGGTGCATGTGATGAGTAGAAGGTGCAGGAACATAAACGGGGCACCCCTCACCCAGCAGGCAGGAAGAGGAAGACATGGAGCCTGGGCTGAGTCTTGAAAGCTTGGTTAGCTGAACTGGTGGCCGAGACGCGTGGCATGAGGGGGCAAGAGTAAAAGCTTAGAATTCTGGGAAACTGCCAGAGGGTCAGCATGTCTGGACTGGGGATCTCTATTACGGAAAAGCTAGATGTGCAAACAGAGCTGCAAAGGTGAAAAGCCTTGGTGAGGGGATCGAATTTCATCCTTTAAACAATAGAGCGCCATTAAAGGGTTTTGCATGGGGTTTGCACCCTTTTCTGAATGTTCTGATCAGATTGCTTTTCACAAACGTTCATCTGCTGGTATGTGGATGCTAGGTCACGTGGGGTAAGAGTAGCCAGGGAAACCAGGTGAAGGGGCCATCGCTGCCATCCGTTCAGACTTTCAGAAAACCTAGCTGCAGCAGTAGAGGTAGAGAGGAGGAGAGGGTCCAGAGCAAAGTCTTAGGACTAGAATATGGAGGCTGGGGGAAGGGGAAAGTGGCATTTGAGGGTCATGCTGTGGAGGTTTTGAACTCCTGAGAGATTAAGTACCATGTTTTTATTCATCTCTGTGCTAGCCCAGCCACTGCTCCAAAATATGTCTTCAATTTGTTAGTGGTTGAATCAAATTTCCTAGGTTTCTATTAGAAAGTGAGGTTCCAGGTACTTTCCACTGTGCTCCTGGAATACCCTTCACTTTCAAGTATATAAAGCTGTTATGAGAAATAATTTACAGCTCTCAGAAGGGCCTCCTGTTTTGTTCATCCGCCCATTTAGCGGCTTCTTACTGGATTAATGGCCTGGGACATGAATCACAGTGACTGCCTGTGCGGAATTCAGTGCCAACAGGCGGTTTGGGGAAAACCATCTCTGATGCTGCCTGGGCAAAGGTCAGACGTGGCTGAAGCCCCCACCCCCTCCAGCTACCCTGCCCTCCCATCTCTCACAGGCATCTGTAGCATACATATTTTACTCATTCAATAGAAAGGCCTCTGTTCTTGTCTCTCTAGCTACAAATCCCTAAAGAAATTCCTACAGCACTGCCAACTGAAGCCTTTTTAAATCACTTTGTGACTGAGTGAGCAAGCAAAGTACCGTAGCCCCAAAGTCTGGACACAACTGAATAGCAGACTGGCTTTCTGAAGGCAGAGTGCCTCCAATGTGCTTTAACAGACAGGCTTTTTAGACTGAGAAACAAAACAAAACAAAACAAAAAAAACAAAACAGAAAAAGGAGGGCTAAAAGCTATGCACAAGAACGGAGGTAACAACATTATGGAGTCATTCAAGAGGGCTAGGTGACTTGGGGCCAGATTGCACAGAGAAAGTAGTACAGCAGCGCCTGGATGGCTCAGTCAGTTGAGAGTTCAACTTCGGCTCAGGTCACCATCTCACAGTTCGTGGGTTGGAGCCCCACGTCGGGCTCATGCTGACAGCTCAAAGCCTAGAGCCTGCTTTGGATTGTTTCCCTTTCTCTCTGCCCCTCCCTCCACTCAGCTCTGTCTCTCTCTCAAAAATAAATAAACGTAAAAAAAGAAAAAAGGTCTTTAAAGACAGAATTTAGCCAAAGTTTTTGGGGCAAGGGGAGTGCTCTTCGTGATTTACACTGGATGATTCATTCATGGGCCATGCATGGTATAATGCTTAACCTCCGCAACTTCTGCCTTCGCAGTACCAATAGGTCCAAAATACTCCCTGATACACACAGGTTTTCAAATACCCCCTGGAGGACTGGTCTTTCCTGGGTGTGGACCACTGATGGGTAGCTAAGGGATGTGAAAGGGCATTGAAATGGAGGAGACCCGGATGTGGAGGAGGGGCACATGAGACTCACTCTGGAACCCTTAGTAGAGCAGACTGTTTGTACTAGAAGATGCAGTAGGAAAGCAACATTTAAAGCGAGCTAAAAATGAGGTTTATCATTAAATACTGTTCACAACATGTTCAAGTAGCCCCAAAAGATCATGTTGTTAAACACTCATGTCAGGTCCTATTAAGAAGTCAAAGGCATGTAGTAGCTGGAAGTGAATTCTAAACTGCGACCTAATTGAATCCCAGCCTTACCACATACTGGCTATTTCCTTGGGCAAGTTACTCATGTGAACTCACCCTGCTTTATCATCTTCAAAATGAAGATCCTTTCTCAAAGAGTTAGTGAAATGTCTTTATGCCAGAGGAGGTCATCAAGAGGATGGGACCTGGCTCACCCAGGCACAGGTGGACACAGCCAGTCGGAGGCACCTCACTCCCTCCCCTGTGTACATCCCACCCGCTGTTCCCACAGCTGGAGCCACTTCAAGGAAGCAGCCTTGAGAGAGTAAGGTGTTGTTGAGCCAACCCGGACTCTCCACTAGAGTAAGACCTCTATAGAAACTCCTAAGATTCTGGTGAGCAGGTGCCGAGATCAACTCATCTTACTCTGCTCAAGACAAGTTTTGTATGTTAAGTTCCTTTGTTTATTAAAACTGCTACTTACCAATCTGGCGTGGTCTGCCTCTCTTCAGTCTCTTTTCGCCCTTTGCAAATGGAGTCCCGTTTTGAATTTTACCTGGGGAACACCCGAGGCTGCAAACCAGCAACCAAGCGATCTGATAACTAAATCTGTTATCAAATCTGCTTGCCCTGATATCAGTGTATCAAACTTTTTTTTTTGTAGACATGTCCTCTAAATTTTGATTGTATGTTGTTTAAAGATAATTGGAAAACTTTTCCTCTTTTTTGTTAATCAAGGTAATATTTACACTAATTTTAAGTGTCTGGTTTGATGAATGTTTGTAATTTTGGACAGTCATTTAACTGCCACCACAATCAAGAAGGTAGAACAGCAGTGCCTCGGTGGCTCAGTCGGTTAAGCGTCGGAATCTTCATCTCAGCTCAGGTCTTGACTTCGGGGTTGTGAGTTCAAACCCTGCACTGGGTTCTGTGCTGAATGTGAAACCTACTTTTAAAAAAAATGAAAAGAATATTCTCCCACCCCAAAATTTTTTTTTCAGACCCTTTTGTATTCATTTATCTCCCTTACCCTGGCCCTAGGCAACCATTGATCTATTTCCTATCATTATAGTTTTGTATATTATAGAATTTCATTTAAATAGAGTCATACAGTTTGGAGTCTTTGTCATTGACTTCATTTAGTTTAATATTTTTGAGATGTATCCATGTTGTTGTCTGTATTAATATTTTCTCCCTTTTTATTACTGCATAGTTTCCATGCTATGGATGCACCACTTTGTTTATCCATTCATAATTATGGACCATTGACTTGTTTCCAGTTGGGTGCTGTTATGAATAATGTTGCCACAGCTATTTATATACGTGTTTTGTTTGGACATACGTTTTCATTTATTTTGGGTAAATATCCAGCAGTAGAATTTCTTTTTTTTTAATGTTTATTTTTGAGAGAGAGAGAGAGGAAGCATGGGGGAAGAGTAGAGAGAGGGGGAAACAGAGGACCCAAAGCGGGCTCTGTGCTGACTGCAGAGAGCCCTATGTGGGGCTCTTACTCACAAACCATGAGACCATGACCTGAGCTGAAGCCAGAAGCTCACCCAACTGAGCCACCCAGGCGCCCCCAAGAATTTCTGCTTATATGAATGGTTGTACGGTAATGAATCTTTAATTTTATAAGGTGATGCCATACTGTTTGACAAAGTGACTGTAGTCCCACCGGCAGTGTATAAGAGTTCCAATTACATCATATCCTTAACAATACTTGGTGGCATCCGTCCTTTTTATTTTTCATTTTTTGGTTTTTTTTATTTTTAGACTTTTAAAATTTTATCTATCTATCTATTTTAAAATTTTATACTACTATCTATTGTAGTATATAGGTGGTATCCCATTGTGATCTTAATTGGCTTTTCTCTGATGACCAAACTGTACATCTTATCATGTGTTTATGAACATTCTTAATCAAGTATTTATCAAATAAAATTCTAAAATTCAGTTATTGGAAGCATGATTTGCAAACAGAGAGACTTGAAATTTATCCTTTCTTAATAAGCACAGGGGGCTGTGAACAGATTAAACAATGAGCCCTCAACTAGTATACAATATTAACATTGAAATCCTGTCATTGTGTTTTGAAATATCTCACCTTGTAAGATGAATCATTTGCTAAAGCACCTATTTTTAATTGGATAAATTTATGTTCTGAATGGAAATGAAATTAAATTCAGGAGGCCTATCATTATGCAGAATCATAAATAAAGGTAACTTCTTTGATGAGGTTTTTCTTATGAAATATTTGTTGAAGAAAGGTCTTCCATGAAGGCAAAAAAAGGCAGCATTTGTGAAGCTATTTGGGCTGAAATATTTACACATGGCAACATCCAGAAATTTAAAATCATGAGGGGCACCTAGGTGGCTCAGTCGGTTAAGTGTCTGACTTCAGCTCAGGTCATGATCTCATGGATTGTGGGTTCGAACCCTGCGTTGAGCTCTGTGCTGACCGCTAGCTCAGAGCCTGGAACCTGTCTTCGGATTCTGTGTCTCTGTCTTTCTCTGACCCTCCCCTGCTCACGCTGTCTGTCTCTCTCTCTCTCTCAAAAATAAATAAAACATCAAAAAAAGAAAAAGAAACTTAAAATCATGAATATCCTTGTATTCATTTGCAAAATAGCAGACAGGGTGGCTTAAACAACAGACACTTATTTTCTCCCAAGTTCTGGAAGCTAGAAGTCTAAGATCAAGGTGCTGACAAGTTTAGTTTCTTCTGAGGCCTCTCTCCTCGGCTGCCTTCTGGCTGTGTCCTCTCACAGTCTCTTCTCTGTGCGTGCTCATCCCTGGTGTCTCTCCGTGGGTCTTACTTCCTTTTCGTGTAAGAACACCAGTCAGAGTGGATTAAAGCCCAATGGCCTCACCTTCATTTAATCACCTCTTTAAAGACCCTCTCTCGAATCCAGTCACACTCTGGGGTGCTATGAGTTAGGGCTCCCACATATGAATTTTAGGGTGATCTAATTCAGCCCACAGCACTCTTCCTTTAGCAGACAAGTTTCTGACATCCTTTTTACTCCCACATAACACAGGAGGAAACATGGCTGCCAGCATCCAGAGAGGGTTACGTGGGCCAGAAAGTAAACACCCTCTGCCCTACAACCTTTGTGTTGTGTGCTTTGCCGTGCGTTGCGGTTGACCTGCTAGGCTCCAAAGTCCACGTATGCAGACCAATACTATCTACCCAGCCCTTTCCCGTCGGCACACTTCCAGAAAGTAGTCTGGTTTCTTTTTTGTTAAGTAGTGTATGCTCACTGAAAGTAAAAAAAAAAAAAAAAAAAAAAAATCAAACACTGGTGAAGTATAATAAGAAAAGACAGTATATAAAAAGAAGAGAAGGATCACCTCTGAAAACATAGGCAGTGGTATCTAGTTACCACATTAGTTATATGCTCATCAGAATATTTTGTCTAGCAAATACCTGTATGCTTTTTTAATAGAGAAATCACAACATATATAATGTTTCTGCTTTGTTTTTCCTACTTAATATATTATGGACAGTTTTCCCTTTCAGTAAGTAGATAAATTAAGACCTGTTAAAATTCAGGCTGACCAACCCTGCCTCCCTGCAGAGCCAAGTTTTATTTAGACTCACTGCAGTGAAGTGGAAGTTTCAGGGCCCAAAGGGGCAAAGCCAGTCAATATGAAGCAAGGTCTAGGCATTAGCCCATACGGTTCCAACCTTCTGCCTAAAAGTGAGATCCATAGATTGCCAAGGGATGCTGGGCCCTGAGTCAGGGAGGCTCTCTCGTGATTTGGGAGCAGACAGCAAGCAACCTCTGGTATCCTGCAGGCTTGGGGGGGGCTGCCTTTCCTAGGTGGGAGCTGCCCTCACCTCTTTTACTGACCTTCCTCCAGGCTGAAGTTGTGACCCTCGTACACTCCCGATCATAGTTCTCTTCTCATTTAGGACACAGAGGGGCTTCTTTCTTCCCCCAGCTCTCCAATAGACACATAAAAAGCAACTCAGCCTCACCCCTGACACAGAGGAACTGTCGAAAAAAAATTTGCAAACATCACACATTCTCCTCCTTTGCTTCAAATACACAGACCATCTTCTGGGAACTGGGCCCGGAGGTGCATAAGAAAAATAGATGTTTGCCCTCGTCTGTTCCTCCCCACAAGACAGGAAAAATCTACAGGAAAAAAAGCCCAGCAATGCAATATCCTCTTAAAGAAGTGCTAAGTGTTGCACTGACTAATAGAAATTGTGCCATAACTGATTTCCTATTGCTAAATATTTTACTTTATTTCCCAATTTACCAAATGATACCTCAGAGGATATCTTAGACATATATTTTGCACACTTGCCTTAATATATTCCATTAGAATATATTCTTAGAAGTGAAATTTATGGGTTGAAGAGTATGCACATTTGAAGTTATGACAACTATTTCTGATCCGCTCTCTAGAAATGTTCTAGCAGTTTATATCATTTCAGTTATTTTAGGTATATACCTCAGAGTGAAATTGAGGGTGATTTGGTAAACCTATGTTTAACTTTTAGAGTACCTGTCAAACGATTTTCTGAAGCAGCTTTGCCGCTTTATATCCCATCAGCAATGTAGGAAGTTTCCAATGTTTCCAGATCCTCCTGAAGTCCTGTTATTATCTGTCTTTTGCTGTTGCTCTGCTAGTAGGTATGATGTGGTTTCTCATTGTTGTTTGGATTCGCGTTCCCTGATGACAAATGATGTGTTCATGTGCTTATTGGCCATTTGTACATCTCTTAAAAAGAAAAAAAAAAACAACTCAGACCCTGTGCCTATTCTCAAATGGGTAATTTGTCTTTTTAATGTAGAGTTATAAGAGTTCCTTGTGTATTCTGAATACTAATTCCTTATTAAATATGTGACTTGAAAAAATTTCTTCCATTCCACGTGTTGTCTTTCCCCTTTCTTGATAGTGTCCTCTGAAGCCCAAACGTTTCCAATTTTGATGAAACCCAATGAATCTATTTTTTCTTTGGTTGCTACGGTTCAGGCTTCACATCGAAGAAAACGTTGTCTAATCCAAGGACAAGAGAGAGCATTTACTCCATGAGTTTTATAGTTTAAACTCTTACATTTAGTCTTTGGTTTGTTTTGAGTTGTTTTTTGTGTATGGTAGGAGGTAGAAGACCAACTCCATCATTTTGCATGTGAATATCTGGTTATTTCAGCACTATTTGCTGAAAAGACTAATCTTTCCCCCACTGAATTGTTCTTGGCACCCTTGTCAAAAATTAATTGACCATAAATTGATTTTTTTCTTAATTCTCAATTCTGTGTTATTGATCTATATTCTGCCCTATACCAAGTACCACGCAGTCTTAATTATAAGAGTTTTGTAGTAATTTTTGAAATCAAAAAGAGTAAGTCCATCAGATTTGTTCTTTTTGGTTTTTAGGATTATTTTGTATATACTTGACCCCTTGCATTTTCATATGTATTTTCTACCATTAATTTATAAAGTTCTTTCTATTTTAAACATATTTTCTTGTATATTGTATTTTTTCTGCTCAGTAATTTTAACATTTAATTAGTTTAATCTATTAATCTTTTACTCACTGTTTTGGGGTTTGGCTATAGCTAACTTTTTGAAATGTTAATCTTTGCTCTGCCTAACTTAGGCTAGTCCTTCAATCCTCCCATCTTTGATCACTGTGAAACTCAGACTCTACCTGGGTCATGATCTTCTTACCTTATTCTTATGTAAGTAGTGCAAAAGATTAAAAATGGCCAAAAACTACCTGCTACTCCTCCCATCAAGAGATAAACTATGTGCCGTCCTCTTCAATTTACCTGAGTTCTGTAACTCTCTTCATAAATAAAATATGGCAAAACCTCCCTCTGTACTTGGGATTAGGCATTAAGAAACTAGAAGCATTTACTTCTTGGTCCTTGGAACATTCTCTGGGAGCCCTAAGTTGCTATGTAAGAAGTCTGACCACCCTGAGACCACCATGCATGCTCTGTGTGGGTACCTCTAACACCTACCAGTCATCTTCCAAGAAACCAGACAAGTGAGTAAAGCCTTTCAAAGCGGTCACCCACAAGCTAAAGCCACCAGGTGACCCTAGTTGACCATCATGATGTAGAAGAATCACCCAAATAAGCTCGCCTAGATTCATAACAAATTCATGAGATATAATTAAATGGTCATTGTTTTGAGTTTGGCAGTAATTTGTTACATAGCAATCAGTAACCAGCAATTAGCTTGGGCTAATAGCCACCCATGTACTGATAAAATAGATGGAGAGAAAGAAGATGCATATAATCCTTTAAAGAAAACATTTTCCCTTTTGAAAAGAGGAGAAAGAGTAATGGTTGAAAATCAAATATGGAAGCTCTGTCAAGCTCTTGTGCTCTTTGCAGATTTTGGATGAGAGATTAAGACTGTCTGGGCAGTGGAGAGGCATAAAAAAGGTGAGGCTTTGAGGAAGTCAAATTGAGGTGGTAGCTTACGCCCTTATTTTGGTTAATCTCCCCTGAATACTCCTCCCCCATATATCATCTAGGAAGAAGATTCTTTTTAGTCACCTTACTTGGAGGTTGGAAGAGATACTAGGAAGAGTAGACCGGGGGTGGGGGTGGGGGGTTAAATTCTAAAGTGCACTTGGCTTGCTTCCAATGCAGAATTGACTTTAAAACTGCTTTGGCTATTGGTGGAAATATAAAGGTGCAGCTGCTGTGGAAAATAGTATGGCAGTTCCTCAAAAACTTAAGCATGGAATTGCTATATGATGTGGCAGTTCTACTTCTATAGATATATACAAAGGAACCAAAAGCAGGGTCTCAGAGAGGTGTGTGTACACCCACGTTCATAGCCAATGTTCTTCACAACGGTCAAAAGTGGAGGCAACCCAGGTGTCCACTGATGGATGAGTGGATAAATGATAGGTGTTATATACACATGATGGGACAGTATTCAGCCTTAAGAAGGAAGGAAACTCTGACACACACTTCAACATGGATGAGCCTTAAGGCATTGTGCTAAGTGAAATCAACCAGCCACAAAAAGACAAATATGACTTAATTCCATTTATAGGAGGTACCTGGAGGATCAAATTAATGGAAACAGAGAGTGAAATGGTAGTGGCTAGGGGTCAGGGTGAGGAGTATATCCGGAATCGCACGATGAAGAAGTTCTGGAGATTGGTGATGCAACAGTGTCAATATGTTTAACCTGACTGAACTGAACACTTAAAAGTGGCACATTTTATGTTATGTGCATTTTCCCACAATTAAAAAAAAAGAAAACTGCTCCAGACTTTTTTCTGGGTGGAAGTTGGGGGCTCTGGATTTTGGGAAAGTGGGTTCTCCACTGTGAATGCTAAATCCTCAGCGATTCCAAAGATCAGTTCTCTTCATTGTGTAAAGGACTTAAAAGGCACCTGTTGTTTATAGAATGTCATTTGGAAATTGTAATTTTTTTAGCTCCTAACATTTAAAGAACAGACACTATTAGGAAGTTTTCTTGTAATTTAATGATGATCTGTATAGATGCTTATATTACAAAAAAGGTGTACACGTTACAACACTAATTTGTAGTAGCTAATATTTATTGAATATTTACTATGTGCCAGCCCCTTGGCCAGGCTGCATCAGTTAGGATGGGGTAGGTTACACTGTGACTACAAACAATCCCGAAATAAGCAGAATTTTATTTAAAATAAATTAAAGTTTACTTTTCACTCATGAGACACAGGTTGGCTAGGGACTGTGTTTCCACATATCATTCTCTTTATCCTAAGAGCCAGACTGACAGAGCTGCCAATATTGGCAACCTTACCACTGCCCTAGCAGTAGAAAAAACAAAAGCTTATATTCAGAGTTAACCAAACTGAAAAATTTGAGGGCACAATCCCCAAGATTGTCCTTACTTCTGACACCAATGGTAAGCTCAGAGGTTTCCCCCAATATTTTCAGATTCAGTATTCACTAGAAGGACTCCGGGAACTCACCAAAAGGTTTTGTGCTTAAAGTTACACAGCTCAAGGAAGAGACACGTAAGGCAGATTCAGGGAAGATTCTAGACAGAAAACTATGCAGTCCTCAGGATGCATTACTCTCCCAGCCAATCCATGACGCTACTCACAGAATATTGCCGACCAAAGCAGCTCACCTGAGATTCTGTGTCTAGAGTTTTTATTGAGGTTAGAGAGGCATGATTAATGGTAGGATTTAATGATGGATTGAATGATTGACTGATAACACATGACCCAAGGTCCCCACCCTACATCACATGGTTGGTCTTCCTGGTGTGGCCAACCCCCACTCTCACCAAAGACATTTCTCTCAAGTATGACGTTGAGTACCTCCACGAAGCTGAGGGCAAAGGCCAGTGTTTTCTTTGGGCAAGACCAAATCCTTTGCTACACACCCTATGCCAAAACACACACTGGCCTTTAAAGCTCCCACTCAGAAGGAACGCATGGCACTTCCTCTCACATTTTTTTGGCTAAATCAAGTCACAAGGCCAAGCTTAACTTCAGAGGGGGTGGGAAGGTACATTCTTCCCATAGAAGATTGGATATAGGTGATTAGGAATCCAGTCCACCATGTATTTTTTTGTGTGTATTGTTCACTGAATCCTCTCAATGATTCCTATGACTATCTCCATTTTTCATATAAAGAAACTGAGCCCGAGCGAGGTTAAGTGACATGCCCCAAGTCATGAGGCCAGTGAGGCCAGGGTAGAAATGCCTGGTTTTAAGCCCAGGTACTCCAGCTCCATAGCTCATGCTCTTTAAGACAACTAAGCAAAATATTGTATTGCCTCCTCATGTTTCTTCTTCTCTGCATTCAAATACTATTTGATGACTACTTCTGCTGTGCCAGGCACTGGACTGTGATGTGCTACAAATATAATAGCAAATGAGACATTAGGCACTCGCCCCAACGTAGCTGATGTTTGTCTTACTTTCCTCTTGGACAAAGGATGAAAAACAGGGCCTGGAGTAATCAGGCCCCATTTGCCACAGCACCATCACTGTTATGACCACTGTATCACACTACTCATCCTCCCCAGCTGGATCGAAGCTTGCCCACCTCTTTCTTGAGATTTTGGAGGGGCAAAGAAAGAGGTAAAGGAAAAATTAAGATGTAGGTGAATGAAAGGAAATAAGAGTATAGAAAGCACAATAAGATCACTCTTTGCCACTTCCCCTTACTTCAGAATAGTCAGCAGGTACATTACAGGCACTGCCCCGTCTGATGGCAATTACCTGCTTTCCCACCTGGACCGGAGCCCTCTGGCTCAGTATCAGCCCCAGTCCTTACCCCTCATCCTCCAGCGTGCATACCTTTTTCCGAAACGACTGGGGAAAGAATGTGTTTTCTTATACTGGCTTTGCTGAGAAGACAAAATGTTGCCAGCCATCCTGTCACCACTCGAAACCCGCCTGTCTGAGGATGGAGCCGCAACAGAGGGAAGCAGACAATTCCAAGACATGCAAACCAGTCCTCTGACATTTGAGCTCCTGGATCCAGCCGTGCCTGGGGTCAGTGTGTCCTAGATTTTGCAGTTACGTGAACCAATCCATTCTCTTCTCTTGTTTTGTTTTATTTTATTTTTACTTTAAATCCAAGTTGGTGAACGTATAGTGTAATAATGATTTCAGGAATAGAATTTAGTGATTCATCACTCACATTTAACATCCAGTGCTCATCCCAACAATTACCCTTCTTAATGGCCCTGCCCAATTAGCCCTTCCCCTCCACCCAATACCCCTGCAGCAACCCTCAGTTTGTCTGTTGTATTTAAGAGTCTCTTACAACCACTTCTATTTTTAGGGCTAAGAAGTTAAGTTTGAATTTCTCATACTGAAATCAAAGAGTCTTGATACACCCATATACTTTCCCCCTTTTAAAGTTCCAGTGCCAAAAAAGCCATCATACATCCTGCCGAGGAAGGGAGGAAGGTTTGTATTTAAGAAATGAGAATAAACCTGAGGAAGGCAAATGAGGCTCACAGAGCATGATACCAATTTCCTAGGCACCAACTGCTGAAATTATCACTGCTTCTACCCGTACAGCCTGCAATTTTTAGAAAAGCATGAATAGCAACAGAAGGAGGAATTGGCCACCAGGAGCATGGACAGATACCAGCATACTGAGTATCTTATCTCTCTACTAAAAAGATTTAGTACTAGAAAGCTGAAGTGAAGTCTCATATCCTTAAAATTCATTACAGCCATAAAAAGCACCACCATATTTTCATGAGCTATTAAAACAAACAGTTAAAAATAAAGCCCATTTGGTATCCAATATCCTTCACATGATCGTATTTTTTCATGTATTTGCGAAGCAACAAATGTTGGCTAACTGCAATACATCTCCTTGCAACTGATTCAGATTTCCACATTCTCTTTTGCATCCTAAAATAATAAGCTACAATTTCCCTAGCCATACAATTTATAAATTACACGCACTTATATCACCATGTGAAATTCATTCTCTGTTTCTCCTCACCTTTCTCAACTGATCTTTCATTTTACCAATTCCTGATGAAATTCCCACAAACATCAAGTGACATGGGCATGAGCATAAGAAAAGTCTAAAGGGAGGGGCACCTGGGTGGCTCAGTCGGTTAAGCGGCCGACGTAGGCTCAGGTCATGATCTCGCGGTTCATGAGTTCAAGTCCCGCATCAGGCTCTGTGATGACAGCTCAGAGCCTGGACCCTGCTTCAGATTCTGTGTCTCCCTCTCTCTCTGCCCCTCCCCTACTCATGCTCTGTCTCCCTCTCTCAAAAATAAATAAACATTAAAAAAAATGAAAATGCTGAATACACTTCATTTCAGACTTCTTTACTGCTAAAGCATGAATATATGACAACCCAGGCAATGGGGCCTGAAGGAAAGTCTATTGGGAATTTGAGGGAAAGTTTTCTCTCAGATTAAAAAATAAAATTCACAAAAATAATAAATAAACAAAATTCACACATGCACAAGAAGGACCCTCTTTCTCTCTATTTCTTGTTTGTGGATGAGATCTTGTAATGATGTGATACCTGGAGCTGCAGCAGCCTTCTTGAGAGTGAGGGTATAAACCTGAAGTTGAATTCTCTCAAGTGCTCTAAAGATGGTGAAAAAAAAGAGTGGTTTTTAATGACATCTTTGAGTCTCTCTTTTAACTAACCCCAGAACCCTCCTATCGTAGGATTTAAACAGTGCCTGGTGCATACTAGGCACTTCACAAACATCTATTGAATGAGTAAATGAATGTTTTTAACTTTTCAAAATTTGTCTTCAGAGAATATAAAAGAAATGTCTCCCCAAACTAAATTTTCATCTACCCGTATCTCAGCAATTCCACTCCCAGGTATATGTCCAAAAGAAATAAGTGTTATTTGTCTACAATAGACAGGGAAAGCATTTGCAACACCTTCAAAACAGAAACAACTCAAATGTCCATCAACAGGAAAATGGATAAGTCAATGTTGGAATATTCATCCTTTGGGATACTATACAACAAATATAAAAGAACAGACTATTAATATAAAAGCATGGATGAATCTCATAGACATAATATTGAGAAGACACTACACACAAGAGTACATAGTATATGATTCCATTAAATAAAGTTCAAGGGGCACCTAGGTGCCTCAGTCACTTAACCATCCAAGTCTTTTAATTTTTTAAAATTTTTTAATGCTTTATTTATTTCTGAGAGAGAGAGAGAGCACGAGCAGGGGAGGGTCAGAGAGACAGGGAGACACAGAATCTGAAACAGGCTCCAGGCCTACTTGTAAGCTCAGAGCCTGACACGGGGCTCGAACCTACGAACCGTGAGATCATGACCTGAGCTGAAGTCAGACGTTTAACCGACTGAGCCACCCAGGCACCCCATAACCATCCAAGTCTTAATTTCAGCTCAAGACATGATCTCACGGCTCTTGAGATCAAACCCTGTATCAGGCTCCGCAATGACAGCGCAGAGTCTGCTTGGGATTCTCTCTCTCCCTCTTTCTTTGCTCTTCCTCTGCTTGCACACATTTTCTCTCCCTCTCTTTCTCAATTAAATAAATAAACTTTTTTAAATGTGCTTAAAAATAGGGGCACCTGGGTGGCTCAGTCGGTTAAGCATCCAACTTTGGCTCAGGTCATGATCTCACAGTTCGTGGGTTCGAGCCCCACATTGGACTCTGTGCTGACAGCTCAGAGACTGGAGTTTGCTTCAGATTCTGTGTCTCCCTCTCTCTCTGACCCTCCCCTGCTCATGCCCTCTCTCTCTCTCTCCCTCAGAAATAAATAAAAACATTTTTAAAATTAAAAAAAAATGTGCTTAAAAATAAAAATAAATAAAGTTAAAGAATAGGAAAAATTAATCCATGATGATAGAAGTCAGTGGTTACCTCTGGGAAGTGGGGGTGGTAATTGAGGGGTACAGGGCATGAAAGCCTCTGCTATGGTGATAGAAATGTTCTATATCTTGACTGAATTGTGATTACATGGGTTTATACACACATAAAAAGTCATCAAGCTATACATTTAACAGGTGTGCACCTTACTGTATATGTTATACCTCAATTTTTCTTAGAGCAAAAAATAGTTTTGTTTTTCTTTTTTTTTTAATGTTTTTATTTATTTCTGAGAGAGAGAGAGAGAGAATGAGTATGAGCAGAGGACAGTCAGAGAGAGAGGGAAATACAGAATCTGAAACAGGCTCCAGGCTCCAGGCTCTGATCAGCTGTCAGCACAGATCCCAATGCGGGGCTTGAACCCACGAACCGTGAGACCTGAGCTGAAGTCAGATGCTCAACCAACTGAGCCACCCAGGCACTCCCCCAGTTTTGTTTTTCTTTTAAAGGAGGTATAGAAACAATTGTTACTCGGTATTTATTTAGGGAAGGTATTGCTTTAAGTGCCTTACAAAATAAGCTTCATAGTAACACTATCAAGTAGGCATTGCTATCTATATACTACAGATGCAGATATGAGAGTCAGAGAGATTAAGTTACTTTCCAAGGTCACACAGCTGATCAATGTTAAAGCTGGTATTTGAATACAAATTTATCTGATCCTAAAACCCATGATCCTTTTTCTGTATTAGTGTAAAATGTTCAGGCACCTGCAAAACCAAACTTTCCAAGGTCATGGAAAGAAATCACTGTGACCCAGGAATACTCTTCCAGAATGTGGGTTTTTCTATAGAACTGCCTAGATAGGAACAGAAAAGGTTTTTATGTACAAAGATAGTCATTGCAGGATTTATAATAGTGAAAAAAAGACAAGGCAATTATTGAACAGCGTATAATTAAGCAAGTGATAATACATATATTCAGTAGAATATTATATAGCCGTTAGTAATTATGCTCAAGAAAGCTTCTGATGTAATGTTCAATGGAGTAAAATGGAATAGAAATTGAATTTAAGAAAACAACTATGAAAATCAAAAGCTTTTTAACTTATGCCCATAGAAAGAAAAGCCTAAAAGTGTTTACATGTAAAGAACATTAACAATGTCTGCCTCTGAAGAATGTGATTTGACACAGTAGTTGTAGGGGTTGGGGTTGGGGTGGGGTTTAGGGAGAGGACAGGGACATATTTTGCTTTATAATCTCTGTATTTGATTTTTCACAATGAATATGCATAATTTTATGATGAAATTATAACTCATTAAAAACAACTGGAAGGAAATTTGTATAATATTAACAATAGTTGTCTTTGGATAATGGGATCTGAGCGATCTTTTAATGCCTCCTTTCACTTTTCTATACTGTGTAAAATTCCTACGATGAGCATATGTTTCCTTATATTTGCAAAAAGATAATGTTATTTCCATGAGATGATGCATTTGAAAGCACTCTAATCGGTGAAGCAATTCAATTACAGGTGGTTTTATAACTACTGTAAAACATATTAAATGCTGGCAATACCATTTGTAAGAGCAGAGGGCAGGTCCCCTCTCCTACTGCCTGAGCATGTATAGCTGCCACCTTCACAAGGTGGAATGGAGGCTGGGCAAACCACGATCTGCCCATTCAGGACGATTGTAATGCTCAATAGTTTTTCTGGCAAAACTGCAGGCATTAGTTTAGAACATTTCTTGAGGCTGTGCTTCTCTGCCCAGACTGCACATTAGAATCATTCAGAGGTGATGTTTAATTTTTTTAAAACACCCTACCCTCAGGGATTGCAATTCAATTGCTTGGAATGAGACCCAAGAGACCCAAGTATGGATTATTTTTTTGAGAGGCAGAGAGACACCACAGAGAGAGAGACAGACTGACAGAGAGACAGAGAGAGAGAGGGAGACTCCCAAGCAGGCTCTGTGCCATCTGCAGAGAGCCCGATGCAGGGCTCAAACCATGAACCGTGAGATCATGCATGACCTGAGCTGAAACCAAGAGTTGGATGCTTAACTGACTGAGCCACCCAGGTGCCCCCTCAAGTATGGATATTTTTAAGATGTTTCCCAGTTAATCCTGATAAGTGGAGTGGAGAGGGATGCCTTCTGGAAATAACTGTGGATAACTTCTCTATCTGTATGCAGGGAAGCATTCTCCAACTCCTCTGGGAATGCTTAACTCTCTAACCAAAAACTGGAAAAACATTGCTTTTTTCAAACCAACCTGAGCTTTATTTTTTTAAAAATAAATCACCACTACTACATTCACAGTTTAGAAAGGGCACTCAAGGAGTGGATATCATTTGATGATCTCATTAAATTATAATAACTCGGGTAAACTGCTAACAGGTGTAAAGTAACTTCCTAGACAATTCTGGGAGGTACGAGAGGCAGAGACCATTATTTACATTCTGCCCAGGAGGGAATCGAGAGGGAAGAGTTCAGAAGTTTCCCAAGATCTAACAACAGATTTGAATCCAAGTATTCCTTCCTCCACCTACAACATTTGACTTTTATCTTTGAACTGCCGGTGATATTATAATGGAACAAGAACTTGGAAAAAGGCTTGCCTGCCTCCTTTTCTCACTGCATCGCCAGAACATAGAAAGCAAAGTGAGGGGCACCTGGGTGGCTTAGTCGGTTAAGCGTCCGACTTTTGCTTAGGTCATGATCTCGTGGTTCGTGGGTTCGAGCCCCGTGTCGGGCTCTGTGCTGACTGCCAACTCAGAGCCTGGAGCCTATTTCAGAGTCTGTGTCTCCCTCTCTCTCTGACCCTCCCCTGCTCATGCTGTCTCTCTCTCTCTCCTAGAAATAAATAAAAATATTTTTAAAAAAAAGAAAGAAAGAAAGCAAAGTGAATGTATCGTGTAACCATATTGCGCATGGAATTGTGCTACCCCATAGCACTGCTGAGGACAGGGTCTGGACACATGCCTAAGTGCATATTGAATGAAAGACTGAATGACTTTATCTTCCAAGATAATTTATCCCATTTATCCCAGCCCTTTCAGAATGCTATTGCAAAATACCATAGACTGAGTGGCGTATAAACAAGCAAGTATCTCTCACAGTTCTGGAGGCTTGGAAATCCAAGATCAAGTCTCTGGCAGATTCACTGTCCGATGAAGTCCCACTTCCTGGTGCATCGATGGCAGTCTTCTCCATGCAACTTTACATGGCAGAAGGGGTGAGGGAGCTGTCTGGGGTCTCATTTATGAGAGCACTAACCCCATTTATGAGGACTCTACCCCATTCCCTAATCATCTCTCAAAGGCCCCGTCTCCTAATAAAATCACACTGATACTTGGGATTTAACATACACGTTTTGGAGGCACACAAACATTCAGTCTACAGCACCATTTTACACAGGAGGTAACTAGACTCCAAGAGGGAAAGTAACATGCCTGAGGTAGCAGGACTTGTAAGAGACAGACATAGAAGAAGAGACAACTAGGGACAGCCAACCATGCACTCTTACCCACTCTACTAAATTACCACTGGTTATAGTTTTCAAACACCAAGGCCTAAAGACCACAGTCTTAGAGATAATTTATGTAGCAAGTCTACTCTAGATATTATACACAGATATTATAATAGGAGGAATATTAAATAGGGGTTGGCAGCAGTGATTTGCTATTACAGTGTTTTATTGAAAACAATTCATTTTACTTAAGATTGACTTCCAAAATCCTTAGTCTGACTAATGACAAACCTTCTGAAATGATTTTTAAATAAGATTTTGCTTCCTGAAAAATTCACATAATATAGCATGTGACAGATCACCATAGTCATATATTTATGTCCACAATTACTAGATACAAATAAAAGAGAGCTGGAGAAAGGATATCATATATGCTTTTAATCAGGAAAGAAAAGACCTCTCTAATCAATGTCTTGCAAAACCATTAACCAAAATCCTAAACTGAAGCTCAAATAATTGAAAAATGAAATGATCCATCTACTCATGACAAGGAGATTGAAGTCTTATAAAAAAAAGTTGATGCACATATAGATGAGAAGGACTGACGCTGCCATTTGGTAATTGGCTAAATAACAGTCATAAGTACATGGAAGAAATAACGAAGTTGAGAGAAGTCAGAATTTTCCCCATCATTGTCAAGAGGACACAACACATTTATCCAGAACATTGATGCTTAAATCATCAACTATGTGGAACAGAACTGACAATGGTAAAGGGCATTGTAATTTATCTATACATTGTCTATCTGTTTGACCATCCAATCATCCATCCAATAGATTTGACCACATCAAATTGCCATTATTTGATTTTTTTTTTACTTACAAGACATACAACTTAATGTGATTCAACAAAAAATATTCAACTAATACTTGTCAAATATACTACTATGTTCAAAGTACTGTGCAAGTTTTTTGTACTGTGCAAGGTTTGGGGAGTAATGGTTGAATAAGAAATATGCTTCATCTCTGCAAAACCCCAGAGGGAGAAATACACACCAACTACTATATATAAGAGAGTCATGAATGTACAAAGTACTATGAGATTATATTAATACATATGCATAGGAAGAACATATAGCAAACTGTCAGTAGGGACGTGGTTGGTGGGAGTTTATAAAATTAGTTCTCCTTTTCCTTATTTCTATTTTAAAACTTTATATTCATGAAAATGCATTATTTGGTAGTTAAAATTTTTTTGAAAATGTACCATGAAGGGTGCAGAATTGATGGCTATTAATAGATATGTATAAAATAAAGGATTTAAAAGTTAAAATAGATGAAGCAACCTAAGTGAAACAAATGAATGAGAGACTGAATATACAAACAGACAATGGCCAGACCATATGTAAAAACAGGATTCTGACCCACAACCCGCAGCAACCAGCGTGGGAAACCAACCTATTATCTATAGTAACCAGCCCAGGAAGCCAATCTTCTGTCTAGAAGTCACACCACTATCTCAATCAACCAGCCAGGAAGCTAAATAACGATCTCTGTAGCAATTGATCCCAAACAGCTGGGACTTCATTAATAAGTTAATTTGCCTAATTTTTGAACTTTGGACCAACCAGAGACAGCCCAATATATACCCCTAACCAATCATATAGAATGCCCCCTTCTAATTAGCCCTCTTCTAATTGGCTCTCTAATTAGCCTCCCCATGCCAACAGCCTCGAATCAGGACATACCTGAAGCCCTCCCTTTGTTTCACTATAAATTTTTCCTGCCCCTCTGGCTGCCTTTCAGTCTCTGCCAAAACGCAAGTGATGGTGGCTGACTCCTTTGCTGTAGCAAGCTCTAAATAAAGACACCTTGCCTGTTCTCACTTAGTTTGTCTTCATTTATTTCTGCAGAAAAGAGAAAGAGAAATAAACTCAGGAATTAGCTTAGCACACAGAATGCAAATAACAATGGCATATACATTTATGAGAAATGAGCGTTATAGTAACTATCCATACTCCACTAACCACGGGGACTAGCTGGGTTCTGATTAAGCCCCAGGAAGATGGAGTTATTTTACTCCTTTGTACTTCCTTCTTCACACCCTCTTTGAGCCTGGCTTACCCCCAGCCCCTTAACCTGAAAAGGCAAATCCATAAGCCATGAAATACCTCTGCTTTTATTTGATCTTAGAAGGCTGAATCAGAAGCAGAAAGACCTAGGAACCAAATTTAATCACTAAAATATCAACTCCGTGAGGGAAGGGAACGTGTCTGCTCAGCTCAGCTGAATGATTGAAATAAACACATGGATACATCCGGGGCTTAAGCACCACCAAGAACCTGCAAGAAGACAACTCAAATGACTAAATCATATCAAAAACCTATCTTGCTTCTCTGAAGGTTCTAAACCAAGGCACAGTCAGAGAAAATCGATGATCCAGCGCACCAAATATGGCCCAAACAGACTAGCCACACAGGAGCCAAAGACTGGGGTCATCACTTCCTAGTCATTTGTCCTGTGATGCTCAGTACTTAGTTGGATACAGCTGCATGTCTAAACTCCATCTTTCTCTCATGCTCACTGGATAGTAAACATGAATCGCTATTAATAATAATTTTCCACTGCACGTCCAGAACAATCCATCCAGAGAAAATTGGAACTTCTTCTTTGCTGAGGTCCAGTCCCATCAATTTGATGCTCATTTTATAGAAAGGCCATTGAGCAAAATTAATGTACCCAAACAAATAGAGTTTGTCCTTGTAACTGATTCAGAGTATGACAGGAAACAAAAGGGCTGCCTTAATGGCCTCCTCTGGGAAATTTATTTTCAGAACATTGAGTTATTTTCTTCTACTCTACCAGATTAGATTAAAATCTTTATATATAAAAAAGGAAGAAAAATAAAACTTAGTTGTCTCTTTTCATAGAAATCACTTTGAGATCTAGCTTCATTTAAATTCACCTGTTATTGTCCAAGTCAAATAATGTTATAATCTCAGGGTTATTTTACTTCTTTCCATTTTCCATTTTTTCCCATTTTCTTCACACTGCCCCCAGCATGTTTTACTCCCAGCCTCTTAACCTGAAAAGGAAAATCTAAAGCCACCACATGCCAGAAATGAAATCACCTGAGCCTCTTTAAAAGACTAGCATACCTTGCCATGAGATAACACCTTGGACTATTATCCAAAAACTCTGGTCATCTTTTTTTCTGCTATATTCACCACCTCACTCTCAGTCACTGGAAAAGAAAAAAAAAAAAAAAAGCCCTCTCACAGTCTCTAGAATGTTCTACACCGCATGATCTGCCTGCCTCCAGACCTCCTCCATCACGACCAATTGGATCTAAAAGCAGCCCATTCATGGGCTAACCTTTGAAGTGATGAGGCATGAAAAACTCTATCAAATAGGAAAGATAGTAACAAAAGAAGCCAACCGGAGTGCCCAGTTGGAAATTAGGTTTAGAAAACAGAAAGAGCGAGTCATTTGGGTGGCAAGAAGAGACTCAGAAAAGTTGCAGAGAGAAGGCATGAGTGAGCCCATAGTACTCATAAGCAGCAGCCGCAAGGTCAGGAAAGCATGACCAGATGAGGAGTGAGTGGGTAACAGGAAAAGAACAGATAGGAGGTGGCAGAGCTGAAAGAAGCAGGAGATCAGGGAACTGGTGACCCCTTGCTGCTAAGGAGCAGAGGGATGGACTAGTTCCTGGCCAGGTTTCCCTCAAGTTCAGCTGGATGGCTGTCCCTGTCACATGAGCTACCTGTCATCATATGTACTTAAAAAAACAACCACCATGAAACCCTATTACAGGAACCTAAGCGTGCATTTCTTTTTAAATACAAAACACCTAGACACACACGCCTCTAAAAACTAAACCTTGTCACATCTGGTGGATCTTCACCTTCCTGCACAAGGAGGAGGTACAAAGTGCAAGGAGCCTGAAGTCATAGGCAAGACACCAGAGGTTTGATCCAGCTCTGCTACTAATTTGGGGGGGGGATCATAAGTAAGGTTGTTTTCATCTCTAAGCCTATTATTTCAACCATAACATGGAGTTGGACCGGATGCCTCCCCTTGCTAACTAGTTTTCGGGTGCCTGCTATGTGGCAAGTTCTGTGCTGGCTGATGGGGCGTGACAGTGATCTGAGCATAGTTTTTGCTCTTTAGGCTTATGTTCTAGTTAGTAAACAGGAAAACAGGTTATTACAAAGTTGCATGCTGTGTGTGCCAGTTAGAGAGTTCATTTGGAGCCAGGGAGGAGGGGCACCTAATCTGGGTGGGGAAGGAGTCCTGCATACAAGTCTTCCTGGGGAAGTTGAGGCCTGGAAGAAGAGTGGGTGTGTTCTGGCTAAAAAAGAAGAAAAGAAGGGTCCATGTGCTGGTTAGTTTTATGTGTCAACTTAGTAAGACTGTAGTGCCCAGTTATTTAATCAAACACTAACCTAGATGTTGCTGTAAAGGTATTTTGGAGAGGTGGTTGACATTCTATAATCAGTTAATGTTAAGTGAAAGAGAATACGGTCCATAATTTGGTGGGTCTCATCCAATCAGTTGCGAGGCCGAAAAACAAAAACTGAAGCTTCCCAGAGAGTAAATTCAAGACGAGAACATCAACTCCTGAGTGTCCAGCCTGCCAGCCTGCACTGCGAATTTTGAACTTGCTACCCTTACCACCACATGAGCCATTTCCTCTAAATAAATCTTTTATATCTATTGGTTCTGTTTTACTGGAGAACCCTGACTGCTACAATCCACAGGCAGGGATAGGCATAAGCCCCATGGAAATGAAGCTGGAAAAATGGTTTACAGACAGTGAGGACGGCAGTATACAGAGCTTGCGAACATTCGTAAACCCGAATACACCTTTGGAGCACATTCTAGGTACCAGGTGAAGCCACTGAAGCTTTAAGCAGAGGAGCAACATAATTAAAAATGCAAGTTGAGAAGATCACACTGGGCAGCTCTATAGAAAAGAGATTTGGATTGAAAGGCCTGGCTGACACCTTTGGTGGCTGGTCCAGTATCTTTTCTTCACTTACCTCTTGCCAGCAGAATTATAATTTGGTCACTTCGAGGTGACTCAGGAAAGTGGGATCGTATTCCCAACCCCAAGGAGAAATTCTGATTGTCTCAAGTCAGTACAATGGTCCCATTCCCCTTGTCAGTGAGTGATTGGTTCCACACTGGCATGTGAACCAGTTCTGGGCAGTGAGGTTTGAGGGGAGGTCTATCATGGAAGACTTCTGGGAAAGGCATCCTCACTTGTAGAAATGCACCAGGGGACAGACCCTTCCTGCTTCTGGATGTGGCCATGTCTGGGTATGAAGTTGCTTACAACATCTGCCACCAATGTTCACCCATAAAGGGTAGCATCCTGAGAGTAAAGCCAACAAACTAAGCATGAATGAGCTAAAATGGAAAAGAACCTGGGTCTCTGGTGACAATGATGAGCCCCTGAGTCAACCAGCTCCCAATTTTGCCCACTTGCTGCCCTTCCTCCTTTGCAAGATAACGAATTTCTTTTAAACCAATTTACGTTGGGATTTCTGTTTTTGCTTCCCGTGATATCCTAATTTGGGGGCTAGAGTAGAAATAAGAGTCTAGTTAAGAGACTGTTGGAATGGTCCAGACAGAGATGATGATGGTGTGGACTGTGGTGGTAGTGATGAAGAGAAAGAGAAGTTGATGATTCAGGAGATATTTCAGAAGTAGAATCAACAGGGTAAAGGGTGAATGGATGGAAGGATGGATAGATTAAAATCATTCAGAAAGTTCTTTCCATATTGACAATGACTGTCTTAGTCCATTTGGGCTGCTGTAATAGAAATATGTTATGCGAGTGGCTTATAAACAATATAAATTTATTTCTCACACTTCAGGAGCCTGGGAAGTCCAATTAGTGGCACCAGAAGATTTGGTGTGTGGTGAAAGCCTACTTCCTGAAGCACAGGCAGCCATCTTTTTTCTGTGTCCCTACATGGTGGAAAGGGGCACGGGAGCTCTTTGGGGAACTTTTTTGTAAGGATACTAAATCCCTTAATGAGGGCTCCACCCTCATGACCTAATCACCTCTCAAAGGCAACACCTCCAGATACCATCACATTAGGGATTAGATACCAACATAATGAATTTTGGCAGAACACATTTAGTCTCTGGTAATTTCTTAGTTGCTTAATATGTCATTTGAAAATTTCTTGCAGACCAGGAATGATTGCAGTTGTACTTCTGAGATTCTTTTGCATCTAATTCATTGGCCAACAATACTAACTCTGAGACACAAGGTAAAAATAGTATCAGCAGGCGCTTGGGTGGCTCAGTCATTATGCGTGTGACTTAAGAGATAGTCTCTGAGGAACTAGGCTTCTGTCCGTTTTGTTCATTCTAGAGCACAGAAACCTGACCAACCTTCTCCCTCTCTTGCTGAGATGCACCCTTCCCTTCAGAAGCTCCTCTTCTCATTTGGCAGATGTGATCATCACTGAAAAGGTCATAATGGCCCTTGCCTGACATCTGGGAACTTGGATTTTGGAAGAGATCCCACCATTCCTGATAAGAGCAATTCACTGGGCCTAAACTGCTTGTACAAACAACATGGTGTATGCTGGACACCTGACTCGCTTCTACAGGGATCTGGAATTTGGGGAGATGCTAGGCAGAGGGTGCCTGCATGACTGGCCTGGGCACTGACTCTCTAATGAGGTTCCCTTGTAGAAATCTTTCACAATGTTGTCATGACTTATAGTTTGGAGGAGGTGTGAGTGATTCCACTTGGAGAGAGCTCTTGGAAGTGAGCGCTTGGTTTCCTCTGTACTTCGTCCCATGTGCCTTTTCCCTTTGCTGATTCTGCTTTGTATCCTTTCACAATAATCTGTCCTAGACATGAATATGACTACATGCTGAGCCCTGTGAGTCCTCCTAATGAAACTTCAAAACTGGGGACCCCCAACACAAATTGTCTTGGGGATATTTGGAGAGCAAATATCAATGCTACTAAAGAGAAGTTAGGGGTTGATGGCTTCTACTAGAGTTCATTTATACAATTCTTTTATTTTTTTTTTATTTTTTTTATTTTTATTTTTTAATGTTTTATTTATTTCTAGGAGAGAGAGAGAGACAGCGTGAGCAGGGGAGGGTCAGAGAGAAGGAGTCACAGACTGAAACAGGCTCCAGGCTCTGAGCGGGCAGTCAGCACAGAGCCCGACGCGGGGCTCGAACCCACGAACCGCGAGATCATGACCTAAGCAAAAGTCGGACGCTTAACCGACTAAGCCACCCAGGCGCCCCTATAGAATTCTTTTAAATATAATTTTACTCATTCATTCATTTGTTCATTAATCATAAAACTTTTGTCAAGCACACACTATGTTCTAGTCACTCTTCTACTAGAAGAGGAAGAGAGAGAACTACAGAGAAGAGAACAATATATCTCTCCTTGCAAGGAACTCACATTTTTATGGCACCTTCAAATAAGGAAATAATTAAGCTTCAGAATTCCAAAGCAATTGACATTAAACTAGTGAAGAAGAAGGTAAGGATATTCTGACAGCAAGGATAGTCACGAAGACATGAAATAACTGATTCTAGAAACAGGGAAAAGTTCAAGATGGCTGTAGCTGAAATGAAGCAAAACATAAGGCTTATGTCTTTGGGAGGAATTACATGCCACAGTAAAATTTTAGGTTTGTTTTTGTTTTTGTGGTTTGGTGAGCAATGGGATAACATTAGAAGCTAGTGACAGTGATCAGAATTGTGATTCTGAAAGAAATTTCTTCTGGTTTCCTATATGAAGAGAAGCTGGTTTAGGATGAACCCAGACTGCCTGTATTCAGTGTTAACCACCACCTTTGTCTGGGTAATCTGAGACAGATTACTTAACCTTTACATGCCTTCGTTTTTCCGTTAGTAAAGAAAGGATAAGTTGCTGTGAAGGTGAATATGCTAACGAACCTAAAGTACATGCAACAGAAATCTGGCTTTCAGTAAACTGTAGCCTGTAGCCTTAATTAATACTGCATTAAATCAGCATTTTATTTGTACATAAGTTTTTGAGAACAGATTCTGCTTAAAGCAAGATCCAGTATTAGTATAAGACAAATTTTGGAAATGACAGGAAACTTGGAGTTAATTTTTTTTAAATATATCTGTATTCAAATCACAATATACACATGTAAATATTGAAGTGGAGAAGAATATAAATGGAAGGGCTCATCTAGAGGATCTCTGTGTTTTCTCAAGGTAAAAATAGATTCTCTATGAAGCAAAAGTCCACTGCAGCTAGGTAAACAAAGCCAGAACAGATTATCAACCTAGTGGCTATGTTCAGATTTACTTAAAGACTAGTGCTGGGGCACCTGGGTGGCTCAGTCGGTTAAGCATCCGACTTTGGCTCAGGTCATGATCTCACGGTTCGTGGGTTTGAGTCCCACATTGGGCTCTTAGCTGACAGCTAGCTCAGAGAAGGGAGCCTGTTTCAGATTCTGATTCTCCCTCTCTCTCTGACCCTCCCCTGCTCACACTGTCTCTCTCTCTCTCTCTCAGAAATAAATTTTTAAAAAATTAAAAAAAATAAAATCCCATCTAATTAAAACTTTCACCTTAGTCAAGTAGTTCTTGGGTTGTTTTTTTTTTTCATTGCTACAAAGACCTTGCAATACACTTAATCATTTTGAATGTTACTTTTTGGTTAAAAAAATCAGTGGGAAAAGGTATACACCAGTAGAAGCTCCAGAATTTCCATATAGGAAGAATTTAGTGACAAGCATGTATTCTCCCAGCTAGCCTAAGAGCTATCACTATTTCCCTCAATTCCATTAAGACTACTTGAGTCTTTGACTATTGCACTTGTTTCTTGTGGCTTTTAATGACATTCCTTGGCTTGTGACCACAGCCCTCCCATCTGTGCCTTATCTTCACATCTGCCCCCATGTATCCTCTCCTCTCTCAAACTTCCCTCTGCCTTTCTTTTATAACACACTTGTCCTTGGATTTAGAGCCAACCAAGATCATCTGGGATGATCTCATCCCAACATTCTTAACTTAATCACATTTGCAAAGACCCTTTTGCCAAATAAAATAATATTCACAGGTTCTAGGAATTTGACACGGACATATCTTTTGTGCCACCATTCAACCCACTACCTAATGTAAAATAGCACCTACCCACTCACACCACCATCATTCTGTAGTTCCCATCCTGCGGTGTCCTTTTTGATAGAATTTGTTAACATTTTACATGCTAAGATCCTCTTTGTTACTTATCGTTTGCCTCCCCCATGAGAATGGGAGCTTCTTGAGAACAGACACGTGTTCACTCCTCTCTCTCCAGCACTGGGATAGCACCTGTCCTCAGGCTGACTCCTCTGCCAGGATTGCTCTATTCCCCATTCTTCTCACGCACAGCTGTTTCTCAGCCCTCAAGTCTCCATCTAAATGTCATCTGCTCTGGGGCGCCCGGGTGGCTCAGTTGGCTAAGCATCTTCAGGCCATGATCTCATGGTTTGGGCTCTGCATCGGGCTCGGTGCTGGCAGTGCGGAGCCGGCTTGGCTTTCTATCTCTCCTTCTCTCTGCCCCTCCCCTGCTCTCTCTCTCTCAAAAATAAACAAACATAAACAAACAAGTAAATATCATCTTCCCTGAGAGCCTCCTCTGTCTTCTATTTGCCCAGCAAAAGGCAACAGCTGGACTGCTAAGAGATGTCAGAAATTTCAGATGAGATTTTCCTCCGGCCACGTCTCTCCCCTAGTTCCTCATTCCCTTTCTTAGCCCCCTTTCCTGATCTCTGCCCCTCTTACATGCCCCCATAGCAGCCTGTGCCTCCTGCACACAGCATTTAGCAAACTGTATTGTAAACTGCCTGTTTGTCTGTAAGTTCCATCTCATCATGATCTCCAAGAGGGTAAGGACCTTGAGCTCTTTGCAGAGTTCTGTGTGTTATTCTACCAAATTAGAGAATCCAAGGGAGTCATCGGAGCCCCTCGAATTTGTAGACAGTTTGCCATAAATGCAGGTGGCCTGGGGACCCCTGAAATGGGGCTGGCATCTGAAGCGAGGGCAGTTTTATGGAGGACTGACCCCTCAACTTGTGGAATCTGCTAACTCTGGATGGTTAGTGCCAGACTTGGACTGTACTGCACGAGCTGCTATAGAAGAGCTGTCCTGAATCATCCAAAGGCTCCTTGTTTCAGGGTGTATAAAACCTCAGGCTCCCAACAAAGACTGGATTTCAAATACAGGTTTTGGAAAACTCTCCTTAAACAAAGGCCCCATAAACTAGCAGCAGTCCATTCTCTATTTTCTTATTAAAGGAGCATTATTTTAAAGGTGATGGCGACATTAGACATGGTGCACTTAGGCCTGCTTTAGGATGTTCTAAATACATAGAATATTATAGAATGAGATTGTGGGAGTGGTGACAATTTTCATTTAAAGATCTTGCCTCTTCTAAACCTTGACTACTTTCAAAAAATGCACTCCCAAGGGAATAGTCCAGGGGAACAACATCAAAACTGAGATGTTGAGGGGCGCCTGACTGACTCGGTCGGTGGAGCATGTGACTGTTTATCTTGGGTTTGTGAATTCAAGCCCCATGGTGGACATGAAGCTCACTTAAAATTTAAAAAGATTTTTTTTTTTTAAAGAACCTGAGATGTTGACACAAGCACATATTTTGCCATGTTTGTGTAAATTTTTTTTAAATATTTTTATATATTTCTGGGAGAGAGAGAGAGAGAGAGAGAGACAGCATGAGCAGGGGAGGGTCAGAGAGAGAGGGAGATACAGACTCTGAAATAGGCTCCAGGCTCTGAGCTGGCAGTCAGCACAGAGCCCGACGCGGGGCTAAAACCCACGAACCGCGAGATCATGACCTAAGTGAAAGTTGGACGCTCAACCGACTAAGCCACCCAGGCGCCCCTGTTTGTGTAAATTTTTAAGAGTCTGCTTTGACTAACTGATTTGATAACGAAGCCTGGCTTTACCAAGTAACTTTTAAGATGTTTTACATACATGGAATGAGTCAAACCTATAGTTCCAAGGTTTTGATAAGAAAAAAGAGTTTTAGCAAATAATATTCTATTGGGAAAGTTCTATAGAAATGTTCATATTTTTACTGCCTCATTTCTGAGTTAAAAATAAGGTGCTTTGAAATGAAAGAGTTACAGTACAATTACTAATAATTGGATAAGTCTTTTTAAATTTTATATTATTTTAGAGAGAGAGTGCACAAACAGGGGAGGGGGCAGAGGGAGAGAGAACCTTAAGTAGGCTCCGTGCTCTGCTCAGCTTGAGGCTCGATCCCATGACTCTGGGATCATGACCCGAGCTGAAATCAAGAGTCAGATACACACCCAACTGAGCCATCCAGGAGCCCCTGGATAAGATTTTTAGAAGCCTTTTTAATATACTTTCCAGAAACTGAGAAATTGAAAAACTCAAATAAGGACCTAAATGAGATAACTGATGACTGATCATAAAAATAATTTTTGGCAATGAAATAAAATGCTCTGTGATTTTCAGCATATATCTTGAAAGAAGATCAAAGATTAGAGTGACATTGCTACTATAAAATGTTTCCCATGTTCATCTATTTATTTGAACAGATTTTCTTAGTGTTTATGTCTATAAAAACTAAAACTACAAATAGAACTGATAATGAATCCTGCCTTATCTAACCATAAGTAATATTCCTATTCTAACATGTAAACTACTGACAAAAATATTCATTTCACTAAAGGATACATTTCCAAAAAAAATGGGTCATAGGAAGTTATATCAGACTAATCCTTTATGGATAAAAATAATAAACTTCGGGAGAAATACAAAAACAAATATTGGGGTGCCTCAGTGGCTCACTAGGTTGAGCATACAACTTTGACTCAGGTCATGATCTTGTGGTTCGTGAGTTTCAGCCCTGCATCAGGCTCTGTGCTGACAGCTCAGAGCCTGGAGCCTGCTTAGGATTCAGTGTCTCCCTCTCTCTCTGCCTGTACCCCACTCATGCTCTGTCTCTCTCTATCTCTCTCTCTCTCTCTCTCAAAAATAAATAAACATTTTTTAAAAATTTTGAGGATACTGGAAAGCAACCAAAAGCACTTAGGCAGTGATTGAAGGGATGGCCACTCTTCAAAGAATTGAAATATAATAAGTGTGATTCATGCTTATACATCTTATCATGTGACATCACTGCTCAGTCTGTACTGTGAAAAGCAGCAGAAACTCAATCAGAAAACCATAGTCTTAATGGCTTAAGAATGGAGTCTGGGGCTCCCAGGACAGCTGAAAATTGAGGAGGGAAAGCCTGAAAAGGAAGGAATAACAGAGGGAGAGAGCTCCAAAATCTATGCATATACCCTGCCTACATACTTGGTTGACTCTTAAACTCTTGAGTGCATGAGGGAGATTCCAAGGAGCCCACCAAAAAGCAGCATCAGGATTGCTGAAAGAAACGATCAAAATTTTCAGGTGGAATTTGACTCTAGCTTAGCTAACCACATACTAGAACATATCAACACTCATCAGAGAAAGATAATGAATCTAGAGGCTCTACAATATATCATCCACAATATACAACATCCGATAAAAAATAACAAATATGTAAAGAAATGGGAAAGTTTGACTTGCAGTCAAGAAAAAAATAATCAATAGAAAATGACTAGGATAATTCAGATGTAAGAATTAGTAAAGACTTTTAAACACATATACATATACTCAAGAACTTAAAAATATATATGGTCATAATGAATTAACAGATGAAAACTGTTAGCATATATATATATATATAGTAACTCTTAAAAAAAAGAAGCAAATGGAAATTCTAGACTTAAAAATGTGAAATTTGAAATATGCCCATTGGGTAGGTTTAACTGATAATTAGAAATGGCTGAAGGGCTGGTGAATTTAAAAACAGATAAAGAGAAATTATACAATCTGAAAAACAGAGATAAAAACTATTGGGGCACCTGGGTGACTCAATGGGTTAAACATCCAACTCTTGATTTTTGGCTCAGGTCATGATCTCAAATTTCATGGGTTTGAGTCCTGCATTGGACTCTGTGCTGACAGTGTGGAGCCTGCTTGGGATTCTGTCATTCTCTCTGCCCCTCCCTCGCTTGTGCCTTTTCTCTCTTTCTCAAAATAGGAAAAAAAGAAACTATTGAAAAAAGTTGACAGAGCCCTACTGAACTTTAGAACAATATCAAAGAGTCTAACATATATATATAATAGGAATCCCAGAATGGCATAGAAAAAACGTTTGAAAAAATAATGGCTGAGATTTTTCCTAATTTGCTGGAATACATAAATGTACAGGTCTAAGAAACCTAAGCAAAACTCACAGGATATAGATAAAGAAATTCACATCAAGAGCATCATGGTCAAGCTATTGAAAAGCAAGGATAAAGAAAAAATCCTAAAGGCAGCTAGAAAAAATGATAGTGCAAGCAGGCCAGGTGGGTGGAAGGACATAATTCAAACACAATGAAAGGTAGAGGTAGAAATTACTCTTGATTTGGGGTCAGGTCATGATCCCAGGGTTGTGGAATAGAGCCCTGCCTGGGGCTGCACACTGGCGCCTGCTTGGGATTCATTCTCTCTCTCTCTCTCTCTCTCTCTCTCTCTGTCTCTTTACAACAAAAGTTTAAAATGATGAAGGAATAAAGATAATTTCAGATAAATGAAAACTTAGAACTTATCATCAACAGATTTACATTACAAGAAATGCTTTAAAAAATTCTTCAGAAGGAAGGTAAATTATACTCGTTGGAAACTCAGATCTTCAGGAAGGAAGGAAGAACACTGGAAGTGGTAAATATGTGGGTAAATACAAAAGACAATAACACTCTTTTCTTAATTTCTTTATAAGACATGTAATTGTTTAAGACAAAAATTATTCACTATATTTAAATATATGTGGGCCTAATATATGTGACAACAATAACATAAAGGATGGGGGATAAATAGAATGACACTTTTGCAAGGTTCTTACATTTTACACCAGGTACTACAATGTAAGCTCTATATGCACTGAGATAAATTAAGGATGTATACAGTAAGTGCTAGAATAAACACTCAAAATTAATGTAAAGAGGTTTAGCAGAAGGTCAATAGAGGAACTAAGATGAAATATGAAGAAATACAATTAACCCAAAAGAAAGCAAGAAAAGAACAGAGGAGCAAAAAAGTATGAAACAAACAAAAGACATACTGTAAATGACAGTAAATCTAAATCCAACCATGTTAATATTACATTAAATGTAAGTAAACTAAAAACACAAATTGAAAGGCAGAAATTATCAGACTAAATGTAAATAATAAAATCAAGAACCAACTATAAGTTATTAACAGGAGATAAATACTTATTTACAAACATGCATACATAAAGACACAAATACACTGAAAAGAAAAGGGTGGAAAAAGATTTACCAGGCAAACAGTAAGCTTAAGAAAAGTGGAACGGTTTTATTACTCTCAGACAATATAGACTTCAAGGCAGGAGTATTACAAAGGATGAGAGACAGTTCATTACAAAATAAAGAAAGGGCCAAAACATCAGGAAGAAATAAAAACCTAATTGAAGACACAGTTGATGTAGGTCTACACCTAATACCACAATTTCAAAAATATATATAAAGCAAGGGTGCCTGGGTGGCTCAGTCAGTTAAGAGTCTAACTTTGGCTTGAATCACGATCTGATGGTTCATGAGTTCCAGCCCCGCTTCAGGCTTTCTGATCTCAGCACAGAGCCCACTTCAGATCTTCTGTCCCTCCATCCTCTCTGCCCCTCCCCTGTTTATGCTCTCTTCCTCTCTCTCAAAAATAAACAAACATGAATAAATATGTAAAGCAACACCTCACCAAACTAAAAGAAGAAACAGACAAATCTACAATTATAGTTAGATTGTAACCCTCATCTCAGTGAGTGACGGAACAACTATATTGAAAATCCATAAGGATATAGCTAATGGGAATAACACTATCATTACTGAACTGATATTTATAGAAACAATTGATAAGTTATAGAGCCATTCAACTGCAGAATACACATTCTTTTTAAGGAGCACATAGACTGTTCACTAAGGTAGATAATATGCTGAGTTATGAAATAAGTCTCAATAAACTTCAAAAAACATTGAAATCTTAGTGCATCTTCCCTGGCCACAACATAATTAGATATCAATTAATAATTTCTAGGAAAGCCCTAAATATTTGGAAATTACATACACACATCAAAGAAGTAAGTCAAAAAAGAAACCATACAGGAAATGAAACCTATTTTGAAATTAATGAAAACGAAAGCACAACATAGCAAAAACTGTGGATGCAGATAAAGCAGCGCATAGAGGGAAATGCATAGCTTTAAATACTTACATTTTTAAAAAATTAGAAAGGTCCAGAATCAATAATACACTCTTCTACTCTGACCAACTAGAAAACGAAGAGGAAATCAAATCCCAATTAAGTAGCAAGAAGGAAATAATAAAGCACAACAATCAGTGAACTAGAAAACAGAAAATCAATGGAATCAAAAGATGACTTTTTGAAAAGATTCTTAAAAAGGATAAACTTCTAACTAAATTAGCCGTAATAAAAAGAGACAAAATACAAACAACCAATATCCCGAAGGTCTGAACAAAAGACAAGGTCCTTGCTCTCATGGGCTTGTAGTGGGGGTAACAAAAGTTAGTCACAGAAATAATAACGGTGGTAAACTATTTGGGAGAATTCTGCGGTGGAGGAGAGGCTAGACGGAGGTAAGTAATGCGACTCCTCCAGGACTTCCACCCCACCTCCGCGTCTTCCGGCGCTGAGAGCCGCAGGTGAAGGCCCGCCCCGCGCCCCGCCCACCGCCGCCCGCGCCCCGCCCACCGCCGCCCGGCCCTTCTGCGCAGGCGCGGGGTTGGCTCGCGGAGGGGCGCGGCCAGCGGCTTCGCGGGGACAACCGCTGGGGTGGCGCGGAGCCGGGCCGCGAGTTTGTGAGGTGTCCTCGACCCGACCCAGCGGCTCGGGTCCCCCGCGATGCCCAGGCCAGAGCCGGGCAGTTCGCCTCTCTGAGTTGGTCTCAGCTCGGACGGTACGGAGAGAATCCATGGCGGAGTCCTCCGGGCCCGGGCGGCGGGCGTCCGCGGGCGGCGGGAGCTTGGAGGAGGAGGACGACGAGGAGCGGGAGCCGCTGCTGCCGCGGATCGCCTGGGCCCAGCCACCCAAGGGCGCCCCGGGGAGCGCCGTCAGGCTCGTGGAGGCTGCCGGCGAGGAGGGCGCGGCCTCCCCTCGCGAGGCTGGAGACGAGGAACTGCTGCTCCCGTCCCGGGACGCGCCCCGAAGCTGCTCCTGGGGCGTGAGGGCCCTCCAGAGCTCGCCCACCGGCCCGAACCGGAAACGCCCCCTGGGTGCAGGTGCGACTCGACCCTTACCTCCACCCCGCGGTCCTCCCCCACCCGCGCGCGTCCCTGCCCAGCCCCTCCCGGGTCCCACCTCTGTCCCCCACCGGCGCTTCCCAGGCATCCCTCCCATCCGGAGCCCAGACCCGGCGCCGGCCGCCGATTGAACCTCCGACCCCTTGGCTTTCTCCCTGCTCCCCAGTTTCCTTGCACCTTTTCCAGGGGCCCTAGACCACTTCTCTGAAGGCCCAAGGGTGTCATTAAACTCTGATCCTTGAGGCCTCCCGTAAGAGTAAGCCTAAACTTTTGAAATCAGACACTGGAAAACAAAAAACTTAGCATGATAACATGACGTTGTTTTCTCAAGTTTGGACTTGGGTTTTGGAATAAGAAGCCTGAACTATCAGGAAAGTCCTCGGAGTTGCGAATTCGCAAGGCAGATGGATGACGGCAGAGAGGCGGAGAGCAAGCGTATCTAGTTGCCACCGGGACACGTTTCAAACCTTTTCCTAGTTAATGTTACTGTGACGTTAGCCAGAGGGGGCAGAGGCAGTTGAATTTCCCTAGCTGCTATCTCTTGCAAGAAGTTTTCTTTCTAGAACCATTTCTTTTCTACTTTGGGTGGGGGGGGGGGGACTTTTTCACTATTAAGTGGACTGGTAGCCTCACGTGGAAAAGAAGATAGTTGGTACGATGTCGAAAATTAATGAAGGGTAAGCATGCTGTTGCAGGCAGGGATATTTGTTGAGAAAGTTTCTGGCAGGTTGAGTTAGGCTACTTTGATAGTAAAATAGTAGGTGTGTATGAATCATAGCTAGAGATGAGATGGGCTAGTTTGTAAAATTAGGATAACACCTATTTGTTGGTCAGGATGGTTTTTTTTTAAATTTTTTTTAATGTTTTATTTATTTCAAGGAGAGAGAGAGAGAGAGCGTGAGCAGGGGAGGGTCAGAGAGAGAGGGAGTCACAGACTCTGAAACAGGCTCCAGGCTCTGAGCTGGCAGTCAGCACAGAGCCCGACGCGGGGCTCGAACCCACGAACCGCGAGATCATGACCTAAGCGAAAGTCGGCCGCTTACCCGACTAAGCCACCCAGGCGCCCCGGTGGTCAGGATGGTTTAAGTGAGATGGCGCTGGTCTCTCACTTGTAGAGCCCCCTATGTGACGCCTTAAAGAAAAGCCACAGAGACTGTACTTGTCGTTACTACTGCTTAGTCTTTCTGGAGTCTTTAGGTTTTACGTGTCCTGCGACCAGCACACTGATGGACCTCCTGCAGCTTAAGGAAGTTTGGATGGAATAGGTTATTCAACTTGTAGTTGAACTCACATTCAAACACACAAGCAGATAAATTGAATAGGCCCTAGAGAAGCAGATAATTTCCCATTGAAGTGTTTCATGACTAAAAAGCTTGACCAGACTGGTCTGATACGCAGGTCTGTGGCCATCAGGTCAGCTGACAGGTACAGTGTTGAACAGAACAAACATATGGTCATAAATGGACCCACATTGACCTAGCTACGTAATTTGTTTCTGTATTACCTAGAATCCCATCTGTGAAGTAACTAAGATCTGTGTGGCTTTCCTTTTTTCTACCTTAAATTTACCTGTGTAGCTAGATTTTGAAAGAGCCTAAAACCTTATTTATTTTGAGAGAGAGAGAGAGAGAGAGAGAGAGAGAATCACAAGCAGGCTCTGTACTGCCAGGGCAGAGCCCTGTGTGGGGCTCAGTCTCATGACCATGAGATTATGACCTGAGCCAAGATCAAGGGTCAGATGCTTACCTGACTGAGCCGCCCACGTGCCCCTGAAAGTGAGGTTTTGTGAGCAAATAGCATTAAGGCTGGAAAAAGTTACTGAGATAGAATATAGTACTCATAATACAAATGGATTACTAAAGAGAACTCCAACCTTTCAAAATGGTAATAATTTATTTATATCACAGTTTATTTGCTGTTTGCTGAGATCTCTTTTTGTGTAGTTCATTAATTCTCACAACAGCATGCAAGTTAGTTGTTACTCATCCTTAACCTTGTGAGGACTGAAGATGAATAAAACTGTAATGACTAGTACCTAGAAGTTCAGAGATAGGCCAAAGTCATGTACACAGGAAGTGATAAAGCCAGACTGAGCCTAGTTCTTCTTTTTATGTCCTGCTTTTCCATTTTGTGGTAGATCCAGTTATTGTAAAATAATTGTTACTTTTGATTAATTAGTGGAGGTCTTGTTTTTAATGGATTTAAAAATAGTTTTGAGTTTTAAAAAGTATTTTAAACATTTCAAACCAGGCTCCTAAAAAGTTTGGTGGAGTATTATAACTAGATTTTTAAGTTTTGGGGTTGTTGTTATTTTTTTGAGAGAGAGAGAGTGTGCAGAGGGGCAGAGAGAGAGAGACGTGGGGCTCACCCGTTTTACCCAAAGCAGGGCTTGAGCTCATCCAGTGTGGGACTCAAACTCACAAACTGTGAGGTAATGACCTGAGCCAAAGTCAGATGCTTAATGACTGAGCCACCCAGGGCCCCAAGTTATTTTTTTAATGAGTTCCATTAATTTTCTTTGTCCTTTACCATCCAATTTCCATGACATCACCTCGCTAGTTCTAAGGAATTCTTGCATTTAGATTAATATTAACATCATTTATCTTACGCTCAGTGCACGAGCATTTATGCTTACCTATTTTGTCTCTGTACATAAGAGCTTTATGTACTTTAGCCAGTGGAAGAATATCTGTTACCTTGAGCAAGACATTGACAAGGTCTAGAACCAGCATAAACATCGTATTGTTGGGTCAGTGTCAAAGTAGAAAGATTAGTGGGATTCATTCCTTGTTCTAGCCGTCATTTTAATCAGTGAGTTGGAGAGTCACACAGATGATAATACCTACGTAACAGTCTGTGAAGTTCTGTGCGCTGCACTTGTATTAATATATAACTAACCCCATGAAGTGAGTTTTACTTTTTATTCTCGTTTTAAGGAAGCACAGAGAGGTGAAGTGACTTCTCCCAGATCCCAGTTAACACAAACCAGGAACTTACTAGTTCTGTCGGAGAGCCTACAAATAGAGAATGGTGTTAGAATATTCAAAGAACTACCAAAGTCAAAGGAAGTGTGTATTTAAAAGCCTTTTAATGATTCATAATGGCTTACAAATGTGTGAAAAAATAGCATCATTTAAAAATAAGGAAGAAAGACGAGAGTGGGAAATAAGGTAATCAAATAAACAAGGTGGAGGCTGTAATAATACACAAAATGCACGTGAGATGCTTCATGCAGGCAGCCCACAAATCTGATATTTAGGGTTACAGAGCACAACTTGAAAGAAGCACAGTGTGCCCATAAAGTTAAACTAGTTATTTGAATCAAAACAGACCTGATTAAGGATAACCTGTCATGTATCTTTTGGAGAAGAGACTATATCCCGAAAAGTATGTTTGTAATAAAAGTGATGAATTTCATAGTATTTCTTATAACTTCCTTGAAGCCCATTTTAATAGAAGAAATTCTGATGGATGGTGCTGTCAGTATTGCTGGATCCAGATTCTAGACACTGATAATCTGGCTGAATTTAGAGGACGGTGTATAGAGCAGATGTCCTATGTGGCTTGACAGTTATCCGTAACTGAGCTTTTGAAAGACAGTGAGCCGCCACCTCTCGCTGTCAAGTGATTATTCCTCAACCAGGAATTAAAAGACGGTTATTCTTTGTTTTCCATTTATTGCTGAGATACATCATTCTCAAATGCCTGAGTGCCTACTGTGTGCCGATGGAAATTGAGGCCTTGGGGAAACAGTGGTGACCAGATACCAAATGGATGTCTAGTCACCAGCCTTGCCCCGAATGGCTTTATAGTAATGGAGGAAAAGTCGGTTAAAACAGACAGTTCCAACAGCCGATCTGTTTGGGTGGGGAAAACTGAGGATTCCACTGAACTGTGCCCTGGATGTAGGGGCCAGGGAACGCTTAAGCAGAGGAAGTAGCATCCACCTTGAGACCTGAAGGATGACTGGCACTTGAACCCCCGAGGCAGGGTTCACATCACCAAACTAGTGAGCTAACGACTTTTCTCTTTAGAAAATATTCTGGTCAGTGGGTAAGATAGAACCCCAACCCTCAAGTGAGGAGGAGCTCATTTTGATAAGTTGCCATGTGTACTTACATGAAAGGTTTATAAAATGGATTCTCTTATTCCATTTCCAATTCTGCTTACTAAAGGGCCAGTGATAAGGCTTAAATGTGAAGGGGAGAGTTTGTTAATAAATAATTATTAGGATTATTGAGGGCCTGCTATATAACAGGCTCTGTTTTAAGCACTTAGAATATATCAGAACAAAACAAAGATCTCTGCCCTTCTTGCACTTAGATCATTTTGTTACGGTGTTACAGATGGTCAGATGGAGTTGAAGGATCAATAAGAATTAGCCTGGGAAAGAAGCTTGGAACATGAGGGGTGTGGTGAGGATGGGAAATAGCACGGGCAGATGTTGAGAGGGTGTGAAAAGTGAGGAGCTCAAATGGGACTGGAGCTTGACTAGAAGCTCTCCACTTCTTAGAGGAGACCCAAAGGAAATACACAGAGGTGGAATTGAGATTTTCCTCAGAAAATTCTTTGATATAGAGGCAAGTCAGAACCATATAGTTTATTCCTTAAAAGGGGTAACAGGAATTTTACCAGAAAAAAATGTTTTGTTCATTAAAGAAAATGTAGCTAACCATGCCCCTCAGCTATTAAAAATCAAAACTAACAATGGAGGTGCCTGGGTAGCTCAGTCAGTTAAGCTTCCGACTTTGGCCCAGATCATGATCTCACAGTTTTGTGGGTTTGAGCCCCGCGTCAGGCACTGTGCTGACAGCTCAGAGCCTGGAGCCTGCTTCCAGGTTCTGTGTCTGCCTCTCTCTTTGCCCCTCCCTTGTTCGTGCTCTGCTTCTTTCCCTGTCAAAAATAAACATTAAAACATATACACACCACACACACACACACACACACACGCACACACGCACACACGCACACACGCACGCACAATGACGACAGACCTTTAACCCAGATCTCCATAGCACTTAGAGCATGAAGCAGCATAACTTTTGGAGGGATCCTTCAACATAAACCAATTGCCAAATGTAGTTAAGTAAATAAAGAAAGCTTTAGAATGTAATTGTGAGTTATGAGTTAAAGAAAAACTATCTCCTAAAAGCAGTTTCTCTGATTTTGGAACAGTTGATAAGTAGTCATTTTTTCTGGCAGCAATTTGGATAGTAGGACCAGTTGTCTTTTAAGCAGCATTCTAGATAGTAATGGTAAAATCCAGACCATCTTCAAAGAATCCCATTTTCATGTGGGGAGATTATCTGATTTATCCAAAACAGTTGCTCAATACGGACAAAATAGAGAGAAAGGGATTAAGAATATCCTGGCTGATTTTACAAGAATGGTTCTGCTTGATCTGATTTTGGTTGAAACTAAATTATTATTGCTATTCAGTTATTATTACTATTATTCAGAGTATAAGCATGGGCTCCATGAGAGCAACAAAGGCAGGTTACATGATGAACTCATAAAGCTCAGCTTTATGATATGATAAGATTTAATAGTGATAATGGCCAAGTTTGCACATAGTTTCCACAAGAACTGCTCAAGTACAGCATGGGAGAGACCAAGAGTTCAGCCGGTTCAATATGAATTCGTAGTATGACCAGATTCCTGAACAACTAACGTGATCCCATAGTGCTTCTCATTTTGGTATAATGTCAACGCTGAGAGATGGCTCTACTCCCTGCAATGGGTTGTACGATTCCGGAGACCATATTTTATAAGGGGGCACATTGAAAACCTGAGGCGTGAAACAAGAGGGCAACTCGTGTGCTGAAAGCCTGAAAACACTTCCATATGGGAGGAGATGAGAATAGAGGAGACTTAGGGGGACATGAAATGATCTTCAGCTTTTTGAAGGGCTATCCTTGGGGAGAAAGGAGTGAGTAGACATTTGTTTTGCTCCAGACAGCAGGTCTAGGACATTGGGTGAAACTACCGGAGACTTAATATCTGGAAAAGGAAGAAGGTTATACACTGTTTTTGTTTTCAGATAAAAGGATCATGAAAAAAGTAGTGATGTTTTGTTGAAAGTATTTAAACATTTTCCCAAAGACCACCTCCTGGTGATGTACTGTAAAAAGTACACTAGTGCTAGGAGCAGGGTTGAAATAAATAACTTTGCAAGTTCTTTCTTTTTTTTTTTTTTTTTTAACTTTTTAAATGTTTATTCATTTTTGAGAGACAGAGTACAAGCAGAGGTGGAGCAGAGAGAGGGAGACACAGAATCGGAAGCAGGCTCCAGGCTATCAGCACAGAGCCTGATGTGGGGCTCGAACTCACAAACTGTGAGATCATGACCTGAGCCGAAGTCAGCCATTCAGCCGACTGAGCCACCCAGGTGCCCCTCAAGTTCTTTCTTATTAAGAGCCTCTGCCTAGGGGCACCTGGGTGGCTCAGTTGGTTAAGTGTTCACCTCAGCTCTGGTCATGATCTCATGGTTTCTTTGTTAGAGCCACACGTGGGGCTCTGCACTAACGGTGCCTGGGATTCTCTCTCTTTCTCTTTCTGCTCCTCCCTGACTCACTCTCTCAAAATAAACAAACTTTAAAAAAAACAAAAAACAGAGCCTTCGCCTGGAAGAAATATCATTTGACTAATGGTAGTTATTACTGGCATATTCTACTATATAAATAATACTTCATTTATTCAATTAAATATTTATTAAGTACCCAGCAAATGCTGATCCCTCATCCAGGTGCTGGGGATATACAAGGGATAAAGAAAGACTAAGTTTCTCCATTCTTAATTATTTTCGTGGGATACACATAAGAATGATTAGGATTAGCACATCAATCACTGTAGTGATGTAACTAAATACTTGTACTATTTATTCATTTCAGTAGGTTAAATATGCCGGATAGCCCTTTTTGTAGCATTTTTCTTAGCACACACTTTTAAAAATTAGTTAAAAAACAGTTTTATTTCTGTCTAAATGAAGGCAAATTTTAAAATAAGTGTATGTTTTGAATTTTCATGATGTTGAATGCATGTAATAGCATTTAAATACCTTCCAAAGAAAAATATGGATAACTTTTGCCTTGTGTACCACTTTAAATGATTGTTAATTCATTTTGCAAGTGTTTATTGATTATCTGTTATGTTCCAAGAACTATAAAAGTTCTGGGCTGGGGCGCCTAACTCTTGGTTTCAGCTCAGGTCGTGATCTCATGATTAGTGGGACTGAGCTCCAGCTCTAGGCTCTGTGCTGACAGTGAAGAGCCTGCTTGGGATTCTCTCTCTCCCTTTCTCTCTGCCTCTCCCCTGCTCATGTGGCCACACGTTCTCTCTCTTTCTCTCTTAAAATAAATAAACTTAAAAAAAGATTATTATAGTTTCTCTGTCAAGTATAGAGAAGATGTGGGTGAAAGAGGGGAAGCAGTTAGGAGATTTTTACAATAATCTAGGTGAGAGTTGATAGTCCCTTGAATCACATGGGAGGAATGGAGATGGTGACAGGTGACTGGATTCTGGATGTTTATATCAGGTAGAACCATGCAACCTGCTGATGGATTGGATGTAGGAAGTGAGAGTATAGGATCGTGGGTGATTCCAAGGATTTCAGCTTGAGCAGCTGGAAGATTTGGAGTTGCCAGCAACTGAGATAGAGAAACCTGGGAGAGAAGCAGCCAGGCGGGTTGTAAAGAAAATAACTGAGCTTTAGGTGGCAAAATTTGAGCTGCCCATTAAACATCCAGGTAGAGATGTTGAGTATAGTAGTCTGGAGTTGAAGGCAGACGTCCAGGCTTGACATATAAATTTGGGAGTCTCAGTGTTGATGAAGAAGAGGACCATGAACTGAATCTGGGGCATCCCAAAGTTAAGCTGTCGGGAGATAAAAAGGAGCTAACAAGAAGACTGAAAAAGAGGAGCCAGTGAAATGGGAGAGCCTGGAGAAGGGACATCCTAGAAGCCGTGTGAAGGAGGAAGGAGTGACTAACAGGGTCAAATGGTGGCATTGGTCAAAGAAGATACGTTCTGCGGTTAGATTTCGCAATATGTATGTCACTGTGTACCCCAACAAAAGTTGTACCAGTGGAGTGGTTGGGACAGAAACCTGATTGAAATGGGTTCAAGAGAGAATTGGGGAAGAAATATTGGAGATGTTAAATATAAATAACTGTAGAGGCCTCTGCTATACAGGGGGTCAAAGAAATGAGGGAATATCTAGGAGTAATGTGAGAGTAAGTAGATTTAGGATGAGGAAAGTTACAGCATGCTTAGTATAGTGATAGAAGTGATCCAGGAAAGAGGGAGATATTGATGCAGGGAAGAATTGCTGAAGAAATGTCCTGGAATCATCAGGAAGAGAGAGAGTCTCGTATACAAAGTGGATGAGTTGCTCATTGAGCTTAGACGGTTCATCTGTCGTAACAGGTGGAGGACAGGATGTTGCGGGCAGATGTGGCGTGGAGGGTTGATGATATTGTTTTCTGATTGCATCTCTTTTAAAGATCATCTGAGAAAGAGGGAGCATTGGAAATGTGAAGAAAGGGGAGGTTATGAGAGAGTTGCCCAGAACAGTGGGAGAGACTATGCACCGGATTTGTCCCGGTTCAGGTTACTAGAACAACATAGCATAGACTGAGTGGTTTAAACAACAGACATTTATTTCTCACTGTCCTGGAGGCTGGGAAGTCTAAGGTGAAGGTCCATGATCAGGGCTGGGAAGGCCAAGATGAGTCCGTGATGAAGGTTCTCCCCCTGGCTTGCACATGGCCACCTTCTCACTGTGTCCTCACGTGGGACAGGGTGAGAGAGAGAGAGCGTGCTCTTGGCACTAATCCTTTTGTGGGGTCCCTACCCTCATGACCTCATCTACACCTGATTACCTCCCACAGACTCTGTCTCCCAGTACAATTCCATTGGGAGTTAGGGCTTGAACATATTTTGGGAGGACACAAACATTCAGTCCATAACAGGAATGTAATATGCTTCCCAGGTGGCATGAAGGACCCACCTAAAGTTTGTGGTGAAGAATTTAATTTTTTAATTTTTTTAAAAAAGTTTTTAATGTTTATTTATTATTGAGACAGAGAGACACAGAGCATGAGAGGGGGGAGGGGCAGAGAGAGAGGGAGACACAGAATCTGAAGCAGGCTCCAGACTCTGAACGGTCAGCACAGAGCCTGACACACAGGGCTCAAATTCACAAACTGTGAGATCATGACCTGAGCTGAAGTCAGACGCTTAACCTCCTGAGCCACCGGGGTGCACCCGTGGTGAAGAATTTAAGTTAAAGTGAGATCTCAGGTGTTGTGTTTGTGTATGTTTGTATAGTCAACTCTAGCCGTCCACGCCTGAGTGTACTTGGCAGATAAATTGAGTTTAACCAGAAATGGGATTTTTCCAAGTGACCATGATAAGGGGTGGGGGGAAGAGGGAGGAAAGGCAGAGTGACTATATGATGACTGCCCTTAATTTAAGCTGGCCAACAAGGGACACGAGGACGCAGGGATCAGTGACAACGTGGGAGATCAGTGCTTTGTGGTTCCTAGTGGGATGGAATTATTTTAGGACTCAAGGTACTAGAGGGAAAGAATGAGGAAGACAAAAGGTGCTTGAAATGGAAAGGTGTGGGGAGGTTGAGGTATTGGTGATGACAGATCTGAGGTGAGACTGCAGCTAGAAGGTGAGGTGGAATGGAGAACAGAATCACTGGATGAGAGGGATTCAGAGCAATGTGAGGTATTAGTATGATTACTGAAACAAACAGGGATTTTGTTTTTCATGCATCAGTACTTGAACTTTAAAGAGAAATAGGATTTGAGGAAAAAAGAGAGAATCCAAGCAGCCCATACAGTACTGGATTACATTTTTCTTTACCTTAATGTCCTAATGCTAATAACCTAACCCAATATCACGGTCCCTATCACAAGCATTCTCATATGGCCTTTCTTCGTCACGTTCTATATCAATATTGATTTTTTTAATGCAATAATTGTTGGTTCTTCAGCATTGAATACATTCCTGGATGATCCTGAATTTGCCGATGTTATATTGAAAGCAGAGCAAGCAATAGAATTTGGAGTTTTTCCAGAAAGAATCTCTCAAGGTTCAAGTGGAAGTTACTTTGTGAAGGATCCTAAGAGGGTGAGAATTTCACAGATCTACTATATATAACAGAAATATTGGAAAACACTAATTTATTTTTTTAGTTTTATTTTGTTTTTGTTTTTTACAAATAGTTTGTTGTCAAATTAGTTTCCACATAACACCCAGTGCTCATCCCCACAAGTGCCCTCCTGTATGCCCATCCTCCCCCTACCCCCCCCCACATCCATCAGTCCTCAGTTTTTGCCAGCATTCAAGAGTCTCTCATGCTTTGCCTCTCTCCCTTTCCCCCACCATTTCCGCCCTTCTTCTCCCCCTTGTTCCTCAGTTAAGTTCCTCCTAATCCTCCTATACGTGCAGACATATGATATTTGTCCTTCTCTGCCTGACTTATTTTGCTCAGCATAACACCCTCAAGGTCCATCCATGTTGCTACACATGGCCAGATTTCATTGTTTCTCATTGCCATGTAGTATTCCATGGTATAGATAAACCACATCTTCTTGATCCATTCATCTGTTGATGGACACTTAGGCTCTTTCCATGTTTTAGCTATTGTGGAGAGTGCTGCTATGAACATTGGGGTACATGTGCTCCTATGCCTCAGCATTTCTGTATCCCTTGGGTAAATTCCTAGCAGTGCTATTGCTGGGTCCTAGGGGAGTTCTATTGTTAGTTTCCTGAGGAACCTCCACACTGTTTTCCAGAGGGGCTGTACCAGTTTACATTCCCACCAACAGTGTAGGAGGGTGCCCGTTTCTCCACATCCTCGCCAGCGTCTAGAGTTCTCTGATTTGCTCATTTTAGCCACTCTGACTGGCATGAGGTGGTATCTCAGTGTGGTTTTGATATGTATTTCCCTGAGGAGGAGGGATGCCGAGCATCGTTTCATGTGTCTGTTGGCCATCTGGATGTCCTCTTTGGAGAAGTGTCTGTTCATATCTTCTGCCCATTTCTTCACTGGGTTGTTTGTTTTTTGAGTGTGGAGCTTGGTGAGTTCCTTATAGATTTTGGATATTAACCCTTTATCTGATATGTCATTTGCAACTATCTTTTCCCATTCTGTTGGTTGCCTATTAGTTTTGTGGGTTGTTTCCTTTGCTGTGCAGAAGCTGGAAAACACTAATTTAAATGTGAAGTCATTATGAGGTTCTGAAGCATTTTCCTAATAACTCTGATTGCACCCTCTTTTCAAAAATAAAGGTCAGGGGGGTTGTTTTGTTTTTAACTAGAGCATTCTGCTATTTAGAAATAGTACTATTCAGGGGCGCCTGGGTGGCTCAGTTGGTTACGTGCCTGACTTTGGCTTAGTTCATGACTTCATGGTTCATGGGTTCAAGCCCTGCTTTGGGCTGTGTGCTGACAGCTCAGAGTCTGGAGCCTGTTTCGGATTCTGTGTCTCCCTCTCTCTCTGACCCTCCTGCTCACGCTGTCTCTCTCTCTCAGAAATACATAAAACATTAAACAAAAATTTAGAAATAGTACTATTCATTTTATGTCACAGTTTGCTTTCCTACTATTTTAGTACTTGGTTTCAAGCAATTATGGAATGTTCACATTCAGCTATAGATTTCTTGAGTTTATATTCGTAAGTCCTTACTTTACAACAACTATATTAGCCAAGCAAAGTAGAAATTTAAACTTTCAAAGGCTTATTTTGCCCTAGGAATGTTTTTTCCAGCATTGAGCCAGAAGAACCTGGATAGTCTGAAGCTTGACGGCACTGGGATGTGACATCGTGAAATGAGCCAAAGTAGAATTCTAGGGCAGAAAAGAGAAGTTGATATGGGACTCTGTTCCACTTAGTCTAGATTTTCAGAAATCTATATTATTATCTCTAAAAGCTTTCTGAATGATACATAACCAGCAGTTCTTTCTTCAAGAATAAAAAAGATTATGATTTCATCCTAATATTCTTTGCAAAGATTGAAGTTATATTTTAAAAGTCTTTTTTGAGATTAAATATATATATGCATGGTAATGTCAATCTCTCAATCTTTCTTCCAAGGTTTTGTAATTTTTTCTTGTTGACTTTTTTACTAGTGACTCAGACTTTACCCCATTGTAAAGCAATTATATACTTAAAATTATAGTAAGATTTTTATTTCTTGTCTAAGGATAATTCAGCCTCTAAACTTAGTATGAGTATATTTTATCAAGCCAGTAATAAAGATTGTAGATTATAGACATCCATGGGCAAATTTTTTTAAGAGGAGAAAACTTACTTAAAATTAATTCATAGGGGCGCCTGGGTGGCTTAGTCGGTTAAGCGTCCGACTTTCGCTTAGGTCATGATCTCGCGGTTCGTGGGTTCGAGCCCCGCGTCGGGCTCTGTGCTGACTGCCAGCTCAGAGCCTGGAGCCTGCTTCAGTCTGTGACTCCCTCTTTCTCTGACCCTCCCCTGCTCACGCTGTCTCTCTCTCTCCTAGAAATAAATAAAAATATAAAAAAAAAAATCAATTCATAAAAAAAGTTAACTGGAAAAAGATTAGGGTAGGAGAATCTGACAACATAGATGTTCACTCTATCCTATCATTTGTTACCTTTATGTTTTAGAGATGACTTTTTGTCATTGGATTTATTAGTTCGTGTAACAAATGCCTGCATTCCTACCAGGCACTGCTCTGAGTACTTGGGATACGACCCTAGCAAGCAAAGTCCCTGCCCTTTACAGTGTATATCTAGTGAGAAAGTAGCTGATAAATAAGCACATAATTTGGATATTTCATAGATACTATCTGACCTAGAGCAGTAGTTTTCAAACATTATGAAATCAGTGGAACCCTCTCTTAACTTAGAAGTCTAGTAATAGAACAGGTGAAGTCAAAGTTGATCTAGTTAAGTGGCAGGGGGTCTTAGATCCCTACTCTCATCCCCCCTCCCACCTTTCCTAGTGTTGCTGAGAGCACAGTTTGAAAACTAGTAGCCCAAAGGATTATTGACTTTAGATTGTTGAAAGAATTATATTATATTTCTTATTAGAAATATAGAACCATTAGAACCAAGCCTCTTGATATTTAAGAGTTATGTCCAAATCCAGTGGGAAGAGATAGAAAAAGATTTATCAAATGCATTTTATGGATTATTATCTCTCTATGTTAAAAATCTAAGAATATTTCTCCTATTTTGTATAGAAAATTATCGGTGTATTTAAACCCAAATCAGAAGAGCCTTACGGTCAACTGAATCCAAAATGGACCAAATATGTTCATAAAGTCTGCTGCCCTTGCTGCTTCGGAAGGGGCTGCCTGCTTCCTAATCAGGGATACCTCTCTGAAGCTGGTGCCTCCCTTGTGGATGAAAAGTTGCATCTGGGTATTGTACCTAAAACAAAGGTAAAAGAGAAATTGTTTTTAATTATGTGCTTCCAATTTATAGTCTACTTCTCTGTGAACACTTTAGTAATATTTCTGATGGTAGAGCCTAAAGTCGAGCCCTTGGTTTGGGAATCCAGAGACATGAGTAACCGATAAGTGGATTCTAGGGGAGATGCTCAAAGGGTCCAAGCAAGTGCACTTGGCTCACGTGAGCTTAGATGGTGCTGTCGACAAGAAGAGAATGCAGAACAGTATCGGGGTTCTAGAAATTCTTTCTATTAGCCTTTATAAATTTCTACTTGAAGACTTCCTCAGAATAGCCATTCCTAATTCTTCATCTCACAATGATTCTTTCTTTCTTGCACTGGCCAGTTTTAGGCTGCCTCTGTCAGAAATATGTGCCATTTAACTGATTTTGCAAAACCCCTAAGCCTTTCTAGTTTAGATTCTCTGCACCATTGAGATAGCGTTGAACTTCTCTGATTTACAGCCTTAGAGTGTGTTTCATGGTGTATATGAGTGGAAGCACTATAGTGCAAATTCTCATAACCATTTTTCTAAACTGTGTGTTTCTAGGTGGTTTGGCTTGTCAGTGAGACATTTAACTACAGTGCAATTGACCGTGCAAAATCTAGAGGCAAAAAGTATGCTTTAGAGAAAGTGCCAAAAGTAGGTAGAAAATTCCATCGCATAGGACTCCCTCCTAAGGTAAGTTACTGTGAGCAGCTTTGTTTGGGGCATTTGGGGGACAATTCAGCATGGTTTACCTGAGTGCTATGTGCTGTAGGCTGCGGATATAATAATAAAGAAAATAGTGTTTTCATTCTGAAAAAGCTCTCAGTGAACCAGCAACCTCAGTGTGATATGAGAAAACCGTTAGGGTGGTTAAATGCTCAGAGAGGACCGGGGAGGGCTGTCGAACCCAGCTTGGAGGGCTGGGGGTTCTGTTTTCTGCAGGACTTTGCATGTGAGGCTTTGTAAAGTACTGGCTAAAAGCACAGGTCAAGAAGACTTAAGTTCCACTCGCAGCCAGTTAGCTCTGAGTTCTTGAGCAAGTTCCTTAGTCCCTAAGCCCCAGTTTCTATAAACTGAGATGAGAAAAACTACCTCTTGAAGTTGTGAGATAAAAGGAAGAAATTCATGTCAAGCACTTGGGATAGTGCCTGGCACACAGTATAAAATAAGTGGTAGTAACTATGTTTACTGACTACATAATGAATTTTGGGTTGTTGTTGTTTTTTTTTTTTTAATCACTTTTAGACAAACCTAAATGTCAAACCTGTAGCAGCTGGCTAAACAGGAATGGGAAGGGTTAATGGGAAGGCATTCTAGAAAAACTTAAGACTTTCGTAGATGTATACATATATGTATGTATAAAGTAATTTGACCTGTGATTTTGTTTTGTGGTTGCTGTGCATTTGTTTAGCTAAAAGAATTTGAGTAGAAATTCATGATTAAATTGTTTTTAAAATTGTTCTCCAAGTAAGGAGGAAGTTTGAAAATTTTTACAAGGCCTGCTATTCCTTGGATATGCTAAAATTAAGTGTGACTAAAGAAGGATATTATTTCCATATTTATGACTATTAATTAGGTGCTTTAAACAAAACCTTTTAGAAATATAGTTAAAATTTCATGCCAAAAATAAGAACATAATGTTACGATAAGAAATAGATTTTCTTTGTGGTGATTTGTATTTATGAGACCAACCCAGGTAACCTATGTGCCCTGTGCCATAAATACATTTAGTAATTTCAGTGATAGAAAGGCCTTTTAAAATGGACACATGTTCAAGGAAAGGATTTTCTTAAAAACCACCATAGATGTTAATGATTGATTGATTGATTGATTCTTTAAAATTTGTGACTGGATCTTTAATCTGCAAAGTCAAAGAATTCATTTAAAAAAAGGTGATATTCCATAATTTATGTTATAAAAATAATCCTGAAGTATTTCTTCAGTAAGATAAAATTGCACACTGTTATTAAATGATCAAGGTAGGTGTAATATTTGACCACTATAATTAAATTCATTGTGATGAATATTTTTAGAAAACCTCATTCTGAGTTGAGGTTTTCACCTCGAGGGCACATGTGCATTTTCTTTTTTAGTTACACTAAGATAGTTTCTATGTTCCTTGAAAGCTTAGGGTTGAGCATTCTTAATTTGCTATGTATTCTTTATGTGGCTACTTAAGATTAGTGTATAAAAATAGTTTGATAAATATGGTTTATCGAAATTAGTGTTAACTTCTGTTTTTCTTACAATGTTTCTATAACATTTTATGATGAAACTGCTGAGAAATTAAAGTTATCCCTTTGTTCTTGTACTTTCTTTTCTAACTCAAGTTCTTAAAATTATAGATTGGTTCCTTTCAGTTATTTGTTGAAGGTTACAAGGAGGCTGAATATTGGCTTAGGAAATTTGAAGCTGACCCTTTGCCTGAGAATATTAGAAAACAATTCCAGTCACAGTTTGAAAGATTAGTTATTTTGGATTACATCATCAGAAATACAGGTATTGAAATTCTCTTACTTGTTTACTCAAATCTTGTTAGCTTGCAAATTGTATTCAACTCTTGTCATCCGAATCAAAGATGTAAGATTTTGATGCAGAAATCTTGAGGCCACTTTTTCTTTACCTGCCTGGGAAACCAGATCTACTGACTGCCCTGGGCAAAGCCAGTCTTGTACTGGAGGTTCTAACTCCGAGCAATCTCCTGCCCGGGTGACTAGGGGTCAGTTCCTGTCCCTCCTGGGGAATTTCTTGGCAGTAGGACAAAGCCAGAAATGTTATCTGCATAATATGAATAATTAAAACTTGATTGTGTAAGTTATTTTAGATGCTTATTTTGACATTAGGTAATTGTTAGCATCATCTATATATACATTAAACTCTCCATTTTTGCTGTGCTAGAATGGAGCAATAATGGAGATCAAGTGAAACAGTGGTTCCCAGATGCGGTTCCCTGGACTGGCTGGGTCAGTTTTATGTGGGGAATTACTACACATGCATCTTTTCAGAGGAGTTTACCCCAATCCTACTAAAACAGAAACTCTGCATCTGGGGGCCACCAATCTGTTTTAACATGTCCTCTAGGTAATTCCGAAGCACTCTGAGGTTTGAGAACCACTGGTTTAAAATATTTGTTCATTTATACTAGTTTCTGAAAAAGTATTACATAGTTTTCCAGAGTTGCCTTCTTAATTAATGTGGTCTTAGATTAATGTTAAATTTGATGTAGAGTCAGAGTACTTCTATATAGACATTAGGTGAGAACCTATCCAGAAATTTGCTTGGTAGTAGAGGTACATGCTTTTTCTTCCGAAGGGGAAAAGAAGTTATCCTGGATTTTTAAAACAAAAATTTTTTTAATGTTTTTTATTTATTTCTGAGAGAAAGAGAGAGACAGTGTGAGCAGGAGAGGGTCAGAGAGAAAGGGAGACACAGAATCTGAAACAGGCTCCAGGCTGAGCTGGCTGTCAGCACAGAGCCCCACGCGGGGCTCGAACCCACAAACCGTGAGATCATGACCTGAGCCGAAGTCAGACGCTTAACCAACTGAGCCACCCAGGCGCCCTGTGTTATCCTTGATTTTAATAACCTTGATTTAATAGTTCTTGATAATACATACCTCACAGAATGGTTATAAGGATTAAATGAATTAGTACATGTTAAGTACTTACAACAATGTCTGGCACAGAGTAAACCCTCAAAAAGTGTTAACATTTGTAAGTATTTTTTAGTTTGTATGTGTTAGATTGGAGCCTCTGACATATACACGTGTCACAGATAATCAGTCAACATGTTGAAAATCAAAAGGCAACTAGATTATTTCCTTTGATATTAAGCTGTGATAGCCATAAAAAATGAAGTAACATTTGTTTTGTTTTGAAAGACAGAGGAAATGATAATTGGTTAATCAAATATGAAAAGCAGCAACAGGGAAAGGAAGTTAAGGTAAGGAAATTTCAAAATTAAACACAGAGACACACAATTTCTATAAAAGATTTCTTAAATTTATGTTTTTCTTCATTTCTTTATATCCTTCACTTAGATCCTTGGTTTTATCTCCTTTTACTGTTTTTCTTATCTTTTTTTTTTCCTTCCCTATTTACATTGCCATCTTTTAAATTCAACTTTCGAAATTCATGCAGCTTTATTTTTTATGTTTATTAGAGTAGAAGAATGATACCAGCTTGGTACTTTTTTTTTTAGAACTTGGGAAATTTGTTGTAGAACCATTAGATTTATTTTGCTTTTATGTAAAAAGGGTTCTGGTAATTTTGGTCAACATATTTGTATTTTAGTAACTCCTTTCTGAGTCTTATGACTCCATAATGTGGATGAATCTCAAAAACAAGCTGAGTGAAAGGAGCTACTCACAAAGTCTGATTCCATTTATCTGAAAACCTACAAAGTGCAAAGTAATCCCTGGTGACAGAAAGCAGACACTCCTTGCCTGCCTCCAGGTAGAGGGAAGGAGGGAGGGAGCGGGCGAGCGACTGCAGAGGACACCAGGAAACTTTGGTGAAGGTTTCTCATCTGCAGATGCTTAGCAAATTGTACACTTTAATATGTGAAATTTATTGTGTGTAAATTATACCTCAATAAAATTGTAAGTAGAAGAAAAGAAATAAAAATAAATGGCAGTTATAGCAGAAATGGGTTTAAAATACACACATAAATATATTTTTTCATGATAGTTGCTAAATATATTTTATTGGTGTATCTTGAGCAATTAGATTTTACTGAAAACTTTATTCTTTTGCTTTTAAGTATTTTGTGCATTTTCATTGAGGTGTAAGATATTTGATATAAACTAAAAGAAACAAACCAGACATACAGGACACGGACCTTCATGCTAACACTTCTAACTTTAAAATCGTCTTTTTTACCTTTTGTTTTTATCTATGCCACTTAATTATGGCAACTGGCTATTTTTATATAATAAATACTCATTAACATGACATCCCTCTTGCTCGCAAGGTCTTTGTTTCTGCTACGGAAGAATGTAGAGTTAGGAATGGCCTACTTTCTGTAATTAATAGTATCTTGAGATTCCTTCTATTGGACCTTTTTATAATTGTTCTCTGAGAAGTTTTATTTAGAAACATTTTGTATTTGGACTGAATATTTCTGGGAGACCCCAGGAAAGACTAAATTTTTAATGAGGTAGCTTTGTTAAGTTCTCTTAAAAATGCCAGTATTTTTCAAATGTCATACTATTAAGCAGTGCGTCTAGCAATAAATTATCTGAAACAACATATTTTTTTTTTTTTTACAAATAGTTTATTGTCAAATTAGTTTCTACATAACACTCAGTGCTCATCCCCAAAGTGCCCTCCTCCAGGCCCCTCCCCCCCTCCCCCCCACATCCATCAGTCCTCAGTTTTTGACAGCATTCAAGAGTCTCTCATGGTTTGCCTCTCTCCCTTTCCCCCACCATTTCCGCCCTTCTTCTCCCGCTTGTTCCTCCGTCAAGTTCCTCCTAATCCTCCTATACGTGCAAACATATGATATTTGTCCTTCTCTGCCTGACTTATTTCGCTCAGCATAACACCCTCAAGGTCCATCCATGTTGCTACACATGGCCAGATTTCATTGTTTCTCATTGCCATGTAGTATTCCATGGTATAGATAAACCACATCTTCTTGATCCATTCATCTGTGGATGGACACTTAGGCTCTTTCCATGTTTTAGCTATTGTGGAGAGTGCTGCTATGAACATTGGGGTACATGTGCTCCTATGCCTCAGCATTTCTGTATCCCTTGGGTAAATTCCTAGCAGTGCTATTGCTGGGTCATAAGGGAGTTCTATTGTTAGTTTCCTGAGGAACCTCCACACTGTTTTCCAGAGGGGCTGTACCAGTTTACATTCCCACCAACAGTGTAGGAGGGTGCCCGTTTCTCCACATCCTCGCCAGCATCTAGAGTTCTCTGATTTGCTCATTTTAGCCACTCTGACTGGCGTGAGGTGGTATCTCAGTGTGGTTTTGATTTGTATTTCCCTGATGAGGAGGGATGCTGAGCATCGTTTCATGTGTCTGTTGGCCATCTGGATGTCCTCTTTGGAGAAGTGTCTGTTCATGTCTTCTGCCCATTTCTTCACTGGGTTGTTTGTTTTTCGGGCGTGTAGTTTGGTGAGTTCCTTATAGATTCTGGATATTAACCCTTTATCTGATATGTCATTTGCAACTATCTTTTCCCATTCTGTTGGTTGCCTATTAATTTTCTGGGTTGTGAAACAACATATTTTTAAGTCTTAGTAATTCCAAGTCCTTTTCCCCAAAGAGGAAAGAAATGAAACCGTTACTATCTGAATTTATAATAGCAAATGAAAAAAATAGTGATTGTGAAATTCTTATTGATTTATAAGACAGTTTCTTCCCTTCAAAGGTGGAAATTTGTACTTTCTGATAACTTATTTTTTATTTATAGTAAGACCTTTAATAAAAGGGAACTTATTTTTTTATTTTTTAACCTTTTCAAATAGTCTTTAAACTTCAGTAATTTTTAAAAAGTTATTTAATACTTGATCTTTTAGAAATATTCATATACATTTTTTATCAGCAGGCCATTTTTTTCCTCTTTAGGAAACGAAATGGATTGATGATAAAGAATCACTTATTAAAATCGCTGCAATTGATAATGGTCTGGCATTTCCTTTTAAGCATCCTGATGAGTGGAGAGCATGTAAGTATTTAGAACCATCTATACATTCTGTAATCACTCTTTTCCAGAATGGGAAGGGAACAAAACTTAGGGATATCAAAAAAGGAAAAGAAAAACCGGGTGAAAGATAATCATTCACTAGGGCTCTGCTCTAGATGCTGGGTGCGCACAGATGTGTTCCACACAGGCCTTGCCATGTGTTGTGTGCTTCGTCTTGAGGCACTGTGTCTGGTTTTAGGTTTTTGGCTTGTGTTAGTTTTGTAGAATAAGTTTTTAAATGCCTGTAACAAGAGAATCCTCTCTATTCATATATGGATAGAACTTAACTTTAATTCACTTATAAAACAGTTTAGGCCTACCTCTCCCCTTTTCAGTGAGTCCTGCTTTAACTGCCTTCCCAGTCTCCTCTGTGGCTGAGGGTCTGGTTTGCTACATTATCTTGAGCTAGTTTTAGACATTTTTGTTTAAAATTGTTTGTGACATCTTGAGATCTAGATTTATGGGTACAAAGATTCTTATAGAACTATAATTGGGGCACCTGGTGGCTCAGTCAGTTGAGCATCCGACTTTGGCTCAGGTCATGGTTCAGGTCTCATGGTTCGTGAACTCAAACCCCACATGGGGCTCACTGCTGTCAGCACAGAGCCTGCTTCAGACCCTCTGTCCTCCTCTATTTCTACCCCTTACCTGCTCATGCTCTCTCTCTCTCGAAAATAAAAAACAAACATAAAAAAAAATTTTTTTTAAAGAACTTCCTGAGCCACTAGCTCACAAACCAATGAGACCACGACCTGAACCGAAGTTGGACACTTAAGAGACTGAGCCGCCCAGGCGCCCCTAAAGAAATCTTTTTCAATAGAAATAAATGAATAAATAAAATTTCTGTCAGTTGATTAAAAAAAAAAGAACCTGCCCATTATTTTCAAGTTTCATTGCTTTGTGACCTGTGAATGTGTCTTGAATTCTGCTGATTGAAATTTGTTAAGAATTCCTTTGTAATCTGGTAGGTGGCCAGTTTAAAGGTACCCGAAGGGATGCTTGGGTGGCTCAGTCGGTTAAGCATTGACTTTGGCTCAGGTCATGATCTCATAGTTCATGGGTTCCAGCCCTGCGTCGGGCCCTGTGCTGACAGCTAGCTCAGAGCCTGGAGCCTGTCTTCGGATTTTGTATCTCCATCTCTCTCTGACCCTCCTCTGCTCATGCTGTCTCTCTCTCAAAAATAAATAAAACATTTAAAAACTTTTTTTTTTAAATAAAGGTACTTGAAAAGATGTGTCTGGACACAAAGTTCTGCATCTGTCTGTTAATTAAAGCTTACTGGTTGTTAGTCAAATCATATATTATTTTTGACCACTTGATCTACTACTTTTTGAGAGTTGAAATTGACTAAGATTGTGATTTTGGCAATTTCTTCTTGCCTTTCTGTACATTTTTTGCTGTGTATTTCACATACATAAGGGCCCAGCATTTTATCTTGTCGGTGATTTGTTCTTTTATTAGTGTGAAATATAACCCACTTCATCCCTCTCAGTGTTTGTTGTTGTTTTTTTATTACTTTACTTTTTTTTTTTTAATTTTTTTTAATGTTTTATTTATTTCTAGGAGAGAGAGAGAGAAACAGCGTGAGCAGGGGAGGGTCAGAGAGAGAGGGAGTCACAGACTGAAACAGGCTCCAGGCTCTGAGCTGGCAGTCAGCACAGAGCCCGACGCGGGGCTCAAACCCACGAACAGTGAGATCATGACCTAAGCGAAAGTCGGACGCTTAACCGACTAAGCCACCCAGGCGCCCCTTTTTTTACTTCTCTTATTTTATCTGTTGTAACATTGCTACACCTCATTTCTTTTTATTAATATTTACCTGGTGTTAGTCTGTACTTTTATTTTTTACTTCCATCATTTTGTTCTAAGCATATGACTTATAAGCAACACTTAACTGGATATTATTTTACCCAATCTGAGATTATTTTATTATTATTTTTAAATTTTTTTAACATTTATTTATTTTTGAGAGCGAGTATGAGCAGGGGAGGGACAGAGAGAGAGGGAGTCATAGAATTCAAAATAGGCTCCAGGCTCTGAGCTGTCAGCACAGAGCCCAATGCGGGGCTCGAACCCACGAACCGCGAGATCATGACCTGAGCTGAAGTTGATCATGACCTGAGCTGAAGCTGACTGCTTAACTGATGGAGCCACCCAGGTGCCCCTATCTGAGATTCTTTTAATAGGTACATTTAACTCTCGTTAAAGTCTCAGTAAATAATGTGTTTGAACTTTTCCTGCCATCTTATTTTTTTCTATTGACCATGAATTCCAGGTTTTTTTCCTTTCTTATCTTTTGTTGAATTGACTTGAGATGTCTTTGTTTCACTGTTTTTTCCCTCTAATAGTTTTGAATTTACATGCAAATTGTATTTTAAAAGTGTTAAGTTGAGGACTCCTACAATACATCTGGGGAATTTTACCAAGTAGACAAATGAAGATTAAGGATCTGGAACTTGAAAGAGGAGTTGATATTGAGGATATAGTTTTTGAACTGTCGCCGTGGTAGCGGAAGCCATGGCGGTGTTTACGTCAGGGAAATGAAAGGGAACAAATGCCACCACTAGGACGATGTGAGGTACGCAAATACTCCGTGAATGTTTCCTGAAGGTTTAGCAGATAAGTGAAGGAGAGAGAGCGGGGAGTGGTGGCATTGAAGGCAAGAGGAAAAGCCAGCAAACAAGAGAAGTGGCTTAAAGGACAGGAAGTACACTTTGGGAGAGCAGTACCTCCAAAGTCACCCAGGAGAGAATTTTACAAAGGGAGATGACGGAAAACTGCTACTTGCTATGGAGACCTTTAGACCTTGAGGACTGCCAGTGTGCCTTTGGAGAGACTGAGATGGCTGGTGGTCTTAGGGGAGAGCGTTTCAATGGTGATACTAGACGTTGAGGGCTAGGGAAGTACAGGCAGCCATGGAATAAGAGCTTTTATGTGATTGGTCAGGGAAACGTAAAAAGGAAATTAGATACAGCTTCAGGGAGATGTGGGCCAGGGGAAAGGCTTTCTTTGGAATGGACAGTGTACTTCCCATAGTAGACAAGGAGATAGTAAAAGAGAAGTCAGAGGAATGACTCTAGATGTAGGAGGTTCTCATCGGATGTACCCGCAGTAGCTCTGTGGGTGATCGTATTGTCATAAGCCTTACATATACTTTCTTGCAGGAATCTTAGTATGCGCCCTCTCTCGAAGATTCTACTACTTTACAAATCTTTCTTATCCTAGTACTGTGTGGAGTTAATGGTCTTCTTAGGAGAGAACTAGAATTAACCTGAAGCTGTGAATCTTTGATCGATCTCTTAGAGATATGTGCCCATTTACCTACTAATGATTTAAAATTTGGGAACATCATGGGTGGCTCAGTCAGTTAAACCTCCAACTCTTGATTTCAGCTCAGATCATGATCTGAGTTCATGAGTACAAGCCCTGCATTTGGCTCTGCGCTGACAGCATGGATCCTTGGGATCTTTTCTCTCTGCTCTTCCCCTGCTTGCATTCTCCCCCTCCCCCCAAAATAAATAAATAAACCTTAAAAATTTTTTAGAAAAAATTTTGGAACATCATGTAATTGCATGCATGTGCACCCATGCACATACACATGCGTGCGCGCGCACACACACACACACACACACACCTAAATGGTCAATTCCTGATGATTTGTGCCTGGGAGAAGGGCAGCAAAACCTTAGCTATGGTTTCTGGTGTGTGTGAACAAATTATAGGTGTCCCCTAATTTCCAAATTTAGAAAACAGATTCAGATATATTTTTTGATATAAGGCTGTCTCAGATCGACTCATTATCAAAATTTTTACTCTTTACTATTTAAAACTCAGGAACCTAACTGGTTCTAAATAATACCTTACTTACTGTGCTTTACCACCTGAATTCACCGTCCAAACTTGGTGACTCAGGATGATTGTTCTCTGATAACTTCTTCCTCTCTCCCTCTTTCTACCTCTCTCCCCCTCTCTCCCTCTGTCTCTTTTTTCTTCTAGATCCATTTCATTGGGCTTGGCTTCCTCAAGCAAAAGTTCCTTTTTCTGAAGAAATAAGAAACTTGATTCTACCATATATTTCTGACATGAACTTCGTGCAAGATTTATGTGAAGATCTTCATGAACTTTTTAAGGTGAATAAATCTTTAGTTTTAATTATTGCAGAAAATGAAATAAACCTCAAATGAGACTTTCTTAATAGAGCTAATTTGCAGTTTATTGCTTCTGGTGTAGAGCCTGACTTAAAAAGGAATTAACAGCTTTACTTTACAGGAGCATAAATTTGTGAAGTTAACTGATTATGAGTGTTCTTTGAAGTAAGTCTATATTAAAACCTGATAAGTTGTTTTCTTCAAAAGTTGAATTTTTACAAAAGTACTCCATAAATTATAAGAAATGTTTGGTGAGCTGCTATAGTTTAATTCTCTCAAAAACGCCTAAACCCATTGGCTGGAAGGTCATTTTAAATCCTTTTGGGACCAGCTGGATTATAAATAAACTATTCTTGTCATTCTAGAGGCATACAAAAATACATCAAGTAAAAGTACTTCTACATGTTGTTTTATCTATTAGGAAAGCCCTGGAATGGCCTTATGTGCAAAGTTGAGGAGTTCATTTGTTTTCAAATATTTGCTTCAAATTTCTTGATTTTTGGAATTCTAATAATGTAGGGTTTTTTTCTCCCCTTTTCCATAAAGACTGACAGAAGATTTAACAAAGTTACTTTTGAAAATCAGATGTCTGTGATGAGGGGTCAGGTAAGTTACCTTTTTATGATCTTGTTCATTAAGGAGAAAATCTCTCTTTGAAACAGTAGTTAACTCTTCTCCAGTGTGACCCACAGATGCAATTCTGTCTTTTATGCTGAACCAAAATACCTAACCTTTTTGTATATTGTTTAGTTAACCAGTTTCACCCTCCTGTGAATTCTTTGTCCTCATTTTGATAACTATTTTCCCGAGTGTTAACTATATTTTTCCTCCTCAAGTCCACTTGCTTGGGTGTTTCGATGCCAAGTTCTATGCCTTTTGATTATTTCTCTCATAGAATGTGTTTGGCCTTTGCTCATGCAGTCAGTAAGTCACCATGTCACCAAGGCTGAACACTGATTGAGGCACAAAAGTACTAATTGTAACTCAGTCTGGCCACTCCTTCTTACTTCCTTTAATTAGAGATGAAGGGCCTGAGGTCTGCCCGCGTGGCTGCGCAGGCCGGCCGGTCGACGGGTACCCTCTAGTTCTTCCACTCTCTTAATGGTATTTAGATTCCAAAAGGAAAACTTGAAATGAAACAATTATTGTGAATAATTTTATAGTGTTAAGTATTATGAACAAATAAATTAGTGTAAAAAAAAAAATTAGTGTAAACATTGTCTTTTAGTGACTTATTAACTTTTTCTTCCTAAAATACACATTTAATTTCAGGTCACTATTTGCTGCATACCTGTGGCAAAGAAGACAAGTCTAGTTTCTGTACTGAGTATTACATTATATAACTTTAACAAATAGATATAATTAAATTAAATAATCATCTATTCACCAAATATGTATTGAGAGAACTAGCACCAGAAGTTGAAATAGAACTGTGAGCAAGACCCAGTTCCTCCTGATAAGGAGCATTTGCTGTGATGAGGAGGCCAGGGGTCAGGGGAAGGGGATGGATCATTACCTCATGCCCCTCTCTGTGCTCTCTATTATCTGCATTTCTGCAGTGCTTTGCTGGAGTCATAAGTTTTAAATAGTAAGTGAAGTGGCCGGAGAAGAAGGCTAGAGCCAGATCTTGGAAGTCTTTCAGTGCCAGAATATAGATCCCATGTGGAAGGGATCGGAGGATTGAGAGATTACCATTTGAAAGGGTTGTGATAAAACTAATTTCTAAAGAAAACAAACAAAAAACTAATTTCTGGAGAGGAGACCTCCTGGGTTTCTTTTATGAATGCCCTGAAGTATGCTAAATTCTGTTTATAAGTGCATTTTGGGGTGGGATTTATATCTCAATCGAAGGGGGCTCTAACCCAACAAAGATTAAGAACCACTACAGAAGGTGAGGCTGGACAGTGAGGTGAAGATTTGCTCAGCAGACGAGGAGGCCAGAGCCAGGGAGCCTTGCAAGGAGTTGGGTTAGGTAATTCAGGCATGTATGAAGGGCTTACAGGGTCAGTGATTATAATTATGTTGAGGAGTGTCACCATCCCAAACTATAGTCGAGCTAAATTTTCCGGCATAGATAATTATGCCCCTAAGCTGACCCTTTTCCTTGAAACAGTTTGATTTATAAATAAGCTCCATCTTGTGGAATTCTCTTATCAGTAAAGATTTATCTTGGGAACTTTTTTTTAGTTTATTTATGTGTTTTGAGAGAGAGCGAGTGAGCACGAATGGGAAAGTGGCAGAGAGAGAGAGAGGGAGAGAGAGCATTCCAAGCAGCCTCCGCACTCTGCAATGAGTTGGACATGGGGCTTGATCATGAGATCATGACCCGAGCCAAAGTCAAGAGCCAGACACTTAACCGAGTGAGCCATTCAGGTACCCCTCTCAGGAATTTTGTTTTTCAAGGTAAAGCTGTAAATAATTGTGTAAGCTTTCATTGTAAATTAAAGTTAGTACATGAGGAATTTAAATACAGATTTCAAAATGCTTGTCTGAAAAGATAGGGGACATTCCAGTTCTGAAATCTGTCACAAAGATATACCAGAGGCTATCTGCTATTTTGATATACAATGTCATTCACAAAGGATTTAAGGTATTATACAAAATGTATGTAATAAAATATAAAAATGACAAGATCAAGATCTGGAGAAAAATAAAATGATGCCTTGGTTATATGTTTTAACTTGTCTTTTTTTTTTAAAATTTTTTGTTTAAGTTTATTTATTTTAGAGAGCAAGAACGAGCAGGGGAGGGTGGGGGTGGATAGAGGATCTGAAGCGGGCTCTGTGCTGATAGCAGAGAACACCACACGGGGCTCAAACCCATTAACCGTGAGATCATGACCTGAGCCGAAATCGGATGCTTAACCAACTGAGCCACCCAGGAGCCCCCGTTTTTGTCTTGTTTCCTTTTGGTTTTGTCTTTCTGATAGCCAGAAAGAATAAGATACCCTGACCATGCATGATTATATAGCTTCCTGGTTTTAACTGTTTTTTTTAAAAAAGCTGGTCTGAAAAATCAGATTTTATTTTATGTTCTAAAGAAAATCAGTGCTTTGAAACAGAAGTTTAACAAGCAAAAACAAGTGACTGTAACCTATATACCAAGCAACAAAATCATTACTCAGTTCCTTAACTAAGTCAAAATACTTGTGTTATTTCTATTGTTTATAATTTTCCTTAAATCCCTCTGCCCTTCAGTTTTGCCAGTTAACTCCAGACTTGTGCTTTGGTACAACCAAGTCTTTTGCCCTAGTGTATAGTAAGTTTTTAGTCTTACACACGTTATCAGTGACGTGTTCTTATTCTTCTCATAAAGATGTGGACTGGAACTAAGAACTAGTATGAAGGCATGTTTTTACAGAAATCTGGAACTAGTAATGTTTATTAAAGTTAAATATTTTGAATGTTACATTAAATAGCAGTTGGTCATGATCAGGTTTGATAAGATTGCTTATTTATTTTATTTTATTTTTTGTTTCCAGTTTTTATTTAAATTCCAATTAGTTAACATACAATGTAATATTAGTTTCAGGAGTAGAATTTAGTGATTGATTCATCACTTACATATAATACCCAGCGCTCATCACAAGTGCCCTCCTTAATGCGCATCACCCATTTAACCCATTCCCCCCCCACCCCCCAGCAACCCTCAGTTTGTTCTGTAGAGTTAAGAATCAAAGATCATTCTTTTTGTGTTCTGCCTATGCCTGTTGGGAACACTGGACCTCAGAAAATAACTTATTTATGTGAAATAATTTTACACATGGTCTGAGAAAATGGCAGAAATAATAAAACTATCTTATGAACACACAGTGAACTTCTATTCAGTGACTTATAAACGAAGTTCATTTGCAGATTCAGTAACAATTGATGTTCAAGAAAATGAAAGTAGCACTTTAGTACCTCCTGAGTACTTTACCCTTTACTAGGTATGTTCATGTTTGGTATCATTTCTCCTTATAGCAGCTCTACATAGTTATCTGCATTTGATGTGGAGGAAACTTGGCTCAAGGGGGTTAAATCACATGATGAATCTGTACAGTAAGGGGTCTCCGTCTGGCAAACCAGCTACATTTAGGCCTTGCCTCTGCCTGAGACCCTTATCATCACGTCTCTGGATGTAATGATCTAAGTGGTATCCTGACCTCTTTTCCTGTCTGTCTTTCGCATTCAACCGAACGCTCTCTATAAAAGCAAAGCTGATTGTGTCTTCTGTGACTTAGAACTCCCACGATTGGTCACTGTGTGCAGGCTCCAGTGCCAACTGTGAGCATGGTCAGCAGGACCTTTCACAGCCCGTGTCCTACACACCGGCCCTAACCCGCATCACACGTGCCTTCCTCTAAGCCTGGCCGCTCTTCACTCTTCTTCCTCCCGTTTCCCGTTTCCCGGCGGTGCCCTGTGTGTGTTGTTGCTGCTGCTCATGTGCCTTTTCCTCTTTCTCTGGAGGACAGTTTTCCTTCAAGCTCCATTTCTGTCGTTCTAGACACCTCCTGCCACTCCCTGGAAATACACATACTGATGTCCATTTTACTCAAAAATTTGATATTAAAACAGCATGTTGGGCATCTTACTATTGAAAAATAGCTTAAAATCAACCATAAAGTGAGTATGTGCTGTTTTAGATAGTAGAGTAATTCTTATACCCACTAAAATTAGAGGACCAGTGAAATAGGCTAAAGGATAAAAAGTCTATGTGCAGAAGTCTGAGTTTATGCCATCCACCCTTGGCCTGGCAATCACATCACCACCGAGTTCTCAAATGCAGCAAAGATGGAGACTTCTGAAGTGTTTCTCCTTTGCCTACAGTGCTTAGTTTATTTCTAAAAATAGTCTTCTCTAATTTAAACATATAATAACTGGGGCACCTGGGTGGCTCAGTTGGTTAAGCAGCTGACTTCAGCTCAGGTCATGATCTCACGGTCCATGGGTTCGAGCCCTGCATCCGGCTCTGTGCTGACAGTTCAGAGCCCAGAGCCTGCTTCAGATTCTGTGTCTCCTTCTCTCTCTGCCCCTCCTCCACTCACACTCTCTCTCTTTCAGAAGTGAATAAACATTTAAAAAAAAATTTTTAACACACAATAATAGATTTGTTTATTCCTTGAGAAATGAAAAAATGGATGATAAGTAGGGGAGGGGATCAGATTTTAAGTCAGGGCCTAGGTCCACTGTTGTTAAAGTGTTTATCACTTTTTATTCCAGTATTCGTTCATATAGCTGTTTCCAGAAAGTGTACCTTAAAGGGCTCACATGAGATTTTTCCTCCTGTTCAGTCTTCTCTCCCCAACATAGTGCATGCTCAGTAGATGTTTCTTTAGTAAATAAATGCCGGATTATTAAGTGTCTTCTCAATTTTCAAAGAAAAACTATTCGGATAGTTTTTAGGATGAATAATATTTGCTATTATATATTTGAAAACTGTAAATCTTGTAGAATGACTCATTTGTACCATTCTGTTTTCTAGATTCTCTATAAAAATCGTGTCTTTATTTTTAAAAAAATTTTTAATGTTTATTTTTGAGAGAGACAGAGCATGAGTGGGGGAGGGGCAGAGAGAGAGGGAGACCCATAGTTGGAAGCAGGCTCTAGGCTCTGAGCTGTCAACACAGAGCCCAGTGTGGAGCTTGAACCCACAAACAGCGAGATCATGACCTGAGCCGAAGTCGGATGCTTAACCGACTAAGCCACCCAGGCACCACAACAAATCATGTCTTTATTTAGAGTCAGGAAAATACTAGGTGTTACTTAAATTTGTGTTTGGACTAACATTTTTAAATAGCGTTTTTAAAACCAGAAGAGGAAACTAACAAGAACATTTCATTCCTTAGCCATGCTGGTGCCCACATTTATTTTTGTGATAAGAACAATGTTTATAAATGTGGATTTCATAAATTCTTCGTGTCTTGTTATCCAGCCTGGATGGTTTTAAGGGAAGAACTTAAAAAGGAATCTAAAACATAAATACAATGAGTAGCTACTGTAGCTAGTAAAGATTTATTTCCCTGTGGTATTAAATACTTCAGATATTCCAGAATCAAAATCCAGCTTATACTGTTCAAAGTAACGTGAATTTTATTTATTAGTATGGCTTTATGTTGAAACCTTTATGCCTATCACTATTAAATAGTCTTTACAAGAACCACTAAAATGCATACTATCTGTATATTATTAGATATTTTCAAATACTTGAAGGAGACATCTTTATTTATAAAGTACATGACAAAGGAAGGTTTTTTTTTTTTTACCCGATATGCAGGAGATAAAAAGAAAATGAATTATTAAAATTTTATTTTATCTGAATAGAATAGGCTATAAGCTATGTGTTGAGTTTCACACCCTTATTTATGTGCTCAAGTAGCAATTCTTAGAGTATATTTAAACATGTACCGTGCTATATTTTACTCTTTCTAGTTTTATTCTATTTAGGAGTAAACTCTTAAATGAAACTTTATTTTAAATGGCTGCCTTCCCAGATTCTTTAACCCAGTGCTTTGTGTCATGCTTTCCCATGGTACTTTTCCCCTGTAATATGTGATGTAATTTCCTTATTCATGCCTTTCAGCTCCTCCCCTGCTAAAATGTAAGTCCTGTGAAAGCAGGGGTTTGGTTTTTGTACTGTTGTAGCCCCAGTACTTAGAATAGAGCCTAGCATGTAGTAGGCATGCAACAAATTTTTCTGCTGAATAAGTGGATAGGGTTTTTTTTTTAAATTTTTGTTTAAATTTCAGTAAACATATAGTATAATGTTAATTTCAGGTGTACAGGTTAGTGATTCGACACTTACATATGACACCAGGTGCTCATCACAATAAGTGTGCTCCTTAATCTCCATCTCCTATTTCACCCATCCCTCTGCCCACCTCCCCTCTGGTAACCATCGGTTTCTTCTCTGTGGTTAAGAGCCTGTTTCTTGGTTTTGCCTTTCTCTTTGTTTTGTTTCTTAAATTCCACATATGAATGCAATCATATGGTGTTTGTCCTTCTCGGACTGACTTAATTTGCTTAGCATAATTCTCTTTAGCTCCATCCATCCCGCTCCAAATGGCCAAATTTCATTCTTTCTTATTGCCGAGTAACATTCCATTGTATGTGTATGCCACATCTTCTTCATGCCTTTGTCAGTTGAGGGACACTTGGGCTCCTTCCGAGCACTGTTGGTGGGAATGCCACTCTGGAGAACAGTATGGAGGTGCCTCAAAAAGTTAAAAATAGAACTATCCTTCAATCCAGCAATTCCACTACTAGGTATTTACCCAAAGGATGCAAAAATACTGATTCAAACGGATTTATGTATCCTAATGTTTATAGCAGCATTATCTAAAGTAGCCAAATTAATGGAAAAAGCAGACTATTTAGACCAGAATCTGTTTAGCTTCTATAGCAAATGGAGTATGGGGACCATTACTTTATTCAGTCTTCTTTTTTGTTGTTGTTTTTGAATTTATTTTTATTTTTTATTTTTTTTGTAATAGCTTAATTTTATTTTATTTTATTTTATTTTTTTACAAATAGTTTATTGTCAAATTAGTTTCCACATAACACCCAGTGCTCATCCCCACAAGTGTCCTCCTCCATGCCCATCCCCCCTCCCCCCCACATCCATCAGTCACAGTTTTTGTCAGCATTCAAGAGTCTCTCATGCTTTGCCTCTCTCCCTTTCCCCCACCATTTCCCCCTTCTTCTCCCCCATGGTCCTCAGTTAAGTTCCTCCTAATCCTCCTATACATGCAGACATATGATATTTGTCCTTCTCTGCCTGACTTATTTCACTCAGCGTAACACCCTCAAGGTCCATCCATGTTGCTACACATGGCCAGATCTCATTGTTTCTCATTGCCATGTAGTATTCCATGGTAGAGATAAACCACATCTTCTTGATCCATTCGTCCGTTGATAGACACTTAGGCTCTTTCCATGTTTTAGCTATTGATGAGAGTGCTGCTATGAACATTGGGGTACATGTGCTCCTATGCATCAGCATTTCTGTATCCCTTGGGTAAATTCCTAGCAGTGCTATTGCTGGGTCATAGGGGAGTTCTATTGTTAGTTTCCTGAGGAACCTCCACACTGTTTTCCAGAGGGGCTGTACCAGTTTACATTCCCACCAACAGTGTAGGAGGGTGCCCGTTTCTCCACATCCTCGCCAGCATCTAGAGTTCTCTGATTTGCTCATTTTAGCCACTCTGACTGGCGTGAGGTGGTATCTCAGTGTGGTTTTGATTTGTATTTCCCTGATGAGGAGGGATGCTGAGCATCGTTTCATGTGTCTGTTGGCCATCTGGATGTCCTCTTTGGAGAAGTGTCTGTTCATATCTTCTGCCCATTTCTTCACTGGGTTGTTTGTTTTTTGGGTGTGGAGCTTGGTGAGTTCCTTATAGATTCTGGATATTAACCCTTTATCTGATATGTCAATTGCAATTTATTCAGTCTTCTGATTGCTTTTGGACATCGGTACATTCTAGAATATTTTAATGTTACTAATTGGCAAAGGTTATTTAACGCTAATTTTGTACTCTCGTGTGTGTATATTTGTGTGTCTGTATAGTATGTACTTATAGCAGTTACTCCTTGTCATCTCTTTGGGGCAGGAATGGGTGAAATAAAGATTGTAGTTATGAATAAATGGTTAAAATAACCATTAATCAGTTCACTGAATGAAGGTTTTTATCTTATTTGAACTGGTGAAAATATCTCTTCCTTGCACAGATCTTAAATCTTACTCAGGCGTTGAAAGATGGGAAGAGTCCTGTCCAGCTGGTCCAGATGCCTTGTGTGATCGTGGAACGCAGTCAAGGGAGGAATCAGGGCCGCATTGTCCACCTCAGCAGCTCATTCACCCAGACGGTCCACTGCCGGAAGCCGTTTTTCTCCTCGTGGTAGCAGGTGTAAGAGTTAGAGAAACAAACCATTTGGCATTATGTTGTTGTTAAAACATTGCCACAATGCAAATCTGCTGTTAAGATCTCCAGTTGCCAAAACCTCAAATAATGTAAGTCTTTAAAAGGTTATCTTTTGAATGTAATCAAAAGTTTACAGTTTTTCTTTCCAAATATTAAATTTCTGTTTCAGGAAAGAGGTGATATATATCCTAAATTGTATTTTTGTAGAAAAATTGTATTTTGTGTTGTTTTGTTAGTTTAAAAGGTAATTTCATGGTTTACACATTCTGAAGTGACTGTAATTACTTTAGAATTCCAAATAGAAAAATAAGGTATTTGTTGACTCTGAATAACGTTTTATATTCTTTATAAACATTGAGGAGGATGTTGTGTCCACTCTTCTTACATTATAAAAGGCCTTCGAGGGTGAAACAGCTCTTGTGAACTTTATAATAGAGAGGTTAATAGAAAAACTGGTAAGAATAGAGTAATGTTGCCTTAATTTAAAAAGCTGCTATTTTAGAACTTGAGTAATTGCCCCTATAGTGACCATTGTTAGGGAATGGAAAATTGTATTTCGGTTAAGTAACAGGTGACCATTTTATTTTCTGTGCTTTGGAATATTTTTGGTCAATTATTTTGTTAAAGCAAGGGAATACATCTAAAGATAGTCTCCCTTTTTAGAAAATGGAGGCACTCAGCTGAGACTGGAGGGGAATAATATGAAATTAAAGTAGATAGCCAATATTTTGAAATTCCACCATAGCATAAAAGTCCTTTTGTTTCTTCCGTGGAATCAATTATTTAATCAGTTAGTACTTTAGATTACTGATCTTTGTGTAATGCTTCAGTTAGGATTAGCTTCCCTGAAAAGTGAACCATACTTCGGTGTATATTGGATTGCATTTTGGGGTCCTAAGGCATAAGTCCTTAAAAATAACAGTAGTATTTTAGGGTATTGAAATTACCGATGTTAATATAATTACAGTCAACTGTAGAATATCAGCTTTTACTAATGGGGAACAGACACAGATAACCAGAAAGTCATTTCGATTTGATTTTGAAAATCAATATACCTGACGTGCTAGGATTTTGTAGCACCTTGAACTCCCAGGTGATTTAACTTGAGACGAGCCCAGTGTGAAGATGTGATTCTGGGGAACCAGAAGCTTTGTCCTCTTCTTCAGGCCCCAAACAAGTAACACCACCACTCAAACTAAACTGGCAGTTTGTGCTCTGGGCCTCTTGGGGGAGTTTTTGTTTGGTTTTTTTTGGGGGGTTTTTTTAGCTTTCTGTCTTGTGAATTTTTTTTTAATTAGGTATTTTTGTGTAAAAGCATTTCCTAAAGGTTCAGTTAGGACAGAGGAGAGAGATGTGCAGATCCCCCCTTCCCTTACCTCCCTGTCATGGTGCCCATGACCGTGGCAAGTGAGAACACCGCTGCCGTAGGGACAGCTCCCCGGACCCCTGTACTCTCCTGCCTCCCCGGCCTTCCGTGATCGTAATGCTGACATCATGGGAAATTGACTGGAAATTCGAAACTCAACTACTATCTTTAGATAAATACTAGTAATTAAAATGTGCCTTTTGAAGATGTGTTCTTAAATAAGTTGTTATGATGTGGGTACTGCTTTCATAAAACAGTTTTTTCAGTATTTTTAGAATTGCTATATTAATTTTTATAAAGGAAAACTTAGCAAATTCCTACTATTTTATATCCTGAATTTGTTGAAATAGTATGGAAATATTTTTAAATGGCCTGGCCAGGCTAGAAGAGTAAAGTTGAAATATTTAAGATGTGATCATAAGTCAAAGTGCATTGGTTATATTTTGTAAATTTTCATGAACTTGACTCTTATTTAAATACTGTGTTAATTTTTTGAATGAGAATATTTATAGTGTCAAACTTGGTAGACTACAGGTAATAAAAATCATTGTCTTAAGGTCACAGTTCTCCTGAAGTGTGTATATTGAACATTTAGAATGTTTGTGAGCACATTTTTGTTTACAAATGACACTAAACTATTATCTCCCTTGCATAGCAGTGGTGTAGTTTAGTTCTGTAAAATTCCAAAAGCCATATGTAACTGGAATGTTTATAATTGGAGACATTTTCATTTTGTTTAACTGTATGCTTTCTCATTCTACCCCAAATTTGTCATCAATTGGAGGCTGTGGAAAACCTGTGGAAGGTTTTTTGCAAACTTGAAAACAATCGGAGTCACAAAGTTTTTTTTTATTTAAAGTTTTATACTGATGGAATTAAAACCTTATTAAAAACAGGTGGTGAGTGTTCTTTGATCACATTACAGCTGAAAGTCTTTCACAGATGCATAAAGATAGGCAGGGTCTTATGTTTTATAGTCTGTCTTTTCTCCCAGAGTGACTTGGCCAGCGGTGCAGAGTTGTGGCAAAGGTTCTGAGTGTTGCCCTACCTTTCCAGGCCTCTGTCGTGGTTAGTTTGGGACCACGTGACTGAGTGCTGGCCAGTGGGACTTTGGGACAGATGATAATATGTGACTTCTGGACCTGGCAGTAAATAAAAAATCAGTTTTAAGAAGTACAATGGTAGAAAAAGCAGATGGTTTTTCAACCTCCCTGAACTCCCAGGAGATATCCTATAGCAAAGAAAACCACAGTGACATCATCATCGCTGAAATTAGGTGGTAGGGTAACCCTGTGAATCCCAGAATCTGGGCAGTTTGGGCTAAAACCGTCAATAGCAGTACGATCACGTGGGAACAACAGCTTTGGAGGAGGGACTCGCGCTGTGGCAGTCTCCACTGGTGGCTCCAAATCCGCAGTGGAAGCAGAGAGCCCAGTTCAGCATCCGGTGGTCGGCAGCTGGTAGAAGGAGCCTGTAGAGAAAAGTACGAGGATGCTGGGCGCCATCTTGGCGTCCTCAGAAGTAGCACATAGTTCCCGAGAGTACGCGGTCCCGTCCTGGGGGAAGTGGTTGGGTCTAGAGCATTGACAAGGGAAGGACAGGTGGAAGACAGGACCAATGGGGCCGAATTCAGAGAGTACCAACAAGCACACAGAAAACCACGTTGTCTGTTACCGCGTAGTAGCTGCAGCGGACAGAACACTAAGAGCCCACAACTAGGAAGCTGCCCTGGCCCACCTCGCCTCCTACACAGAAATGTAAAACTATAGGGAAACCCATCTCAATCTAGACACGACCACATCCTGCACTGTGCTCTAAGAAAACAGAATAACAACCTGTATAATTCCCCCTGCCCCCAGAAAATGAAGATACCCAAAAACATTTACAGAGCAGCAGGACACCATGATCTAATTTTTTTTTTTTTAAATAATGAAAGAAATTCGAGAAATGATGGAGGCTAAGAAAGAAAATAACATCAATATTGGCAAAGCTCAGATTAGACAGGCGAGCAACAGGAGGAAATAAAATGAGAGCTGACAGCTCAAATATTAGAGTTAAAAATACACTTCAGAAATAAACTGGAAGGAACACAAGAACAAATAGCATATCCATAAAAACCCTACAGCAAACATCATACTGTTGGAAAGTCTAAAGTGTCTGTATTAGTGTTCTATTGCCACTCTAATAAGTTAGCACAAACTAGTGGCCCAAAAACAGCGCGGATCGGTGATCGTACCGTTCTGCAGGCTAGGAGTCTGATACAGGTTTCCTTGTGCTAACGTCACCGTGTTAGCAGGACTTCGTTCCTTTCCGGAGGCTCTAAGGGAAGGTCTGCTTTCCTACCCTTGCCAGTTTAGAGGCTCCACATGTTCCCTGGCTTAGAGCACTCATCCTCCACCTTCAAAGCCAGCAACAGAGGGTTGAATTCTTTTGCCATCACAGAGCTCTGATACGGACCCCTCCTCCTCCCTCTTGCATTTTTAAGGAACCTTGTGATTACCCTGGGTCCACCCAGGTAATCTAGGTGTTCCCCGTATTTTAAGGCCTGTGGATTCACAACCTCTATTCCATCTGCAACGTTAACCGCCCCCGCCCCCCGCCTCCCCCACCCTTGGCCATATAACATGTTCACAAGTTTTGAAGAGCAAGACATGGGCATCTCTGGGGGCTGCTATTCTGCCTTCTGTACTTTCCCTCTGAGGTCAGTTATGTGATGAAGATACCAGCTTTCACTGTTCTCACTCCATATTGGAAAAGAGGCCAAAGGTATGAGGATCAGAAAGTAAATAAGACTGGCATTATTTACTCAGTGACATTATGCATGTAGAAAATTCAGTAGCATGTACCGACAACTGTTAGAACCAATAAGTGAATACTGCAAGGATTATATACCAGCAACATAGTTAAAAAAAAAAAAAAAGAGAAAAGAAAAAAGAGACACCATTTACAGCAGCAGCAAAATCTCAGATTCCTAGGCATAAGTCCAACCAAAGATGTGCAAGATCTCAACACCAAACTATAGGGGATTATTGAGAACAATGAAAGATTTAAATAAATGGTGGGCTATACCACGATTAGGTATTGATAATATTAAGATGTCAGTGCCCCCAAATTTATCTATGGATTCAACACAATCACAATCAAAATCCCATCTGAAATTCTTGTAAAACTCAACAAGCTACTTCTAAAATGTATACACAAATGTATTGGTCAAAACTTTTGAACAAGCCGAACAAAGTTGGAAGACTTACACTACCTGATCTCAAAACTAAAGGTACAGCACTCAAGATAGTGATAACTGGTGGAAAGATAGATACATAGATCAGTATAACAGAACAGAGAATCCAGAAATAAACCCTATACATATGGTAAGCTGATTTTAACTAAAGTGCCAAGGCGTTTCAAAGAAAAAGATAGTCTTTTCAACAAATGGTGCCAGTAACAAGACACACATGTGCACATGCGCGCGCGCACACACACACACACACACACACACACGCAGTGAATCTTCACCTTCACCCCATATGTAGACCTAAATATAAGACCTAAAACTTGCGGGAGAAAACCTTAGTGACCTTGCATTTGTAACGATTTCCTTAAGCCAGAAATGGCACAAACCATTAAAAAAAAAATTGAGAAATTGCTCTTCAAAAATCTTGTACTCTCTAAAACATACTTAAGAAAATGAAACTTCTGGCCACAAATTGGGAGGAAACATTTGGCAAAGTATCTGATAAAGAAATTGTATCCAGAATTCCAGAATACATAAAGAGATTACACAACTCAAGAAAAAGAAGTTACCCAATTAAGAAACGAAGGAAAGATTGAAGCAGACACTTCACCCAAGAGGGTCTGTGAATGGCCAATGAGCACATGAAAAGGTGCTCAGCAGTTCCATTAGAGAAATGCAAATAAAAACCAGAGTAAAGTTAAACATCTATCTATCATGCCATGCAGCCTTTGTTCTTACAACAGAAACGAAAGCAAACAGCCACATAGAAATGTTCATAGCAGGCTTTTTTGTAATGGCCCAAACCACAAATAACTTAAATTCACCAAAGGGTGAATGGGTAAAGCAGAAAATATATCCATACACGCGGCACCGTGGATGAATTTCAAAATCATAGTGCTAACTGAAAGAAGTCAGAAACCAAGGAAGCCTACTGTATGATTCCATTTGTATAAAACTTTCTAAAATGAAAATTAAGTCTATTGTTAAGACAGTCCAGGGGTTCCTTGGGGGTGAAGGCAGAGGGAGGGATGGATTGCATGGGAGCTTGAGGGAACGGGGATGATCGTTCTGATTTCATAGGTTAATACACTCGTCAAAGATCGTCGAATTGCACCGCTCGTTGTGTGTAAATTATTCTTCATAAAACAATAAACAATAACAATTTCAGACCTATCAGATCTGGGAAAAGCTAAAAGCCTAACCATTGGCGCAATCATTTGGGAGAGCAATAACTAATAAAATTGCAGATGCAAGTGCTCTGGTAGTACCCGCCTGCAAGGAGACAGACCCAAGATTGATGGAGGCTGTAGTGTTTAGGATTCTGAAACACTGCTAGCAACCTAAGTATCAGTCCGCAGGAAAATGGAGAAGTCAGTGGCAGCACACCCACACAGTGGAAAACTACAGAGCAGTGAAAATAATTCAACTGTAACTACACGTAGCAAAATGCACACAAAAACCTCCAGAGGGTGTTGAGGGAAAGCAGTAAAGTCGCAAAACAGTATGTATAGGCATCATTTATGCAAATACAGAGCAGGGCCATATGCTATTTTTTGACATATGCATACATGGAAGTACTTAAGAGTATGGACGGGAATGGTCTCCAACTTCGGAATAGTTGTGAGGGGTAGGAGAGCATAGAAGCTAATCCGAAGGGCACCAAGCACACCTGAAATATAAAATTTAGTTCTTAATGATCTGAAACAAATACAGGCTGTCTGCATTTGTTACAATCTGAGTGGTAGGTCAGTGGTTGGGTCCATATATATATATATATGTATATGTGTGTGTGTGTGTACACATATATTTATTTATATTTATATATAATTCTCTGCTATTTTCTGTATATTTCAATTGTTTCACTTTTTTAAGTAAGCTTTTACGGAAGCATATTTATATGACTGTTCTGTTTGCCAGCCTTTATTAGTGTACCACGGCAACCATGACGAAATACCACAGACCGAGTGACTTAGCCAGCAGGAATTTATTTTCTTGCCTGGGAGACCAAGATACAGGTGTTGGCAGGATTGGTTTGTGGGGCGGTACGTCTCTCGTTTACAGAAAGCCACCTCGCTGTGTCCTCACATGGCATTTTCTCTGTGCGCTCACGCTGGTGCTTCTTCTTCTAAGGACATTGGCCTTATTGGATTAGGCTCACCCATATGACCTCATTCAGCCTTAATTACCTCTTTAAAGTCTATTTCCAAATATAGTCACGCTGGGGGGTTAGGACTTGTGACTACGAATTTGGGAGGGACACAATTCAGTACATACCACCACCCAAAGTAAAAAACCTTTAAGCATCTCCATCTGCATTGGTTTCTCTGAATGTGGTCAGGAGAGGCCTCCCATGCAGCCATTTCTGCAGTCCCAGCCACCTTTTTAGTCATAGCGTAATGGAAGACTAAGACCTAAATATTTCCTGAAGCGAGGTCTGAAAGATATGCTTCTTAGTAAGTGTAGAGCTTTTCAACTGGATTTATACTAATTACTTAATGTTTCTAATTTTTATTTATTTTTGGGGGAAAAAAAAAAGAGATAGAATGTGAGCAGGAGAGGGAGACACAGAATCCAAAGCAGGCTCCGGGCTCAGCACAGAGCCCAACACAGGACTGGAACCCACAAGCTGTGAGATCATGACCTGAGCCGAAGTCGGACACTCAACTGACTGAGCCACTCAGCCCTCCCATAATAATTACTTCTGGCTGCTGAGATAAAGTGCTTGCTTCCTGCTGGGCTCACAGTTCTGTCCCACATAGCTGTGAACCAGAACGGCTCATTTCTCAATCGTGGCAGGTACACGAATTTCTTTAGCTCCTTTTCATTTCCTAAAACCCTAACTCCTAGGTGCATAATAGTTTGTATGATAAATATAAATCACTCGTTGAATTCAACAAACATTTGTTGGGTTCTCTGTATGTCAAATTCTCTCAAAGGTAGCAGGAAGACAAAAATCAGTAAAATACATTTTCAACTCTTGGATTCACTCTTCAAGTACTGCTCAGAGCGGGAAGGAAAACCTGAAAATGGTAACAGGGCTAAAAAATAAGATATTTTTCAAGGAATAATATCCTAATCTTTGTGTGTCTTATGTCTGTACTTTTCTACCTTTGCTCCTTAGACTGTAAATCTGTGGCATACAAGGAAGAGGAAAGAAACGCTTTGTAGACTAAATGCATGACTGCCTTTGGTTTGAGCTTCTCAATCAATTTGTTATTTATAATAGAGGCATATTTTCAATGTCTAGATTTCTCTTGGATTGTGGAGGGCGTGGCTTTCATTCCACCACTTGAGATATTTAATCTATGTTTTTGGAGGTGGGGAGCAGATAGTCTCCCAAGATGGCCATCGTTAGTTCCTTCCCACTTGGTAAGGGCGTGTTATTCCACAGGAATAACTTCCATCAGGAAGTGCAGTCTGCCTCTCCTTTTCGATCTGAACTGGCCTGGCAACTTGCTTCGAACATCAGAATGTAGTGAAAGTGAAGCTACGCCGATTTGGGGCTTTGCCTTTAAGAACCTGGGAGCCTCCCCCCACCCCCTGGGAAGTTACTCAGTAAGACATCCAACTCCCCAGAGTCCACCATGCGATGAGGAAGACCACGCTAGGTATGTGAAGAGACCATATTGAAGGAGAAAAAGAATAAGGTCATTCTAGTTACCACAACATCATCTCTCTGAAGAAAATCAACAAAAGTGTCTCTTTTCTATTATATTGACAATAGTCAAATATCTTCGATTATTGGCCAAATACATATTTTATAGCTAGATTTCCCTGAGCTGGGATCCAATCAAGTTTTATTCGTTACATTTGTCTCTTCCGCCTTCCAACCTGGAACAGTTCCTTCAGTTTCCCCGTGATGGTAACTTTTGGAATATCCTCCATTCTGAATTTGTCTGATTATTTTCCTCTTAGTGTTCAGCTTGATCTTCTATCCCCTGTATTTTCTATAAACTGGAAGTGAGATCTGAAAGCTTGACGAAGTTCAGGCTAAGCATTTTTGACAAGAATATTTCATAGATGATTCTGCACACTTCATACTGCATTTACATCAAGAGTTAGATAAAAGATATTTCATTTTTATTGAAGAATTCATCATGGTAGGGGAGGAAGTCCCAAAAGAGCAGAAGAGCTGCAGCAGTGGGAACTCTTCACAAATTTAAAAATATACTTGTCTATGTAGGACAGTTAGATGCCCCTCACCATTTCTTTGAAAACTTCATTCTTGTCCCATCTTCTTTGTCAGTGAGTTTTTCTTGGCTCTAGTTTTGGATGATGATGATGGTGGTGGTGGTGATGATGACGACGACGATGATGATGATAGATGATAATGAACGATGAGTTGGTTTTCATCAAGCAAATGTACTGATCGGTCGCAATATCAAAAGAATATTGTCATGAAGGATACTAATTAAGCCTAAAATCTCGAGAATAAAATTCATAACTTACAACAAAGCTGTATTTCAATTCTACGAGCTTTCATTCTTTGCTGTGAGCTATTTTGCTATTACTCAGTGCTTTTCATATGAAGATCCCTAAATATGAAGTGGGCTCATGGATCGAACAGTGGAAGGTATATAACAAAAATAAATTTATCTAAGCAAACTGCATTATTAATCAGCATCATTTTATTCAGTAAGTTTTAGCCTGTTTCAGAATCCATGTAAAGAGTTCTTTGAGAAAATAAATCCTCAAGCTTTAAGATTTTTATTCAAACACCAAATAATGCAATAGATTTGACTTTTGTCATTTCAAAATACTGTAAACTTACTTATGTTCTAATGTTGCTTATCTTTAATAAATGGAAGGTGTGCCACAATACTCTCTTGGCCAAAATTTTAAATTGGAATAGACTGATACCTCAGTCCTGGTTCAGCCCCTTATCACCTCTGTGTCATTGGACAGATCTTGCAAACCAACTTTCTCTCCATATGTAAAATATACAAGCTACTGAATACCTCAGAGGTTTTTGACAAGAACAAATAAGATATATTATGTGAAAAGTGTGGTACAAATTCTGTTGGTTATGGATTGTGTTTCTATCTGAATTTCCATCTGTGTTTCCATCTGTATTTTTTATGAAATATATATTTTTTATTTTAGAGAGAGAGAACATGAACAGGGGAGAGGGCCATAGGGAGAGCAAGAGCAAGAGTGAGAGAGAGAGAGAGAGAGAGAGAGGAATCTCAAGCAGCCTCCACTAAGTGTGGAGCCTAACTCGGGCTTGATCCCACGAGCCTCGGATCATGATCTGGGCAAGAGTTGGACGCTCAACCGCCTGAGCCACCCAGGTGCTCCTGTCTGTGTGTATTAATGACATTTTTGGACTTTTGGTTTTAGATGAGAAGATAAAGCTACATGCATGTTTATGGGTTTGGTTATTGCATAAAGACAGTATGTGCACCTGCAAATTTCTGGATTTGACAACATCTTGCCTGGAGCACGTTGACAGATTTGACATCAAAAGACTATTTTAAAGTTCTCTGTTGTGTGACATATGGGGTTGACAGGGGATTCAGAGGAAAAGGCACCTGAGGCCACTGGGTAAAAGTAGGAGATTTATCCAAACCTGATCCGCTGGGAAACTAGGTGACATTTCAAAAGATATTTGTTCAGAATCCAGACACCCAGTTCCAGCCAGTGAAATGCTAACCTGGCAGAGCGGAGATAGCCGGGCGCCTTTGCCTGTGGGCTTGTTTGTTTGTTTGTTTTAGTTCTTGAAATTGAAAGCGTGCGAAATCAAAAAGAAGCTGCTAATCTACTCTGGATACAAAGAGATGGGTTACTTTTTCCTTTGACTCCCAGAACTCTGCCTTTTCTGTTTATATAATTCCCAGAGACTTGACAGTTCAGTCTTCTGAAACTATCGAGGCTCACAGAAACAGAACAATCAATCAGGTAGCCTTGCTTTCCCAAGAGTCGGAAAGTTGTAACAACATTTAGAGCTGATCCCATGGCTGCAGAGGGACTGGTTTAACCAGCTTCGGAGATGCTTTATTCCTGGATGCTTGTCAGGACAAATAAGACTGCCTTTTATCCCAGCATGGCTTGGGGACCAATCCAGGAAGCTATTCTATCCTTCAAGTGTTTGTTTTAACTTGAGCCACTTAAAGGTAATCAGGAAGTGCATTTACACCAAGGTACTGGTTTAAACCAAGGTCACCACCACCTGCCCTAGCCTAGTTTCTAAGCAAGTTAACACCTGGCCTCACTTGCTATCTGCGCTGTGTGTGAGGAGTTAGAAACACCTGATTCCCTGGGTCTCTGGCTTAATGCTGTTTGTTTGCCTGGACAGCGCCCCCCTTACTAAGTTTTGAGGGCAAATATTATGACCTTAAAGTCTCAAAAGTCCTTGGCTCAGAGAGGGCAAGTTATCAATGCTGATGCAGAACGTTGGCATCATCTGTGGAAGAATGCAGGCAAAAAAGCCTTTGACTCTGACTGAAGAGGTTGAAAGGTAGCAGAGCATGCCACTCCCAAATACAGCACTTGGGCATAAGGATGCTTTTGAACCGAAGGTAATTGAGAGACAGCAGATATAAGAAAAGCCCTTTGCTTTCCACCTATATTTGCCTAAAAAAGGACATGGTATGTAAAGATGCCCCCCCCCACACACACACACCCCTACAAGGACAGAAGTTAATCCCTGCAGACAATTCTTTACCATCAGTTTTCTATATTCTTGCCTTCCCACAGTTTGGTGCCCCTGGAAGCCCAAAGTCCTTTCCTTTGTCTTGTCATATCTCTAAAAACACTTGTCCAGATGCTGTGTAAGCCCGAGTGTTAACCACTCCTTTGAGATACTGATCTCTAAGCCTCTAAGCTCCCGTGTGTGTGCGTGTGTGTGTGTGTGCGCTCGCGCGCTTGATGAGTGTGATAATGGACTTCTGCTTGTTTTTTCTCTTGTTAATTTGTCTTTTATTAGTCTATTGTATGGGGCCTGGCCAGAAAACCCAAGATGGGTAGAGGAAAAAGACTTTTTTCCTTCCCTCCAAGGTCAACTAGATTCTAGGGGAGGTTCTATTCATCATTTGGGGAAGTTACTTGAGTTTCCCGTGTATGTATACGTATACGTGTGTGTGTTTACTTATTTAACAGCACTAATGAGGTTTTGGGGTGATGGTGGGGTTCGCGGGGTTCAGAGCTGACAGCCAGGAAAGAATTCTTGAAGACATCTTTGGTGCAAGAAAGTGATTTTATTAAAGTACGGAGACAGGACCCGTGGGCAGAAAGAGCTGCACTGCGGTTGTGAAGAGTGACTCCTTATATACTATGGGGCTGGAGGGGGTAAAGTCAAAAGGGAAGTTTCCAAAGAGATTTTCATACGCTAAAGACAGATCACTGGAGGCCTAGGTATTATGGAACTAAGGTGGTTTTTCCCTCTAGCAAAGCATTAACATTAAGACAGTGGGGAGTTGCTGGAGAAATGTTTTACTCTGCCTGCCTCAGTATCTGTCAATGGGCTGCAGGTTATAAGGAAATTTACATTTATCTGCCATTTCCTTCTGCCTTTGTTCCCCACATCACTATGGAGGGGAGGGTAGTGTCAGGTCTCCAGGAAACTGACTCTATGGGTTTCTGGAAGTTACGCTGTTGATAAGATTGCCTTCTTGTTGGTAATCTCCCACGTGAGCCCTCTGTCCTGTATGACTGTGATCTCTATCAGTTAACCATTTGTTTTCTGTCCTTTCCCGGTTTTGGGCAGGCAGGAGTGTCCAAGGAATATCACACTATCCCACCTGAGGGGGGGTGGGGGGCGCTAGCTTGTACTTTGCCCTCAGCTTGCCTATGCCCTCAGCACTCAGCATCAGCGCTACCACTTATAAAGTTCTTACTTTGCCATGGGTGGTGTTGAGTGTTTTTCATGCTGTGCGGGCCATCTTCTCATTGCTATCCAGACCTATTTTCCACTCCTCCCTCCACTCCCAGATCTATGCTCTGGAAGACTGACCTACACGGACGCCTCTCTGGTTGTTTTCTCGCCAGGAGGAGACACCGACAGATGAAAGATCTAAGGTCCAAAGGAGGAGAGTGAGGTTGGTGTATTCATCCCTTCAGCTTTTTCCCTGGGGGCTTGTCATGGTTGACCGAGGCCCTCTGCTGAAGGCCATGGGTCTTGTAGGGCTGCTCCTTCTGACGAGGCGGCCAAAGGCAAGCTGAAGGGAAAGCACAAGCTCGCAACCCTCCCACCCCACCCCTCCAACACACCACGGGTGGAATCTGTGTGACATTCCTCAGGCATTCCTGGCTGCCCTAAAGCTAAGGGAGGGAAAAAATCCATGGTTAACTGATAGAGATCACAGTCATCCAGTGACCGTTTCCATCACTTTAGAAATGTCTTTGTAAATTACAAAAAAAAAAGGCAATCTTATCAATAGCCTAACCTCTGGAAACCCAGACTCAGTTTCCTGGAGACCTGACACCACCCTTCCCTCCGCAGGGACGTGGGGAACAAAGGCAAGAAGGAATGGCAGGTAAAATTAAATTCCCTTATAACCTGCAGCCCATTGACAGATACTTGAGGCAAATAGAGTATAACATTCCTCCAGGAGCCCCCTTCTGTCTTAATGTTAATGCCTTCGCGGGGGGTCACACCTGAGGAGTCCTCTTTTGCATATGAAAGTCCTTTTGAAGGCCTCCCTTTTGCCTTTACCTCCCCCAACTCCATAGTATATAAGTAGTCACTCCTCACAACTCCATTGTAGCTCTTTCTGCCCACGATCCTGGTCCCGGTGCTTTAATAAAATCATCTTTTTGCACCAAAAACGTCTCAAGAATTCTTTCTTCGTCACAGCTCCAGATCCCCATCGCTCCAAAACCACTTCCGTATCTCCCCTTGGCCTTGAAGACCTAGGGGTAGAGATGGCTCCCTGCAGTTAGAAGCTCTAAGAGAATGCTCGAACTTAACCCTGCCCTCAAGCTGCTGAACGGCCCCCTTGTAAAACTCCCCTCAAATTCCCCACGTGAGGGAGCCATGTGTGGGAGCCATGTGTTTCGTGCCCAGATCCGGAATGGCACACACGGGATCTCACTCCACTCTCCCCTCGAGCCGGGGGACCTGCGTGTTGTTATCCCCATGGCACGCCTGAGAGATGCTCAACAGCCGGCCTGAACTCATGTGATTAAGTTGTAAATGGTGGAGCAGGGTTTAAAGGAACGTCTTTGTGACTCAGCTATACTTCCAGCCCCTCACCAGGGTGGGCTATATCGCGGGACTTCTGTGGTCCTCTTTCAGTGAAAAATGCTTTGTAGACCCCCTTGACTCTCTTGAAATGAAATTCGTAGAGAACATAATCTGCCTAAATGTCTAATTTTTTTAAGTTTATTTATTATTTATTTGAGAGAGAGAGAGCATGTGTGTACTAGCATGTGAGTGGGGGAGGGGCGGGGGGGAGAGAGAGAGAGAATCCCAAACAGGTTATGCACTGTCAGCACAGAGCCCAATATGGGGCTCAAACTCACAAACTGTGAGATTATGACCTGAGCCAAAGTCGAAGGCTTAACCAACTGAGCCACTCAGGCACCCCACCTAAATGCCTAATTTTATTTTTTTAATGTTGTTTATTTTATTTGTTTTATTTGTTTGTTTGTCTATTTATTTCTGAGAGAGAGAGAGACAGCATGAGGAGGGAAGGGTCAGAGAGAGAGGGAGACACAGAATCTGAAACAGGCTCCAGGCTCTGTGCACAGAGCTCGAACCCACGAACTGTGAGATCATGACCTGAGCCGAAGTCAGACTGAGCCACCCAGGTGTCCCTTAAATGCCTAATTTAAAATAAAATTTATAAAATATTTAAAAATAAGAGGACAGTTACTTACAATAAAACATGTAGTTCATATGTAAATGCTTAGCATGACCTCATTGTTGTAATAAAGTAGTCAGATGCACATGCTTCCTTATAATGAGTACGCTTGGATTTAAGATAAATAAGGCAAACCTGAATTATTTATTTATTTATTTTAATTTTATTTTTACTTATTTTTTAATGTTTGTTTATTCTTGGGAAAGAAAGACACAGAGCGTGAGTAGGGGAGGAGCAGAGAGAGAGGGAGACACAGAATCCCAAGCAGGCTCCAGGCTCCAAGCTGTCAGCACAGAGCCTGATCCTGGACTTGAACCCACGAACCGTGAAATCATGACTTGAGCCGACGTCAGACACTGAACCAACTGAGCCACCCAGGAGCCTCCTTAATTTTTTATTTATACAGCACATTTTGAAATAGAGCTAAACTAGGAGATTCAGGTAGAATCACTACTAAGGTGGAGCAGAAACCTTCACCGTATCCCTGCATCTCCGTGGGAGGAGAATACTTTCACTTTTCCACTCCTGGATGTTGGGCTTTGCCGACGTAGCCTGCTTTGGCCAAGTGGAATGGTAGCAGGCAAGGCTGAAATAAGGCTTGAAATGTGCTGTGCAAGGGGACTTGGCCACTTGTACCTCGGCCATTATCACGACAGCTTCTCCTAGTCACCTGCTGTTCCAGCACCCTGGACCCCTGGTGAGAGGCATGGAGCCGACCTGAGCCCAACCCAGGCGAGGAGCCCAGCCCCACTGACCAAGTCTGGGGCAGAACCTTCCAGCTGAGCCCAGCCTACATCAGCCAAGCCCAGGCTAACCCAAGGTGCACGGGAGGAGAATGCTGTTTTCAGCCACGTGTTTTTGGACTGGCTCGTTCCCCAGAAACTTCTGACCCGTTCAACCAGGATGATTGTGGCAGCTATAAAGGCAGATACAGACGGGTTGTTTGGGGGACTCAGATAACATGAGCCATGTTGCTAACGGTCATGCGAGTTTTCCACAATGAATTCGTGGGTTCAAGTCCCGGATCGGGCTCTGTGCTGACAGCTTGGAGCCTGGAGCCTGCTTGGGATTCTGTGTCTCCCTCTCTCTCTACCCCTCCCCTGCTCACATTCTGACTGTGTCTCAAAAATAAATAAACACTAAAAAAAAAAAAAAATTAAAACAACAACAACAGCAAACCGCTGACATGCATTCAAGCTGGTTCAGGAACACGTAAGAAGAGCATCTAACCTAATCTTGGGGGCTCAGGGCTTTCTCGGAGGAGGTGACGTCTAAGCATTGCCGAGGGAGGGATAGGTGCTCACTGGGCCGACCAGTAAGAGGGAACAGAGGAGAAGAGCAGGCGGCAGGCTCCATCTCCTGAAACCGAGACTGCAGAAGGAGCTTGAGCCCTGGGCTCCTATGGGTCTCACTTCAAACCCTGTCTCAGCCGGAACCCTGAGCCATTAGAACAGCAGAGCTTTAGTAATTGCTCGTACATTCTGGACACTCCAGTGAGTGCTCTACATGGATGCTTTCTTTTGATCTTCCCAACAGTCTTATTAAACGTCTCTCAGTTACAAAACAAGAAACTGAGGCACAGAAAGGTTAAGGTTGCCAGAACTAAGAAGCGGTGGAACCAGATTAGAACCCAGACAATGTGACTCTGGGACCAACAGCTCTCACTCCTATCTGCATAGCTTACCCCTGACCCTACCTATTTCTGCGTGTACAAAAGGAATACAATAGCTCCTGGGAATCGATAGATGGATGAAATGTTTACATATCTAAAGCATCAGACCCATTTGTGGGATGTTTTTAAAGTTATCCAAGTTCAATCTTTCCCTTTTTAAGTGAGAAGCATCATAATCTGGAGAGTATATAGTGTATATAGTTCTAGTTACAAATCATATTAAAAATTTTTTAATTGTTTATTTTTGAGAGAGAGAGAGAGAGAGACAGAGCTTAAGTAGGGGAGGGACAGAGAGAGAGGGAGACACAGAACGTGAAGCAGGCTCCTGGCTCTGGGCTGTCAGCACAGAGCCCCACACAGGGCTTGAATTCACAAACCATCGATCATGACCTGAGCGGACATCGCACGCTTAACCAACTGAGCTGCCCAGGCATCCCACAAATGACATTTTTGAAACCTGAAGTGCCATTTTTAAAAAAGCCTATGTGAAGATCAAGTCGGACTACACAAAAGAGAAAACATAAAACACAAGTAGCTTAAATAAAGAAGGGTTTATTCTCACATCAAAGAAGGGTAGTTAGGTTGGTGGAAATGCAAACTGGCACAGCCACTCTGGAAAGCAGTATGGAGTTCCTCAAAAAAGTAACAAATAGAGCTACCAGCCATCCAGCGATTGTGCTACTAAGTATTCATCAAAAGGATACAGACATGCACCCGGACGTTTACAGCAGTGCTATCAACAATAGCCAAACTACGGAGAGAGCCCAAATGGCCGTGGGCGGAAGAATGGGTAGAGAAGATGTGGTATGTGTCTACGATGGAATATTACTCAGCAATCAAAAAAGACGGCAGTCTTGTCATTTGCAATGTCGTGGGTGGATCTAGGGTGTACTACGGTAAGTGAAAGAAGTCAGTCAGAGAAATACAAATATACGATTTCGCTCATATGTGAAATTTAAGAAACAAAACAGGTGATCATAGGGGAAGAAAAGGAAAAATTAGATAACAACAGAGAAGGCGGCAAACCATAAGAGACTCTAAATACAGAGAACAAACTGGGGGTTTCTGGAGGGGAGACGGTGGGGGGATGGGCTAAATGGGTGACAGGCATTAGGAATGAGCACTTGGTGTCATATGCAAGTGATGAACCCCGGGGGTCTACTCCTGAAACCAATACTACCCTGTATGATAACTAATTTGAATTTAAATACATAAATTTTAAAAAGAGTGTAGTTAGACCAATTCCTCCCATCTTTTTGCCTTTTGTCTCACAGTTGCCTCAAGGCCCAAGATGGCTGCTGGAGCCTCAGTCATTACATCTGCATTCCACCAGAAGGGAGGGCGAGGGATGAAAAATAAGGAGATAAATTTTCCAGTGGAGTCAGTTCCTTGAAGGGCCTTATGTGAAGTCCCACAGAGGACTTCACTTTAGTCCGGGATTAGGATTGGCTGATGATAGGGTACAGAAGGCCCCCCCCCCCACCAGATGAGGGAATGCCTGGGGGCTGGTCACCTGCCAGAGCTCCCTGTGCATCAGGCTGAGGGTCGACATTGGCTGAAACATGTCTCCTTGGTTCTACACCTGCCCTTTCTTCCTCCTCTTACTTCTTTACAAGTTTCTCCTTCCAAAAACCACTCGCATCCCAAGGTCCATGTTCTTTCTTAGCCCAAATCCTGTCTTTTTTTTTTTTTCTAGGAGAGAGAGAGAGAGTGTGAAGAGGGGAGGGATAGAGAGAGAGGGAGACACAGACTCTGAAACAGGCTCCAGGCTCTGAGCTGGCAGTCAGCACAGAGCCCGACGCGGGGCTCGAACCCACGAACCGCGAGATCATGACCTAAGCGAAAGTCGGACGCTTAACCGACTAAGCCACCCAGGCGCCCCAATCCTGTCTTTTTATAATCTCACCTGGGTTCCACTATGTCGAATAATCCAGAATAAATGGAATTCTCTTCCTTAGAGTGGTCACCTCGTATATTTGAAAGCAGCCGCTAAGGAATACTGTAGTAACTAATGGGTACATGTCCCTGGGCTGGTGATGAAGTGCTCCGACCCTCACAGTCCCTGATGGTAGGCGTGATTATTTTTACAGGTCAGGACACCGAAGTTCAGAGGTGACTTCTCCAAGGTCACTTGGAAGATAAAGGGCAGAGCGGGGCTCTCTGGGAGGAGGACGTCAAGCACCAGACGAGGTGAATTAGTTTTCTAGGGCTGCTGTGACCAAGGGCCACAAACTGGGAGCCTGAAAACGACAGAAATTTATTGTCTCACGCTCTGGGGGCGTCAGCAGCCAGAGACTCCGATCCAAGGCTCTAGGGGGGGAGCTTTACCTGCCTCTTCCTAGATCCCAGTGACCCCAGACTTTGCCTCGCTTGTGGCAGCTTCGGGTGGCCTTGTCTGTGTGTGTGTCCCTGTGTCCTTTCCTCTCCTCGAAAGGATGCTCTCGTCGGATTTAGGGCTCACCCAAATCCAGTACGATCTCTCCTCTATCCTTAACCAGTTACACCTGCGAAGACCCTATTTCAAGATCACTTTCTGAGGTCGCCGGGGGACACTATGGAACCCATGGAACTTTGCTTTTAGTACATTTATTTATCTCCGGGTTTCCTTTCTACGTGTTACAAGGAACAGTCACTTTCACGCACATAAGTACACGTCCTCTCCTGCACACTTTCCCAGCTCCCACGCCGAAAGGGTGCAGGCGGGCGGACTGAGACGAGGTGGTGTAGACCTTTCAAGGCTGCCTCCCAAGGGCTCCTTGCTTTCAGGTCGTTGCTGTAGGTCATGATCCCATGGTTCATGAGTTCGAGCCCCCTATCGGGGTCTGCGCTGCAGCTCAGAGCCTGGAGCCTGCTTCGGATTCTGTATCTCCCTCTCACTCTGTCCCTCGCCCACTCACTCTCTCTTTCTCTCTCAAAAATAAAAAAAAAAAACCATTTAAAAAACAACATAAAAAAAGAGACAACCAGCGAGTTGCAGTAGTTTAATCTACATGTGTTCCTACTTTCAGGGTATATGGTTCAGCACTGTTTTTGCTGTTCTTCAAATAGAAATGACACAAAGCCCCTGTCAGATCGAAGTCCTTCCCCAGCCAGGCTGTCACAGTTAAGGTTTTCCAGGGGTGGGGACAGGTTTGGTGAGCTTTCCCCTCAGAAATCCAAGCAGACCAGGGAAGTCAAGGGGATCCATGACTGACTGAGTCAAGGAGCTGCCACAACAAAATCACAGACCCGTGGCTCAAGCAACAGAAAGTTCTAGAGGCTGAGAAGCAAGATCAAGGTGCTGAGAGCCGGCATCCTGGCCTGTGGGTGGTCTGCTCCTTGCTGTGTTCTCAAGTGGCAGAGAAAGAGAGAAGGAAAGAGAGAGGGAGAGAGGAAAGGGGAGGATGAGGGAGAGAGAGAAAGAGAGAGAGAGAAAGGTACGGAGGGGGAAGGGAAACAAACTCTGGTGTTTCACCCTCTCCTTATAAGGGCGTCAGGCCCACCATCGTGACTTCCCAGAATTATCCCCCAGAAAAGAGGGAACTGACTTATTTTTGAAGCTTTCCAATTCTCTCACACTAGGGGGTACTTTACCTTATTTGGGTCGACCTTTGTCATACTTTTACCATTTGGGGAAGCTTACCAGTTAAGGCTGCAAATCTGTACTGTTTTAGGCTGCTTAGAGAGGTAACCCCATGGAGTCGGAGTTAAAGAGAGAATTTGAAAATAGGGATTCAGTGACTATTTTCGGTGATAGGATTTCATGAACTCAACTGCAAATTTTGTAAAGAAGTCTTTGAAAGATCACAAATCTGTACCTGTAAGAAAAGTTTTTTAATAAAAGTTTCAGTGTTGAGAATGGGTAGTTAGGTATTGTAGATAAAGTTTCCCACAGTATATCATCATCTTTGGATCTAGAGTTTTCTTTTTTTAAAAAATGTTTTAAAAGTTGACTTACTTATTTTGAGACAGAGACAGTGCAAGTCGGGGAGGGGCAGAGGGAAAGAGAGAATCCTGATGTGGGTCTCGAATTCACGAAACCATGAGATCATGACCTGAGCTGAAACCAAGAATCAGATGCTAAACTGACTGAGACACAGGCACCTCTGGGTCTAGAGTTTTTTATCCAAATGACCTATAGGTGCAGGTAACGTGCTTGGCAACTTGTGCTGGAGAGCTTGTGTTCAACACATATGTTGTTATGTCAAGGACTAGATGCTGCAGGTGTCGGTGAAGGATTTGAGTGAAACCATTGTATGAAATGTGCATGAGAAAGGGCAATATTTCTAAATTAACATACCATAGTACTAAACCTGTGATGCTAAATATGTGTGTGTAAATCAATTCTTTAGAATTATAAGGAGAATTTGACTCTTCCGTCTACAACCATGTGTATGTGCGTGCGTATAATATCTTGCGAGTGGATAGACTGATTCCTCTTTATTATTCTTCAAAGTTCGTTTAGCTATTCTAGCTCCCTTGCTCTTCCTATACATTTCAGAATAATATCGTCTTTATCTACAGAAGTCTGGCTGGGATTTTGATAGAAATTGTGTTAAACTTGTACATGCACAAAACCTGGCGAGAACTGACATCTTTACTCTGTTGAGTCTTGTTAACATAATGACACAGTCTCTGCATTTATTTAGATCTTTGATTTTTTCATTAGCATTTTGTTAGTGTTCCGCATACTAGTCCTGCACGTGTTTGTTAGATTTACACCTAAGTATTTCATTTATCTGAGCAGTTGTAAGTGGCATTTCATTTCTAATTTGGAGGTTCATGCGATCATTCCTGGCATATAGAAGTATGATGGGTTTTTGTATGTTTCCTTATCTGGTATCTTGCAACCTCGCTGACCTCAGTTTCAGCCGGGATTATTTTTGCAGATTCCTTGGCATTTTCTATGTAGACAATCATGTCATATGCAGAGAAACCAGGTTTATTTCTCTCTCTCTGATGTATAAATGCTGGTGGATATGCCACTATAACATGCAACTGTTAAGTGTTGCCCAAGAGGTAGAAGACGACAGTAGGATTCTCACTTTGGCAAGAAAAGAAGAGTATGTCTTCCTCAAATGAGGCTGCTGAAGCTATTTCTATTGTCAGCGGCTGGTGGTGGAGCTGCTGCTTTTTGGTCTCAAAACCCCACCAAATCTTTGCTCCAAAGAGTCATCTCATCTTTGGCTGCCTTCTTATGAGAGGATGGTGCTTGAGTTGCTGAGAGCAAAGCAGAAAATAGGTGAGTTTATTGCACAGGGCCAGTAAATTGCCTGCAATTCCCCCCATTTCCCCAACCGTGGTCCGCCCGCCAGGAACCCTTTGGGGGCAGCCAGGGGCAGAAGGGAAAGCCTTTCAGGGCGTAGCCTCAGCCCGGCGGTCTCAGCTCCTCCTAGACGCGCGGGGGCGCTGTGAGTTCCCCCATCGGCGCGGCGGCACTCTTTCTCAGACGCCTCTGTTTGCACTGAGGCTTTCGGGACGGTGGCGGGAATATGGCGGCCCCCAGAGACTGGCTGGGAGCAGTGGAGGAAGAGAACTCGGGTCGTCAGGGGAGCTCGGGAGTGGAGGTGGTTTTTCCTTCCGACCCTGCCACACCTGCCCCGCTGTGCCCTCACGGTGGGTGCGCGTCTGGGCTCTGCAGAGCTTTCGGGCGCAAGGGGCGGGGATAACCTGAAGATGCCATGGGCTTCTTAATGGCTCCCAGATTTTTATGCTCTCTTCCACCGTATGTGAAGCCTAGAAAACGCCCTTTCCTCGGGACGTAGTGTTTTCAGTTTATTTAAGAAACTGTCCTAGAAAGTCCTCACTGTTGGGGTCTTGGCTCCGTGGCTGTTAACATCCTCCGCACTCCACGCTCCCCCCAAGGGAAGAGACAGAGTCTATGCAAAGTGGATGCATGTTATTGAGTAAATCCATTGTCAAGTAGTTGGGGATTTCGTTGATTGTTGTGATATCTTTATTTTAAAAAGTTAGGGAGGAGGGGCGTGGCTCAGTCGGGTGAGCCACAGACTTTTGATTTCTGTTCAGGTCGTGATTCCAGGGTGGTGGAATCGAGCCTCTCCGCCCCTCCATCCGCTGATCATGGAACCTGCTTTGGATTCTCTGTCTCTCTCTCCCTCCCTCCGCCTCTCCTCTCTCTCTCTCTCTCTCTCTAAGATAAAAATTTTAAAGAAAGCCCGGGAGAAGAGTAGCATGACTTATTACTTAGAAACCAGACCCAGGTTTTCTCTAACTTGTGGAGAGAGGATGTGCCCAACTCCAAAAGCTCAGATTTTCACTGAAAAGATAACTGGATGGAGGTGGCAAAATGCTCGGTTCTGGGACCCCTTCCATTGTTTTAGTCTCAGGAGCCAGGTCATTCACCATGTAGACAGCAACTGACAGAGGCATTTTTCTTTCTGGAAAGACTAGTTTTTAAAAGCTATTTCTTCAGTGATCAGTGCCTAAATATTGTGACGGGAAAAAAAAAGTAATTAAACAGTGTAGGTTTAATTATGACAACTTGTGCCTGAAACCAAATCAAGTTTTATTTAAGGGCGGTTAAAACTAGTAACTTGATGTAGATGACTACTGTTTGATATGTTTTTTTCCCCTCTTTCTGGAACCAGGACCCACGCTTCTGTTTGTAAAGGTGAACCAAGGGAAAGAAGAAACACGGAGGTTTTATGCCTGCTCAGCCTGTAGAGATAGAAAAGACTGTAATTTTTTTCAATGGGAAGATGAAAAGGTATATCAGCTTTCTGGACATACATATTTTTATTTTTGATGCATGTGACCATTTGTTTGAGCCAATAAAAACATGCAGTTTGAGCATTAAATGAATCAAATCTCTTTGGATAGATGAAGACATGGTTTTTGGGTCAAGGAACTGAAGTTTATACTTGGTCGCAACTTAACTCTGATTACTTATCTTGTAAATAACTGTCTCAAAGACTGTTCCCTTTAAGATTCAGAGGCATTAGTATAGATTTCTCCCGAAAGAGTCTAGGATGTGATCATTTCAGGCAGTGTTTTAGAAAACTTTTTTTTTTAACAATTGTGTGAGCATCCTTTACTATCTGACTGATCAAGGCACTTAGGGATGTAGTTATGAGCTTGGTATCTTCTTGGACTCAGCTCCAATTAAAGTTTCTGAAAGTTTTTGTCTAGAAAAATTCCAGCTTTGTTGGGTTTACTGGAACACAGTCTTGTATACAACTCTCCTGCACACCTGTTAAAATCGCTGTGTGTGAGATAATGTGGCGGTGCTTTTCTATGTTAGGTTTTGCTTCCTACTGCTCCAGAACTTTCCCAGGTTAATGTGTTTTGCTTTGTTTTCCCCCGAAAACAGGTGCTTGTTTACAACATCCATCTGTTCTAATTGGCTTCTTAATGTCAGAACGTGATATGAGGTTTTCTAGGATGGTAGTGAGTTGGGTAGTTTATTAAATGGTGTTTTTATTCTTTTTCAGTTGTCAGAAGCTAGACTTGCTGCCCGAGAAGCTCATAACCGAAGGTGTCAGCCTCCTCTTTCCCGAACGCAGTGTGCAGAAAGGTGCTGATGTGCTGTCATTTTTGTTTATTATTTTTGTTTTGTTTTTTTTCCTGTGCCTTTAAATTTACTTTCATTTTTTTAAAAGTTTTTATTATGGTAAAATATATATAACATAACCTTTGTCATTTAATAATTTTAAATGTACAGTTCAGTGGCATTAATTATAGTCACAGTGTTATGCGATTATCACCATTATATATTTCCAAAACCTTTTCATCACCCCAGACAGAAAGAAACTGTGTTACCATTCAGCAGTAACTCCTCATTCCAGTTCTTCCCAAACCCTGGTAACCTCTCATATACTTTAGGTCTCTATAAATTTCACAGTTCTAGCTACCTCATGTAAGTGGAATCATGTATTTCTGATTTGGCTTTTTTTTTGTGCCTGGTTTATTTCACTTAGCATCTTTTCAGGGTTCACCCATGTGCCTGGCTTATTTCATTTAGCATCTTTTCAGGGTTCCTTCATGTTGTGGCATGTGTCAGAACCTCATCCGTTTTATGGCTGAATAATATGCCATCACACACACGTACACACAAACACCACATTTTGTTTATTTATTCATCCATCAGTGAACACCATTTCCTCCTTGTGGCTGTTGTGACTAATGCTGCAGTGAACATTGGCATACAAATGTCTGCTTGGGTCTCTTGTCAGTTCTTTTGTATGTATACCTAGGCGTGGGATTATTGGATCATATGGTAATTGTGTGTTTAGTGTTTTGATGAGTCACCAAACTCCTTTCCACGGTGGCTACGCCATTTTGCATCCCTACCAGCGATGTACAAGGATTCCACTTTCTGCACATCCTTGTCAGCAACACTTATTGTTTTGTGTGTGTGTTTTTAATTATCTTAGTACTTGTGAGGTGGTGTGTCATTGTGGTGTTGAATTTTAGTTCCCTAATGAGTAATGATGTTGATTATCTCTTCATGTGCTTATTGGCCATTTGTATATCTTTGGAGAAATGTCAAGTGCCTTGTTCGTTTTTAATAGGATTGTAATTCTTGTTGTCGAATTGCAGGAATTCTTTATATGTGAAGGGACATCACACCCTTATCAGATATAGGAGCTTTACATACTTCTTCCTATTCTGTAAATTGCTTTTTCACTTTCTTGATGATGTTCTTTGATGCACAACAGGTTTTTAAATTTGATGAAGTCCAATTTGTCAAATTTTTGCTTTTGTTTTCTTTGCTGTCGACCATAGAGCTAGGAATCCATGACCCCATATGCTGTTATGAAGATTTACCATAATGTTTTTGTGTTTGTTTGTTTTTTTTTTTGCAATAAGAACCGAAACACTTTTTGAAAGCTGTGAACATTTATTTTTATTTTTATTTCTTTAAATTTTTTTAATGTTTTTATTCATTTCTAGGAGAGAGAAAGAGAGAGAGACAGCGTGAGCAGGGGAGGGTCAGAGAGAGAGGGAGTCAGAGACTCTGAAACAGGCTCCAGGCTCTGAGCCGGCAGTCAGCACAGAGCCCGACGCGGGGCTCGAACCCACGAACCGCAAGATCATGACCTAAGCGAAAGTCGGACGCTTAACCGACTAAGCCACCCAGGCGCCCCTGTGAACATTTAGTTTTAAAAATCTACGTTGTTGAAATATTTTATTGAGCAACTGGAGAATGCATCCTAGATTTAATTCTTTGGAGACCTGTGAAAGGCCACCTCCTCCTGTGTCACAGGCCTTGTCCCTGTGTGCTGGGAGAAGCTCCTTAAAGAGCCTCTGGGCTGGGCTGCTAGTGACAAATAGGTTTTTCCTCTGTAAGTGGCTCCTCAGGCTTCCTGGGCTGCTATGTTCAGAAGGATTGCGAGGTCTTCTTCAGAAGAAGTGGAAAGGAGAACTGGGCTCTATTAACACTATCTTTCTTGAGCCTCTTGGATTTTGAAGTCCTTTGATGGAGGAGGCTTTTCATAGGACAACTTGATCGCCCCTGACCGAGGTACTGAATCAGTGATGACCGTTTACTGTATGGGGGTTCAGTCAGCAAGGCAAAGTACCTGAAAGGGAATTAATGGAAATTGAGCACTACTGTGAGCAGGCTAGCGTCCTGAGTATTTTACACGAGAATTATTTAGTCTCGCTGAGGCAGTTTATTTACTTAGATGAGAAACTTGAGGCCTGGAGCAGATGAAGAACTACATAAAAGCTGTTACCGCTGGAATGACCTAGCAGTGACTCAGACTTATGCCCCTGATTCTAACACATTATTTTTAAACATGAAAGCAGATGCCAATTAACATATGGTATGTGCTGATTTGATTTAAGGAGATCTAAATAGATAAAGCATGAGTTCTGTAGAGATCTATCATAATGATATCGAATACCAAAGACGCAGAAAGTACAAAGCAGAAAAATGTCACTTGTGATTTCTCCCTTTGAACCCATCATTTTGTTCATTTTGTTGTATTTTCTCCCAGCTTTTTTGACCTGTGCCAAAGTATGTTATACAAGGTTGTCATCATAATGTACACATAGTCTCTAATACTTTGTCATTTCAGTTTTACCTGATAAGGATGTTTTTTATGTTATTCCATGAGGATATTGGTGATTCAATTAAACTCTGTAAGGAAATCTTGGTGATCTTGTTTCCTTGTGTAATAAAATCTCAGTCTGGAGATAAACCCTATTCTGTCTTTGTACTGCCAGAATATGGTTTTTTGGTAATAATTTTTGAAATTCATATTTCATGTTAATTAGAATATAAAATCCCTGACTAAAATATGAAGTATTAAAGAATTTTCAAATGTGAGTTCTCAGAGGGCATACTGTCATTTGTAATCTAGTGCTGATTCTTGAGAACATGACTTTTTAAATTTTATTTTATTCTTTTTTTAAATGCTTATTTTTGAGAGAGAGAGAAAGGGAGACAGAGGCTGAGTAGGGAAGGGGCAAAGAGAGAGGGAGACACAGAATCCAAAGCAGGCTCCAGGCTCCAAGCTGTCAGTACAGAGCCTCACTCAGGGCTCAAACCCACAAACTGTCAGATCATGACCTGAACCGAAGTCAGACGCTTAACCCAGGCACCCTGGGTTATCTTAATATCTTAATATCTTAATAAGATAATTTTCAACATCTGCGATCATCTGTAACCCATAACCTTGGATTTTGTTGCTCAAGCTTGTTTGCTTGCTTGATTGCTTGCTTCCTTCCATCCATCCACCCATCCATCCATCCATCCATCCACCCTCCCACCCATCCATGTATTCATTCCTTGTTGAGGGCTCAAAAAGAACTTAAAATGCTAGTAGTGGAGTTGAGATACACAAAAGTAACATCGTGCAAAGAAGAATGTATTAAATGTAGACAGTATTTATAGAAAAAGCTGAGTGCTCTCGGAAGTCAGCTGTGATCTGGCTACCTTGTGCCTTAGCTGATCAACACGCTTTCAGGACATGGGACTGGAATGGGTTTTGGAGGATGGGTAGAAGTTGAAGCTTTTTGAAATGCACCGTCATTGATTTCACCGCCTCATTCTGTGATTGATGCTTCCATGCTTTCGTGTATGCTTTCTGTGGAGTAAAACATTGGAAGTCAGTCATTCCTCTAAACAGGTAAAATTTTGGCTTTTTAAAAGCAGAGGCTTACTAACTTACTTATTCCGAGGTATTAAGTACCTGTTCTCTTACTGTGTCTTCAGCTGGAGCCTCGCAGTTCGTTCCTGTGTGCAAATGACCCAAAGGATGATGTGCTGTCTTGACATTGTAATTGTTTTCTAAGTGGACTTTCTACAACTCGTTTATAAGTGGTCGTACAAAATAACCACACCATTTGAAAGTATTAAAGTGCATTTAAATATGCTTCCTATTCTATAAAGCACACTTTTGTCTGTCACTGTGGGGTAACAACAGCTTTTCATTGATAAAATTTCTTTTTCCAAATTGTTAGAAAGGGAATATGGTAGCTAGCAAGATAAACTGACTTGTGTTACTTGATTTTTCTTATAGAACTGGCTGTCCCGCACAGATGGCTAGGTGCTGCGGCAGAGGATTGGGTATTTGTTTTTTCAGCCTCACTCTTTGAACCATGCTTTCGATTTCATGTGTTGAGTTGACAGATTTACATTTTGTGTCTGAGATTTGACTTTGCCTATAGTTTCTAGCTGCCCATCATGCTCTGAAATGATATTCTATTATGTAGTATGTTGGCACCTTTCTTGTGACCTAGGAAGTCTTAGAGAAGATATATTTTAATGCTAAAATAAGCAATAATTTATGTGCATCCATATGGTTTTGTTTAGTTGATACTGCATTTGGTACTTTTTTTTTCCCCAGAGCTCATTTAAACTCAGATTTTCAAGGTCTGCTATTAGGGAAATGCCATAAACATAATTTGTCTACTCCAGGAAAGGCAAATGGAACATCAAATGGAGATCAATAAAAATGACATCTCAAAATGCTAGCCTGCACTTTGTGAATCATGCTGAGCCATGCAGCACAATGAATTTCCTCACTCCCCCCCCCGCCCCCGCCATGTGTGGAAAGTACAAGTAAGGAGGGAGAGCTGAGTAATGCTCAGCTCTCATGTTCTTGTGCTCTTCCAACCAAGCCTCTGAAAAGCCTTGTGTCTGAATGTCTGAATTTAAAGCAGCATAATCACTTGAATGATTATGATGTGATTTTGAATAGAAAGAAAAATGTTCAAGAGCTCAGTTTATCTTTTGTCAGGGAAAGGTTAACACACCAGCAGTAAAGCTTTCCGAAGGACAACTGTGTCAGGGCCCAAGGATCTCTAAGTGGAGGTTCACGTAACGGTGTTCTTCTTTTGCTTCGTTTAAAAGTAATTACACTTGGGGTCCTCCATGCCTTCAGAGAGTTCTGTGTCGTGAGCAAATCGCACACCGGTCATTCATGGTAGTTTTGAACTGTCTTTCACCTTCTCCTGGTGGATTTGGGTCTTCCTCCTTCAGTGGGCGTTGCTTGGTGAGTGAGAGGTGGTCCTTTGGACTGGGTTTAAGTAGCAGACCCCGACCCAGCTCTAGCTCGGGCGATCTTCCTTCTCTTTGTCCCTATAAAGGCCTTGATTGGTGTCGCCTTTCTTTCAAGGATGGGTGTTTACCACCCTGATAGCCAGCGTATGCACTGCTGCTCCGTCTTAGTTCCTGACTGCACTTATCACGTACCTTTGCGTTTGGGGACTGCGTCGTAGATGACGGCAGTGACACGCGTAGTTCAGGCAGTGCGCTGGCCGAGTTGAAGACATGGTAGCATGAAGGGCTGGGACTATTTTGCCCATGGGAGGGGGCCCATCCCAACCACGTCATGCCCTCCGTCCAGCCGATGGCATTATAAACCCCATCTCCATGTCGCAGATGCTAACGTGTGAGAAAGTATGCAGCTTAGAAGTGAGGAAATGGGATGGTTGGGTTTTGCTTTGTGATCCTGTCTGATTGACTTTCTTTTAGTGGCTAGATTTTAGCTCATTTTCATAATGGGTGTAGCAGATACACTTGGTCTTGGTTTTGCTGCATTATTTGATGCCTTCTGGTTTCTCCTTTTTGTTCTCTTTCACTATGTGCCGTATGTTTGCTTTGCTTTGCTTTTTTTAATGTGTGCTTCTATTTTATTTATTTTTTTGTTCTTATGGTTGCCATTCTAGCTTTTTACACCGTGTTTAATCCTTTTTTTTTAGATGGTCTTCATCTAAAAATGAGAGATAATGAACTATCCGATTTTGGTTGATTATTTCTTTTTAGGGATAACCTTTATGCCTTTGAATCTTGCTCATTGCTCTTTCACTCGATTTTTCACTTTTAAGTGATATTTTTTGGTCTCTGACTCTAACACATGAGAAAACCAGTATCCTTACACTGTCTCCCACTTTTCCTGGGACTCCTCCGACCTCTTGTATTTGGATTTATGATATTTACATTTTATACTGTAACCAGAGTGCCCATATCATTCCATTTTTAGCCTGATTCGGTGCTTACTGACAGCCCCTTTGCTGTACTTCCTTCATTTATCTGCCCTGTGGCTAAAATTCATATTCAAACGGTTTGTACTTTTTAAATAAAGGTCTCATAATAATCAGAAATTTTAAATAAAAATTCCCATGTGGCTATTGTTTGATTCTGTTGACATGAAAGACCCCAAACAGGCAAATCTGTTGAGACAGAAAGTAGATTGGTGGTTCCTAGGGTCTGGGGGTTGGGGAATGAGGAATGACTGCAGACGGGTTCAGGGTTTCTTTTTGAGGTGATGAAAATGTTCTGCAATTAGATTGTGCTGAGAGTTGCCCAACTTCATGAACATTCTAAAAACTGCTGAATTTTACACTTTAAATGAGTGTATGGTATGAGTTAAATTTCATTAAAACAAATATCTTTATGTGGCAGCAGAATCAAACATTTCTGTGAGGTTTTACAAAGAACAGCACTCCTGTCTCCACCCTTACATTTCTCCTCCCCAGCAGCAACTATAGTCAGCGTTCTGGCTAATTATTTTAGAATTTGCCTTCCTGTCTGTGAAATACAAAACATGCTTGTATTGCTACTTCCTGATTTATCAGGTTTTAGAGTTATGTATTTACTTCCTGTGGAAGATAAGAGTTTACCTTTCTTTCTGTCCTTTCCTGCCCTCTCCCCTTCACCTCTACCTGCCCCCTCCTTAGAACCCGTAATTTTTCACTACCCCATTTGTATATGGTTACATCAGAGTTTTGGTTAGATTCATATTTTAGTGTTTGCATTATTATAATTGTAAATGCTGCTCATAGCTGAACCATGTAATAAATCATAGTAAATTCTTTCCTACACAACTTTTTGTTTTCTTTGGAGTTAATAATAGTCTTGGGTTTGTTTTTTTTTTTTTTTTTACTGTTGTAGCTGCTGTTTGCTTATTTATGTGCTTATCACGCTTCAACTGCAAACTCTCTGCCAGTTGTCTGAATCTTTTCAGGACATTCAGATGTAGCATAATCTATCGGTTTCATCTTAGAAAAATCTCTCCTAGGGCTTTCAGAAATTCTCCAGTCCAGAATGGTTGCCCTTTTGCATGGCGCCTAGGAGTCTTGCAGTCTCTTCAGTAAGGACCGAGATTATATGACCATATAACCTGAGTTCTTCCAAGCCCCAGAATATCTGTTTCCCTCCTTTGTTCTTTTTTTTTAAGATCGTTTTTCTTGGGTACTTTTTTATTATTTTTTTTTAATGTTTATTTTTGAGAGAGAAGAATGGATCATGAGTGGGGGAGGGGCAAAGAGAGAGGGATACACAGAATCTGAAGCAGGCTTGACTTGGGGCTCGAACTCAAAAACTGTGAGATCATGACCTGAGCCAATGTCCTGCGTTTAACCGACTGAGCCACCCAGGTGCCCCCCTCCTTTATTCTTAAGTGGCACTGACCCAACTATAAATTTATTCAGATTAAATGTTTTCCTTAGGACAAGTGCAGGGATATTTCATGGTCCTCCAGAGCAGTACTTCTTAAATGATCTATCTTGTTTGTTTGCTTTTTTATGTTCTTGTTTTTATTTCCTACCCATTGGGATCAGATACTTTTGTAAATACGATAAAAATAAATTACTAGAAAGTAAAATGGAAAAAAGAGAAGACATACAAAATAGAAGCTCACATTTTTTTATTGCTAATTTGAACAGACATAAACGTGCTCTGATTGGTATAAAAATATCTAAATACACACTCTCGATGTCTGTCTTTGTGTCATCAGGAACTGGAAACCATTGACTTACAGTGCCAGTGAATGGCCAGTTTGTAAGGAACACTGTTCTAGAGTTAAATATGGCATTGTAGACATCTGAGGCCAACCTGATTTTTACTATCCAACAATTTTGAAATCTTGTGTTTCTGAAAATACCTTTATCTCGGCTGATACTTGATTGATACTTTCGCAGATAATGGAATTATAGGTTGGAAATATTTTTCCCTCAGAATTTGGAAGGCAATGTTCCATTTACTTTTGTCTTCATTATAGCTGTTGGGAAGTTCAAGTTCTAGGAGTTCATTCTTCATCTCATAAATGATCTATGACTGTTTGATCCCTCTGTCATCTTTTGGGAATCTTTTTATTCTTAGGAGTATGACATTTCATGATTATCGATCTTGATGTGAGTCTGTTACATTTTATTTTGAAAGGTAAATCCTTTCAAACTGGAAACTTATGCTGTTTAGTTCTGAGAATTCTGTTTCCTAGCTTATATTCCCATTGCCAAAGAATGAAAAACCAAGTCTCACATGATTTAGGGCTGATTACAACTCATTTTCTGTTTAGTATTTTCTGGGGTCATCTTTGCTTGTTTTCTTTGAGTTTAATTCTTGCCTTTTCTTTAACACACTTTTTAAAACCTTTTATTGTGGGAAATTTCAGGCATACCCAAAAGCAGAGAGAAGAGTATAAAGGATCTCCTACACCCCTACCTAGCTTCATTTGTCATTAATACATAGCTAATTTTATTTCACCTGTACCTTCTAGTGTGACCTCCAGTATAGATATTATATAACTTTATCCACAAATACTTCCCTATGCATCTCAAGAAATAAAGCCTTTTTAAAAAGAGCATAATCACAATACTATTAAAATACCTAAAATATGAACAATTACTTAACATAACATGCAGTTAGTATTCACATTTTTTTGATTAGCCCATAAATACTATTAGCCACAAATACTATTTTATTTATAGTATTGGTTTTTCAAACAGGATCTAAACAGAATTTATGCACTGTAATTGGTTGATATCTTTAATCACTTGTTTGTTGAAGAAACAGAGTAATTTGTCTCATAGGCTTCCTCACATTCTGGATTTGGTTGATTGCATCCTGTAAAGTTGTTTAACATTTATTCTATCCCTGTATTTCTTGTAGAGCTATCATCAGACTCAAGTTCAAGTTCAGTTTTGAGGGGTAAAACTCTTTTGTAAGTAGTGAGGTATATTTCCTTTTGTATTACATCGAAAGATAGATAATGTATGATTATTCATTTTGTGTGACTTTAAGATTGATTATATGCAAATTAACCAGTACATAAACAGAACAATTGATTTTGTATATTAATCTTTTATCCTGTAATCTTGATGAGCTTACTTATTAGGTTTAGCAATTTTGTAAAATATTTCCTCAGAGCTTTCTACATACACAATCATGTGGTCTGTGAATAAAGTTTTTATGTTTCCTTTCCAATCCATGGCTCTCATTTCTCTTTCTTGTCTTATCTAAGTGGCTAGAATCCCTACTGAGTGTTGACTAGAAATAGTAGACAACTCTGCTTGTGTCCCATCTTGGGAGGAATGTATTCAGTCTTTTACCAGCATGGTGTTAGCAATATGTTTTTCTCATAGGCCCTTTATCGGTTGTGTAAGTTTCCTTCTGTTCCTAGTTTTCTGTGAATCTTTCTCATGTACAAATGCTTGATTTTGTCAAGTGCTTTTTTTCCTGCACTTAATGAGATGATCATTTTTTAAAGTGTTGTTAATATGGTGAATTGCACTGATTGAATGGAAACATTAAAACAGCCTTGCTTTCCTGGGCTAACCTACACTTGGTCATGATCTATTACCTTGCTTATAGACTGTGGTTTTGAGTTGCTAAAATTGCATTAATAATTTTTGAGTTTGTGTTTATAAGGTATATTCGTCTTTAGTTTTCTTATAATTATTTTTTTCTGGTTTGGTATTGGGGTTATACCTCCCTCTTCAGTTGTACTGGAAGAGTTTGTGTAAAATTGTTTTTACTCCACTGTCCTCTTTCTTACATTGTTTCCAGTGAGAAATCTGATCATATGATTCTTAATCTTTGTTCCTCTGTACATGTCTTTTTTCTTCTGGTTTTAAGATTTTCTCTTTTTCACTGACTTTGAATAATTTTACTATGATGCCCCTTGTAGTTTTCTTTGTGTTTCTCGTGCTTGAGGTTCTCTGAGCTTCTTGAATCCTTTGATGTAATTTTGGCAACATTTCAGGCATTATTTTTTCAAAATCTTTTCCATCCCGCCACCCCCACTTGGGGGTCCATTTTCATGTATTTTTGTCCCTCGGTGTTTCATTTTGGGTAATTTCTGAGGCTGTGCCTTCATGTACACCAATCTTTACTCTGTGATGTCTGAATTGCTGTTACTCCCATCTAGGCTATTTTTCCACTCAGACAACTGAAAAAAAAAAAAACTTTAAAGGTTTGATTTGGGTTTTTAAAAATATTTTCTAGGCTTTTCCTTAACGAGCTCATTCTTTTTTCTACCACTTGAACATATGGAATATAGTTACAGTAAATGGCTTTAATGTCTCTGGTCATCTTTGTCATTTCTGGGTCAGTTTGATTTGATGGTGGTGGTTCTTGTTTGCCCCCTAGTCATGGGCCATGATTTCCTGTTTCTTTACATACGGGGTAGTGTCTGATTCAGTGCTGGCCGTGTCAGCTTTACCTTGTATAGTGGGCATTTCTTACTCCTTTACATAGTTTTGAGCTTAGTTCTGGAACACGGTTGTTACTTGACTGTGGATTGATATTCTCTAGCAGGACTTGGCGCATTACAGCGTGCAGGCCGACTCTAGTCATGCCTGCCCGTTTCATTGGGTTCGCAGTTCCTTTTGTGCTTCGGTCACAGAACAGATATGACAGAGAAACCAGACGGCCTGCCACGTGCAATATTTATTACCTGGTCCTGTATAGAAAAGGTTTGTCGTCCCTTGCGTTCGAATGTTTTTCTTCAAGCTTTGGGCAAGACCAGAGCATCTTTGGGGTAGGGCTAATTGCTCCCCACTCCTGAAGCCGTGCCCTTCTCAGCACTGCACCTGATGCTTGTGTTTTATGAGGTTTCTCGCTTCGGCTGCTTGGTAGACAAAACCATCCCGTGTCCTGATGGGCGTCTGGAGATTATTCCACCTGCTCCATTCCGGTGGTTCTCTCCCTCGCTCTGGATGCTTCCTTCACACCCATGTGCTGGTCATTACCCAGCTCCATACTTGAGGGGAATCGTAGCAAACCGTGGAGGCCCCTCTCTCTCTGTGACCCGCTTTCTGGCTGGTATACTTCACATCTGTATTCACCGGTCCTCCGCCCTGCGAATTCTAGCCGCCCAGGCCTCCGCGATTCCCAGCTCTGCGCATCCGTTCACTGAGCTGTGTTCGGGCTCTCTGTGCTCTGTTGCCAGCTCTGCGCAGGCAGCAAACTGGGCAGCTGTACCTCCCCTGTCTCTTCCCTTCCCTCATCAACCCTCCACCCCCCATTGTGGCTGCCAGTTGTCCATTTGTTAAAACTGCAGTTTCATGTATTTTGTCTGTTTAAAAGGTTTTATCGGGGGCCGGGATAATCAGTCTGGTTTCTGTTAATGTATCATGGCCGCATGTGAACGTCTTCAACATTTAACATTTAATAACAAGAGAAAATAGTAAACTCAGTGTTCCTGTTGCGGGAGAATGTACTGATTTTACTGCATGTCATGTCCCTTCCCTCTGTGACAGTCTTACTTTGAATCTAGAAAAGTTTCCCCTCGTATCACTTTCCCTTTTCTTTCCAGTCATAGATAAAGCTGTCAAAAGCACAGTTATCATGGAAATAGAAACATTGAAATCACTGGCGCGATAAGCATGTTTCTTGCTGTAGCCGTTCAGAATATCGATCCGTCACTGCCGTGGGTGCTCTGAAGTGAAACTGTGCTTAGACGTAAAAAGTTTTAAAGCCCACTTTGATTCTATGTGAAGTTCACAGTTTTTACAGTGCAGTCCCCGGGTCCAGTTCAGTTGAAACCGTCTGGCCCCGCTCAAACGATGAGAGTCTGTTAGTGCGCTACTTGACATGCTTAGATTCAGACATTTCTGACCCACCAGAGGTCTCAGTAATGTTATTTGTTTTCCTCCTCTGACTTCATAGCTGCTAGTGCCTATATAAAATCAGTTTTTAAAACATACTGATTGTTTTCTCTCTAATTATATCTAATAAAATGAAAGAAAAAATCAAAGTAGTAACTTTGAAATCAGATATGAGAATGACTTGAAGGAGATCAAATGGGCTATCAGTATAGTTTTTTTTTTTAAGGCCCTGGGTATTGTCCTGCTGTTTTGGGGATGAGCTTTTTTCAGAACTGCTTCCATCAGGACTTCTAAGAATAGAGGAACTTTGTAGGAACACTTTTTCTTTTAGGAGGTAATTTTTCTTGCTAACTATGCCATAAAAAAATTGAAGAATGATCTTAATTTCTCAGTTTAAAATGACTGTCCTACTGAGCCAGACTACTTAACACTTCAGAGCTAGAACACATGGATTTGTCAATAAATTTAAGCGTAATAGTGGTCTCCATTACTACTAAGTTGTTTGAGTAATATATTACATTCACATTTTAAATGGGTATTGATCTTCATTCAGTGACTGAATTGGAGCATCTCAATTCTTATAAAATTGCTGATTCTTTTCTACTTTGTAGATATGCAGCCAGACATAAATTCCAGCCAATATTCCACAGATTTTTCTTACCTTTGCTTCTTTACATAGTACTCTTCAGGAAGTAATAATACTTTTTGCAGGGGGCCTGGGTGACTCAGTCAGTTGAGTGTCCGACTTCCACTCATGTCGTGATTTCATGGTTTGTGAGTTCGAGCCCCACATCCTGCCTGGCATTCTCTCTCTCCCTCTCTCCCTGCCCTTCCCCTGCTCTCTCTCTCTCTCTCAAAAATATTTAAATTTTTTTAAAAAGTAGTCCTTTTTACATACTAAAAATAGCAAAGAGAGACTGCTTCTAAAACAACAAACTTCAAATAATATCACTTTGTGTTTTGTTATGTCTGAAAGGTACCTGAAGTTTATAGAGTTGCCCTTGCCTCAGAGAAAGTTCTGTCAAAGATGCCAGCAGTTGCTACTGCCAGACGACTGGGAGAAGCACCGTGAGCATCGGGTGGTGGGCGACATCTCCGTCGGCCAGCTCAGAAGGCCCAGCCTGCTTCTCTATCCGTTGGAGAATAAGAAGACCAATGCTCAGTATCTGTTTGCGGAGCGCACCTGCCACTTCTTGGTGGACCTGCTTTCTACCCTCGGCTTCACAAGAGTCCTGTGCGTAGGAACACCCAGGTATGTCACGTGATATTTTAAAAGCTTCAACTCTCCCCACTGTTTAAACTGTAAGACAGAATTACCAAGTAGCTGTTTTACTATGTTCTGAGGCATCACCTGCAGCTTTAAATATACTAAGGAATAGAGAGCAGGGTCCTTTCCTAAGGAATTTGTAATCTATATTTTGTTTGAGAGAAATCTTTTTTTTTAAATGTTTATTTTTGGGGAGGGGGGAGAGGCAGAGAGAGGGAGACACAGAATGGGAAGCAGGCTCCGGGCTCCCAGCTGTCAGCACAGAGCCCAACGTGGGGCTCGAACTCAGGAGGTATGAGATCATGACCTGAGCCGAAGTTGGACACTTCACCAACTGAGGCACCCAAGTGCCCCTTGAGAGATATCTTTATAGATTTCTGTTGTATGATAGAAGATTCCTTCTGATTTGATTTTTAACTTGTTTATAATTTTAGACTTCTCTTTTTCAAATAAATTTTACCTTTCAAAAAATATTTGAAAACTGAAACCTTAGTTATATTTGCCAAATTCACTTCAGTGTTTCATTGAAATATTAGAAATACCAGGAAAACATTGGTGTAGTTTTTTGGTTTATTTGCTTATTGTCTATGGCATTTGTAATTCCTTATTAAATTTGCTTTCATTAATCGTTTTAGGTTGCATGAGCTGATCAGGTTGAAAGCGTCAGGTGACCAGAAGTCTAACATTAAAAGCCTTTTATTGGATATTGATTTTCGGTAGGTTTACAGAGTATTGATATTTATTCTCATTCATTGTCTCCTATTTCTTTCTTTCTTTTTTGTTTAATGTTTATTTATTTTTGAGAGAGAGAAAGAGACAGGTGAGGGTCAGAGAGAGAGGGAGACACAGAATCCTAAGTAGGCTCCAGGTTATGAGCTGTCAGCATGGAGCTTGATCTGGGGCTTGAACTCACAAACCACAAGATCGAGACCTGAAAATCAGATGCTTAACTGACTGAACCACCCAGGAGCCCAATTGTCTCCTATTTCTTGTCAATATTTTCCTTTGTTATTCCCTGTGACTTTCCTTTAATATTCAGAAGTAGTAGTTAGTTAGAAGTCACCTTTTGAGTTGTTTAAACTCCACTTGTGATTTTCCATATTTCAAATGTGAAGGCAGTGGATTTCTTCCTACCGACGTGCTTCCTAAATTTTTTCAACGAATGTGTCTCATTGTCTTGGGTTTATAATTTAGAGATAAATTCTTACCGAGTGAAATTTCTTCTCATACACTTATTTTTCAAAGATAATTGTGAACGTCCTTCAGGATTTTCTTGCAGCATGATGTTTTAAGTGAGCTAAGACAATTATTTTAACATATTTTCCTGGATGATATGCATATTGTCTTTCACTGGAAATAGCCAGAAGTCAAGAGAGAGCTAGGGAAGAGCTGAGCCTTAGAGCAGAGGATCAGTAGATGGATGCAGTCTGTGGGAGAGGGTCCAAATTAAGTGGCATCTGAGTGTTGGGACATGCAGGGAGGAGACTGACAGAGGACCTCAGGTTGTACTTCCTTGCAGGTGGTAATTGAGAAGCATGTGTCTCCATCCACAGTCTCTGATTCTGTGAACTTGGATTCTCTTCCTTACTTTCTGTAATTGAATTCCGCAAGATCAGGGTGAGGCCATAAAACACTGGGTTCTTAGTATCTTTTACTTGTTCTTGAATACTGAAGGGAGCAGGCACTGTGTTTCTTTTTATTTGATCTGATAGAGTCTATTTGGCTAATGTTTGTCAGAGAGAATCTGTGCTATTTCATGTGCTTTCTCTCCCTAGAAACAAGGCCGACAGATTTTTAACATGTAAAAAGTCACAAGAAGTACAGCTTTTATCATTTATCATTATTGTTTTTTAAGATTTCCAGGTCAACTTCAGGTGGTCTAAGAGAGGCAGCCACGCTTCTCGGAAGTAAGCCACACTTCCGTCACCTCTCATTCCGTGTTAGTGGGACGAGCACACTTACTGATTTCTGCCTAATGTGAGCATTGCTTGGCCAAGGTGTAATTCCATAGGTGATAACACAGACTTGTAAAAGAGAAACTCAATTTCTTTTTCTTAAATGGAGATATAATTCACTTAAAACTCACCAAGTTAAGGCGTATATGCCTGTGGTTTGGGGTGCACTCATTATGTGTTACAGTAATCACCACCATCTAATTCCAGAATGTTTCCGTCACTCACTTCCCCTGACAGCGATCTGCTTTCTGTCTCTGTGGATTTGTCTCTCCTGTACGTTTTCTCTAAATGGAATCATTCAGCGTATGGCCCGAGTATGTGGCTTCTTTCACGTAGCGTGATGTTTTCAAGGTTCATCCAGACCACGGCACTTTATTCCTTGCATGGCCGTGTTAGCATTCCATTGTATCGAGAGAGCAGAGTCTTGTTTTAACCACCACATTCCTTTCCTACGGAATGGTGGTTAAATTATTGTCAACATACTATTTTGAAGGTAGAAGTGTAACTTCTGGGTTCTTACAGTAACAGTATTCACAGTAACTGGTGCTTGCTCCGAGTGCCTGTCCCGTGTCAAACCCTGCTCTGACTCATTGAGCCCTCACGACCGCCTGCCCTGTGAGGTCGGCGCTGTTCTCATCCTCACTTGCCAGGTGAGAAAGCCGAGGTACAAAGAGGTGAAACAACTTGACCTTGTGGTTCTAAGTGGCGTAGTCAAGATTCAAACCCAGTCAGTCTGGCTCCAGAAGTTAAGTTACCCTCTGGAAATCCCTTTGCTTTCGAACGTGTATATAAGCCTTTGTTCTGTAGCCCGTGTCTCTGGTCTTCCTCTATCTCCCTTTCTCCACGTGTCCCCGTGCCTGGGCCACGAAGGCTCACCTGTGGGGTGGCAGCGGGTGGCAGGTCCCTCTTGTATTTACAATAAGGCACTCATTAGTCAGGCACCTAAGCCTGGAGCCCTGCACATCTGTCTGTGTCAAAGAGAACGTGTTGGCTCACCTTTCCGGGGCCCATGATACAGCAGGCCTCGGTCCAGGTGAAGTCCTGGGCGCTGCCCCGTGTTGTTGGGGCTCCGTCTTTCTGCACCTCTCGTTCTGTCTTCCTCCGGACGCTTTACGTCACACTGCCAGGGACTTGGGCAGCAGCAGCTCTGAGCCTGTGTCGTCTCAGCCTAACCGTCCAGCGGACGGAGGCGCTCTTTCCTGAGAGCCCCAGCCGGGGAGGGCTGGCGTGGCTGGGGCCGGGTGCCCGTTCGAACCGTCTCCGTGGCGTGGCAGCCCTGACCAGCCGCAGGAAGTGGGTTCGCCAGGGGAAAGCCTCTCTTACCGTAGGTGCACGAGAGGCACAGATCACATGTCCACAAGCCGAATTGTTTCACATAACCTGCAGCCGCCGTGCTCCCGCCTCTGGGACTTTCACCTCCGTGAAAATGCTACGGTGTTGTCTTTCTAGTCGTGTGGTTCTTTGTGTTCTGGTTTCATTCAAGTCAGGCTTATTCCAAGCTAGTTGTGGTCGACTGCTTTATATACAAACTAGAAAAATATCAGTGATTCATTGTGATTTGCTCAAATTCCAAGGATCTCTGGTTTACTTTTTTAAAAATATTTTTATTTTTATTTTTTATTATTTTGAGAGAGAGCGAGGGCAGGGGAAGAGCAGAGGAAGGGAGAGAGAATCTTAAGCAGGCTCCACTCCCAGCAAGGCGTCCAACGTGGGGCTCCATCTCACGACGGGGATCATGACTGAAAATCAAGAGTCAGACTCTTAACCTACTGAGCCACACAAGGCGCCTCTATTTTAGCTTTTTAAAGAGACAAGATCTTTAATTCTGTCACCCAAAACATTCTGGATTTTGGCTTTTTTAGACCTTATTTATGCATATAAACATTTTAAAAAGTAAGAATCATAATCTTTTTTCCCCCACTATCAGTCGTGTTTTCTTTTTTTAAACTGAGACATATTTCATGTAGAAAAAGCAGGGTTTTCGTACTATTCTCAAGGTTGTGCAACTGTCCCACCACCTAGAAACAGTAGTTTAGTTGTCATGAAGTGCTGTGGCAACATCGTCCTGAGACTCGAGTTTTCCTTCAGCCAGTGTGACTGTGCATTTCAATAAGATAAAGGGTAACGGGCTAAGTGGAAGTTAGCTTGTGAAATTTTCCTAAAAATTAAACTCTGACTTTATCCATCCATGCCAGTTAAACACTGTAACTAAAATTTCCAAATAAGTGCAAAAGGAGATGAAGGAGTTAGTTACCTTTTTTTGCTTGAACAGTCCAGAGGAAAGTGGTTACCGCAAATACAGCAGGCAAACTGTTTAAGACTGGCCGATTTAGAACACAGTGTTGCACTCAATTTCAGCCTTAAATTGTGCTAAAGGCTCATCATTAGTAACATTTCCATACTTTTTTTTTTTCAGTTTATTTATTTTGAGAGAGAGTGTGCATGCAAGGAGGGGAGGGGTAGGGAGAGGGAGAGAGAGAATCCCCAGCAGGCTCCACTCTGTCAGCACGGAGCCTGATGTGGGGCTCAAACTCACAAACCCTGAGATCATGACCTGAGCCGAAATCAAGAGTTGGACACCCAACCGACTGAGCCACCCAGGCGCCGCATTTGCATCACTTTTGATGGAGCTGTCTCCATTAAAGTGGCCCCAATAAGCGATCTCTCCTCTTCTCTCCCTCCCTCAGTCCTTGGCCACCACTAATCTGTTTTCTGTCTCTATAGATTTGCCTGTTTTGGGTATTTCATAAAAATGGGATTGTATAACATATGGTCTTTAGTATCTAGTGCCTTTCATTTAGCATAGCGTTTTTAAGGTTCATCCATGTTATAGCGTATATCAGGATACCAAAGTTTGTTTATCCATTCATCATTGATGGATATGTGTGTTGCTTACACTCTTTGACTATTTGGAATATTGCTGCTATGAACATTTGTGTACAGTTTTTATGTAAACATAGGTTTTATTATCTCTTGGGTATTATGTTAATTTGCTAGGGCTGCAGTAATGAAATAACCGTAGATTCAGTGGCTGAAACATCAGTAGTTTATTGTCTCAGTTCTGGAGGCTAGAAGTTCAAGATCAAGGTGTCCGTAGATTTGGTTTCTTCTGAGGCCTCTCTCCTTTGGTTGTAGTCTGCCATCTTCTCACTGTGTTCTCACATGGTCTTTCCTCTGTACATGTATAGCCCTAGTTTCTCTCTCTCTCTCTTTTTCCCCCCAATTTTTATTTAAAAAATTTTTGTAACATTTATTTATTTTTGAGAGACAGAGACAGATCATGAGCAGAGGAGGGGCAGAGAGAGAGAGGGACGCACAGAATCAGAAGCAGGCTCCAGGCTCTGAGCTGTCAGCACAGAGCCTGACGTGGGGCTTGAACCCACAAACTATGAGATCATGACCTGAGCCAAAGTCAGACGCTTATCTGACTGAGCCACCCAGGAGCCCCTCCCCCTAATTTTTATTTAAATTCTAGTAAGTTAACATGTAGTATGATATTGGCTTCAGGAATTAAAATTTAGCATTCATCACTTACATACAACACTTAGTGCTCATCACAAGTGCCCTCCTCAATGCCCATCACCCATTTAACCCATTCCCCCCACCCTCTGATAAACCTCAGTTTGTTCTCATTAGTTAAGAGTCTCTTTATGGTTTGCTTTCCCCTCTCTCCTTTTTTTCCTTACCATATGTTCATCTGTTTTGTTTCTTAAATTCCACATATGAGTGAAATCATATGGTATTTCTCTTTCTCTGACTGACTTATTTCACGTAACATAAGCCCCAGTTTCTCTGTGTGTGTCCAAAATTCCTCTTTTATAAGGGCACTGGTCATCTTACAACACAGACTACCCTACTGATCTCATTTTAACTTAATCACCTTTTTAAAAGCTCTGTCTCCAAATATAGTCACATTCTGAGGCCCTGGGGACTAGGGGCCCCACAGATGAATGTTGAGGGGTTACAGTTCAGTCCATAACAGGTATTTATCTTAGGAGTGGAATTGCTGGATTGTGTGGAAACCCTACATTTAACTTCTCGAGGAACTTCTGAACTGTTTTCCATGGTTACAGTCCCTCAGCAATGGGCAAGTGTGCCAGCTTCTCCACATTCTTGTCAACTCTTGTTACTGTCTGTTTTTCTAATGCGGTATCTCACGGTGGCTTTGTTTTGCATTTTATTGATGGCTGATGACTTTGAGCATCTTTTCATGTGCTTATGGACTTTTTGTTTATCTTTTTGGAGAAATATCTATTCAGTCCTTTACCTATTTAAAAAATTTTTTTCTTAATGTTTTATTTATTTTTGAGAGAGAGATAGAGGCAGCGTGAGCAGGGGAGGGTCAGAGAGAGAGAGGGAGTCACAGAATCCAAAACAGACTCCAGGCTCTGAGCTGCAGTCAGCACAGAGCCCGACATGGGGCTGGAACCCACAAACCGTGAGATCATGACCTGAGCCGAAGTTGGACGCTTAACCGACTGAGCCACCCAGGCACCCCCCCCTTTACCTATTTTTAATTGGTTGTCTTTTTATTGTTGAATTGAAAGAGTAATTAATATATTCTGGATACTAGACCCTCATGAAATATATGATTTGTAAATATTTTCTTCTTTTCGCTAGTGATTATGTCCAGTTTTTCTCCTTTGGTTTTAGGTGTCATATCTAAGAAGCGATTGCCTAATTCAAGGTCGCGAATCTTTGCACAATGTTTTTTTCTAAGAGTTTTATGGTTTTAGCTCTACAGTTTGGTCTTTGATCTGTTTTGAGTTCTTTTTTATGTATGGTGTGAGGTAGGAGTCCAACTTTATTCTTTCGCATGTGAATACCCAGTTGCCTCAGCAACATTTGTTGAAATGATTATTCTTTTCTCATTGAATTATCTTGGTACCTTATTGAAAACCAAAGGACCATAGATGTATGCATTTGTTTTGGGGCTCTCAATTCTGTTTATTTGATCTATGTTTATCTTCATGCCACTTCCATGCTGTCTTAATTACAATTGCTTTGTAGCACGTTTTGATAATGGAAAGTGTGAATCTTGCAACTGTATTCTTTTTCAAGATTGTTTTGGCTCATGCAGGCTCCATGTTAATATTTAGTCTTCCAGTCCGTGCACAGAAGAGTTCTTTCCATTTACTTAAGTTGCTTTTAATGTCTTTAAATATTTTATAGTTTTCACTGTATAAGTTTTGCATGTCTTTTGTTAAATTTATTTCTAAATATTTTATTCATTTTGCTGCTATTATAGATTAAATTGTTTTTCAAATTTCATTTTGTATTGTTCGTTGCTAGTGCCCTAATTTACATTTTTTTTTAGATTTTATTTATTTACTTATTTATTTTTAAGCAATCTCTACACCCACCTTGGGGCTTGAACTCACAACCCCAGGATCCAGAGTCTCATGCTCCATGGACTGAGCTAGCCAGTCACCCTGATTTACTTTAAAAAAAAAAAAAAAAAAGTGATAAAATGCACATAGGTTAAAATTTACCAAGTTAATCATCTAAGTGTACAGTTCAGTGGTATTAAGTAGGTTCAGTACATTCACATTATTGTGCAACAGTTCACAAGAAGTTCCTTTCATCTTGGCTGAATTACTTTTAATTTGAAAAATTTACATGGACTCTTCACTCTTCACTTAAGCTATGTTGTCTTACAGTTGTACCTCTCCTGAGCCTGTATGTTGAAATTTCCTGGACAGAGTAGGTGATGTGGATAGTTATTTTGTAACTTATCAAATATGTTGATATTTTTTTCTTTTCATATCTGTGCACTTTGTGTGTGTGTGTGTGTGTGTGTGTGTGTGTGTGTGTGTGTGTGTATTGGAGACAAAAACTGAAGGCGCTGTATTAGTTAGCTTAGCTTTTGTGATCCTGAGTCAGTTCCGTAAAAGGATGACATTGGGCATTAAGAGAGAGCTCGTTTATTGAAACACAGGAGTGGCCAGAAGGAACTGAACCTGTTGCCTGTACTTTCGGGGTATTAACGGGATGTACAGTCGGTTTGGATTCCTCACAAGGACCACAATTAAAGCAGGAACAGGATCCGGTGCAATACAGAGTGGCAGTGAATTGTTACTTTTGGCATTTTGACTTTGGTTTGTTGCCACCCTACAAAAGAAAGGTCTGTCCACGGCTTCAGAGAACTGCCTCCACCCCAGTGTTGTATATGCTATAAATACTCTCTTCAGGAGCTCTGAGATATGAAGTTAACATTTGCTAAGACGGATTTTTACATGCTCCATTTTTAGCCTGAAAGATGTGAAACTCTATTTGGCAAACCATCATCCAAATAAAGTTATATAAAAAAATGAATTTCTTAGGTTCATTTCGTGGACTAATTTTATTCAGCTCTTGATTACATTTCCTGTGTATAGAGCATGTTTTACACTTGGTAACTGACTCTCATTTAAAGAGAATGAATGGCCAAATTAAATGAATGTCCTCCAGTTTTCAAGTGCATGCATTTCTGATTGGTTTTGTTTGCCTTATTCAATAGAGAGAATAATTCTTTGAGGCCAATTTCATTTTAAGAGGGTAAGTTCAGTGATTTTTCATAATTTAGAATATGAAAAATTATGCTCCCTTGTTTTATTTGATGGAAACTCAGAGCTGAAATTTTGGCTTTTTTCTCTCTCTGACTCTGCCCGCTCCTACCCAGAATGTTTTGGACAAGTGTGCTGTGCTGAATTTTATGTAAATAAAATTTTCTTTTTTAATCTTTAAAAAATGGCTATTGTGTCTTTGAGAAGCGATTAAAAAAAGTGGAAGGGGTAGAGATATATATATATTTTTTTAATGTTTATTTTTGAGACAGAGAGAGACAGAGCTTGAGTCAGGGAGGGGCAGTGAGAGAGGGAGACAGAATCCAAAGCAGGGTCCAGGCTCCAAGCTGTCAACACAGAATGCGACATGGGGCTCGAACCCACGAACCGTGAGATCATGACCTGAGCTGAAGTTGGATGCTTAACTGACTGAGCCACCCAGGCGCTCCTAGAAATATATTTTAAAAGGGGTTGTATATTCCTTTGCTGACACTTACAAAGCAATGTAAGAGAGAAGAAAATGCACAAGTGATAGTTGATCTGCAACTGTACTAGGATGGAGATATACCCATATATAAAATAACTGATACATAGATTATCAGTTATTTGGAATTTTGTTAAGTAGGAAGACATTTGTTTATTAATGGTAACTGACGTCCCACAGTTTTTGGGCTATTCGTCAGGTTACAGTATATAGTTTAAATACTTTCCAGTTATTCAAACCTTTTATTTCTTCAGTGCAAATTTATGTTTTATGAAATCAGCGGATGCACTAACAGTATCTCAAATGATATTAAGGGACATTGTACTGAGAATGAACAGCTGTTCTTCTGTCTCCACAGAACAAGAAAAAATGAGTTTAAATTATAGGAGGAGAAATTTTGGTTGGACATAAACATAATTCCCTAATATTAGGGGCATTGAGATATAAATCTTCATGGCAGATATTTATTAAAATAGCAATGCCTCACATTTCCGTAGATACTACGTATCTGCATTGTATTAAGCACTTTACGTACATTATTTATACTTACCAAGTCCTATGAAGTAAACACTATTATTTCTTCCATTTTGTAGATGAAGAAACTGAGGCTCAGATAGGTTAAGTAACTTACTATTAATGCAGGTAATAAGTGAGAGATGCAAGGTTTGAAACCAGACCATCTGACTATAGAGCCTGTATTTTATTTTATTTTTATTTTTTTAAATGTTTTTTTAATGTGTATTTATTTCTGAGAGAAAGACAGAGAGAAAGAGAGAGAGCATGAGTAGGGGAGGGGCAGAAAGAGAGGGAGACACAGAATCTGAAGCAGGCTCCAGGCTCCTATCTGTCAGCACAGAGCCCAACGCAGGGCTCGAACTGTGAGATCATGACCTGAGCCGAAGTCAGACGCTTAACCGACTAAGCCACCCAGGTGCCCCTAGAGCCTGTATTTTAACTACGTGTAATTCGAAGAGGATAAAGTAAGGCTGCCCATTGAGTTGGATACTCCCCATGGGTGGTGAATCAGCTATAGACAGTACTGGAGAGCCGAGAGTAGAAGTAGAAGCAAAGTGGGGCACCTGGGTGGCTCAGTTGGTTAAGCGTCTGAGTTCAGCTCAGGTCATGATCTCGTGATCCATGAGTTTGAGCCCTGCATCTGGATCTGCTGTCTGCACGGAGTGCATTTTGGATGCTCTGTCACCCTCTCTCTGCCCCTTCCCCCACCCCCTCTGTCTGTCTCAAAAATAAATAAACATTAAAAAGATAATATAAGCACAGTGCCACTATCGCGATTTGGGTAAAGAAGTTGTGTAAGTGAATATATGTCCCTGATTTTTTTCACTAGTTCATGAAATCTGTAGAAGGATGGTGTGGTTCACACATGAATTGTTTATGGCAGAATTTTGGAAGTTCAGAATCCTGTTGTGATCACAAAGAAGTTTCTCTATTATACAAAAACCTCAGAATTCAGCAAGAACTAATAAAACCCATATTCATATAAATGGCAAGGACAGTACAAATACAATTAAGGAATAAAGAAAATGGTCTCAGTCTTGTAAGAAATCAAATCAATGCAAATATAAACCATCATATGCTGTGAATTTTTAGTAAATTAGCAAAAATTTATAAAATGTTAATACCCAAAGCTGGTACTCTCATTCATTCCTGATTGCATTTTAAAGTAGTATGTTAGAATAAAATGGCTCAATCAGTAAATAAATCTCTCTCTTTCCTGGCACTAATTCTGTAAATATGAAATGCACATACTTATTTTTCTTATATATATTGAGAAGTATATTTTATTGAGCTAATCTGCAACACAAGAGAAATGCTTTGTATTAAATATTTTCTTTGTTTACCACAGAAGAAAATAATTAACAGCTGCTGAGCAGAAATGCTGATTCAGTGTTTTTCTTCAAAATATTAACTATGAGAGATATATTTTAATTGCTAGCCCATCTCAAGCTTAAATTGCATAATAATTTGTCAGTGATCTCATTGTTTCTTTATAATTCTGTGGTCTGAAGGAACACATGGATCTTATATGTGAGTATTCTGTAGTTTTGCCACTGGCTTATTAACTTCAGAACATAATATAAGTTTGATATTCATTCATTGTTACAGACTCCCTGAGGTTTTGAGAAAGTACTCCTTTCTTCAAAAAATAAGGAATAATGAAATTGCTTTTATTAAAGGTGTGCTTTCATGGTTTTAAAATTTAGTTTGTATGTATTTACTGTATACATTACTGGACAGTAACTACAGTCATAAATTGTTTTACAGGTATTCGCAGTTTTATATGGAAGACAGCTTTTGCCATTATAACATGTTCAACCATCACTTCTTTGACGGGAAGGTAAGAATTATTACCGTCATTCCTTCTTACTGTGGAAGAGCAAATTCAAGAGCACTTCCTTTCTTATTTTCGTAGAGTTCCTCAAGATCAGATTGTGGCCGTCCCACCATTTATTGGTATTTAGTTTTCTCCATCTGCGGAGTGTGTGTTGAGCATCTAGAAGCAATTGTGCTGTTCTTCTTTTTGACATTTCACTGCTTTTCAGATAAAGACCCGCTTTCTTAGCAAGGCCCACACGGCTCCGCCTCAGCCTGCTCTGCTGTGTGTGTTCGTGTCCAGGATGTAGGACTTTCATCTCGGACCGGCTGCCCTTCTAGGGGGCTTTTGCTGATGGTGTTCCCTCTGCCTTCTGGTCTCACTTTGCCTTGTTCACTTCACCTTATCCTTCAGGGCTCAGTTCCAAGTCACATTCTCTAGCCTCCCCTGGCCTCCAGATAAGGTCAAGTTCTCCTTTGTACTTTGATACTATAATTAAATAATCCTGGGGTTAGTTGTTTCATGTCTGCCTCCGTGATAAATTTTATGTGCTGGTTAAGGGGATTTATGGTTTTATTAAACTAATTCTTAAAAATTAGACCGTGTCAAGAGTGAACCCTAATAGGGGCACCTGGGTGACTCAGTTGGTTGAGTGTCCGGCTTCGGTTCAGTTCATGATCTCGCAGCTTGTGGGTTCGAGCCCTGCGTCGGGCTCTGTGCTGACAGCTAGCTCAGAGCCTGGAGCCTGCTTCACATTCTTTGTCTCCCTCTCTCTCTGACCCTTCTCTGCTCATGCTCTGTCTCTCTCTGTCTCAAAAATAAAGTATAAAAAAAAATTAAAAAAAAAAAAAAAAAGAGTGAACCCTAATCTATGAACTCTGGGTGCTAATGATGTGTCACTGTGGGTTCATTAGTTATAGCAAATGTACTACTCTGGTGGGGGGGATGGTGGGGTGGGGGACGCTGTCCATGTGTAGCAGGGGATGGCTTCTGTCAGTGTTAGTAATGTCACCATGAATAAAAAACTTAGCAGAGCTGATACTTGTACTCCTACTTTGAGCTCTCTGCCTGTCTTATTACAAAATAAAAGCTATACCCAGCCAAGTAATCACACCTGACAGGAAGTTGGTCACACTGTTTGAAATTATCAAGACTACTTGAAACACATATCCATATATATATGTATGTGTGTATATCAGTTTTCAAAAATTCTGAACCACGTATACATACATATTGTGTTTTCAGATATTAACTAATGATAGAATGAAAACCAAGCAAAATGAAAACACTAAGCATCCAGGAAATGAATACAAATTCTAAATTGTTGGTTGGGGTTGAAAAATGAGTCTTCTGATTCAGTCTAGCCAAGGATGCACTCCTTCCATGAGACTCGGTCAGCATTGGGATATATATATATTTTTTTTAGCTCTGATAGCCATGAAAACCAAGTATTCAAATAAATAGCAGTTAGAATTAGACATATTGCACAGTTTCCCAGAGCAATTATTTGGTCAATAACCTCCAGGATTTGAGAACCAATTAGATGAGTGTGAAGGAGAGAGAGGAATTGAAAACTCACTTGACAATGATGATGGACTTCTCAACTAGGACAGTGGCAGTGGGAAAAAGAGAGAGGTAGATTCTGTAGGCTTTCACAGATGGAAACCAGAAGACTTGGGGGTAAGTATACTGGGGGAGAGATCTAAGAGGACATGGTGGTCCGGCCTGGATTTTTATTTCATTCTGCCAAACAGAGGGTAGGGAACTTTGGAAGTGAGATTTGGAAATGTTGAGTTTCTGGGACTGTTGGAATATTGATTTAGAGTTATTGAGTATGGCTTCTTGAAACTGGGGGGCGTCAAGCTCAGGAATGCGGTCAGGACTGGCGTCAGAGGTGGTGAAGTAACCAAGTCTATGTTACTGCTTGATGCTGCAGTAGTGGGTCAGGTTTGTTCATTCGCTTCTTTGTTTTTAACACCATACCATGATTTGCTTTCTATTTTGAACAATAATGGTAAGGTAAGAGTAAAATTACATTTAAATACCTAACAGTTGGCTAACAGCATCTTATACGTTAAGAAAGTAACATGTAATTCACCTTTTTGTAGGAAATTCTTTTGAGCTTTTATTGAAAGCTTATGGAATTATAAGTTTCTAGAATAATGGTTGGAATAAACTGCCAAGACTGAGCTCCACTTTATCTTTCCCAGAAGAAAACAATCGTTTAGCTCAGGCTTTCCTCTCTATATTTTAGGAGTGGCCTCTAAATAACACTGCAACTGTAGAGATTGACCTACAGAAAACTATTGTCTTGATGATTTTACTGTCTGCCCTTTTTCTGCCTACTTCCTGAGTCAAAAGTTTTCAGCAGAGATTTACCGTCTACTAATCCATCACTGAATATTCAAGCGTCTACCAGGTGCCTGTAAAGGTGTGCAGGGCGCTTTGGGGGATAGAAGCCTCTGTCACTGCATGTAAGCACTTCCCAGTCCATGGGATTAAAAAGCAGGCATTCCTTGCACAGGATTTTCTCAGAGAAGATCATAAAGTCTTTCAGGTAATAGGAAATGTCATATGCCTTAATGGTCAAGGAGGTTGAAATATGTATAGAAGGCAGTTCTTTAAAGTACCAGGCACTTTTTTTAGCGATGATTAAGGTGTAGGGAAGAGTAAGTTACAATCAACATTGGTGGTGTCAAGCATGTGCTTCCCACATGTGGGCAACATCTGGACCCTCAGCAAGTCACGACGGGACATCCTGCCATTGGAGACAAACATACTCTACTGGTTTGGGACATCCTGCCATTGGAGACAAACATGCTCTTTACTGGCTTTTATAATTTGGTTAAGAGCTTAAATTTCATTTACTTGTTTATTTTCTTTTCCTACTTTTAAGTCTAAGGAATTTGAAGGTTTTTCAATAACACTGTCTGTACTTTAAGTCCTTGTTCACGTAGGCAGGTTAAGGAAGTGCCAAGCACTACTTGAAAAATGATTAACCTTCCTGACACGCCATCCATCGCCGCAGGACTTCCAGTAGGAAGTTAATAAAGGTTCTCCTGGGGAAGAGGGGATTAGGATGTTGTGGTTTTTCCTCTCATCAATTGGGTCTTCTAAATTGATTTAGTAGTAGAACAATATATATTTTATTATAAAGTATATATGGGCTTATTAAAGTTTAAAATGCCATTAAACTTTAAAGTCTTAGACCGTTTTTTATACTGTGTTGATTTGCTTTTATAGATGCATACTTGAAAACTACTAGGAAGTCAGTAGACTGGAGTTAGTATTATAGGTATATTTCTTATTAACTTCTCCCAAAGCAAAAAATAATAAATATTCTAGACAGTGGTTAATGTTAACTTTTACAGTTACTGAAAACAATTAGTCTGTTGGGAGCATGCATTAATAGCATGATTTCCCGGCCCGGATAAGCTTTGCTGTTTGCAGACTTCCATTTACTGACGTACCGTGCGTGTCCCAATATGTCTGCCTCATACCTGGTGCTCGAGAACATGTGCGTGGGAACTGGTGACGTGTAGCTCCTACTAAACTGAACTCACGGTGGTGGACAAACCAGACAGGAAAAAAGTCAGTCTTATTCGTTTTTGTGTCTCCAGTGTTTAGCTTGGTCCCTGCTTCTGTTTGTGGAATTGAATTTAGCATTTTAGATAGTCTTCATGGGTAATGAGTTTTTCTCTTTTAGGTTACTAAATTTAGATTTTTAATTTAACCATTTGAAATGTGTAGTCCTCTGATAGTGATGGTGTTTGAATTCGCAATTTTAAAAACCCGCTTATCAAGGAACCCAGAGATAAGATCTTATGGGGGCTGAATGAGAGGCTTCGGGATGTCACCGAGGGATCCTGGGGTGGCTGGAAGGGTGACGTTTCCGTACAAACTGTGGGACCAAGCCCGATGCCTTCTCCGAATAGGATGAAGTGCCTCCCTCTCGTCCTCATTTAGAAATGAATTTTTATTTGTTCCAGGCTGCCCTTGAAGTATGCAGAACATTTTTACAGGAAGATAAAGGTGAGGGAGTCATTATGGTGACAGACCCTCCTTTCGGTGGCTTGGTTGAACCTCTGGCTGTTACATTCAAGAAGTTAATTGCTATGTGGAAAGAAGGTCAAAGCCAAGGTGTGTAATTTATTACTTACTGCAAAATAAACATGTATCTGTGTATCTACTTCCTGTCAAATATTAGCAGAGCTCAGTGAATCAGAGCTTTGATAAAATATACATGTCTCGGGTTCTTGTGTGTATGTGTTTTTTTTAAACAGGCTTATTTGAGAATGTGCACACTTCATTATCGTGATACACTTTGTATTTTCCTGATCATGTGTTCTCAAAATGACTTGCAGGTGAGCATAAGGGGACATTATGAAGAACAGCAGTAATCTGTTGTCATTTATTCAGTAAATATTTACCGAGTACCGGGTACTGTTTAGGTGCTGGAAATAGAGTACCGAGCAAGATGGACAGATCTCCCTATCCTTGTGCTCTTATGTCCCCTGTTCCTAAAGTCTTGCCCAAAGCTCCTAGACGCCACCCAGCCTGTGGCCCAGAGCTCTACACTGTGCCAAGACGGGAATAGAAAGTTCAGACATGTGCAGCCTTACAGCGGTTATCAATGATAGATACCCACATAGATAGAGGTGCATTAATGGCTGGGGGTTATTATTCATTTTAAAGTGACTTAGGCCTTTGAAGTATTTTATGTAATTATCTAATTAGTTGGTACCATCATTTTTTAGTTTCCAGCTTACAAGTTGATAAACTGTAAGAGCGTCAGGAATCTGTGACCAAGCTTCTCCGTTAATCGTGCTTGTGCTTTGGAGAGAGACTGCAAATGAAATCTAAAACATGGCTCATAGTGTTAAGTATTTCCACTTATCAGAATAAAGTCAGAGTTATTGGGGAAGCAGTAAGGAGCTCAGTGGGCTTGAATTTCAGTTTTGCCACTTATTGGCTGCATGAACTTGAACAAAATACCTAAATCGTATGGCTTCAGTTGCCTGTCTATAAAATTGGGTTATTAATATCTAACTCTAGGGGTTATTGTAAGGAGATAATGTATAGAAAGTACCTAGCATTGTACTCAGCCTCTGCTAGGTGCTCTGCAAATAACAGCCATATCCCCTGTCTGTCATCAAAGTTAATGTTGACAAGCTTGTTTTGTTTTGTTTTGTTTTTAATATTTTATTTATTTCTAGGAGAGAGAGATAGAGACAGCGTGAGCAGGGGAGGGTCAGAGAGAGAGGGAGTCACAGACTGAAACAGGCTCCAGGGTCTGAGCTGGCAGTCAGCACAGAGCCCCACGCGGGGCTCGAACCCACGAACCGCGAGATCATGACTTAAGCGAAAGTCGGACGCTTAACCGACTAAGCCACCCAGGTGCCCCGATAAACTTGTATTTTTAGAATCTTCCATGATTTAGGAAAGATTGATTCACCCCTGAAAAGCACATAACGAGTCATGGCAGAGCTGTGTTCTGACTTCCGGCCTCTGCTTCTGGCCCCACAGCACAGCCACATTGCTCCTCTCAAGTAATGCTCCCTTTCATTTCCCACTTTACTGGTGATGTCTTCGCCTTTACCTGGAATGTAGTGATATGTGTGTAAGGATTCCTTTTACATTTCCTTTATAACTGCATTTGGATAAAAGAACATTTCCACTGACTCTTGGGAAAGATCAAGTTGTAAATGGCACTCTGGTAAACATTCTCTTCTTCTGTATGATTTAAGTGCATTGAATGATTGCAAAATTTTCCCAATATTAGAAGTTGTTCAGTGACAGCTGTTTTATTTTTTTAATAAAAATTTCTTATTTTCTCTTCCCTTTTTTTTTTTGTGATCCATTAGATAGCAGTCACAAAGAGCTCCCTGTATTCTGGATTTTCCCCTATTTTTTTGAATCCCGAATTCGTCAGTTTTTTCCAAGCTTCTGCATGCTGGATTACCAGGTATGGTAGTAAATATTCTGTTTTCTGGCATGGTTGAGGAATGCTAAGTAAATATTCTGATCACACAACCCATCAGTTTAGTATATGATAATACTATGAACTGTATTGAACACTAAAATTGTACCATACGTATCTTAGGCTAGAGGTTCCTAATTGTCATTTTAGGGCACTGATTAAAAATATAGATTCCTAGGTACCAAGATAAACCAACTAACTCAAAGTTAGAGAGTAAAGCCTGAAGAAACCATGTTTTACCAGGCTTCCCAGGTGATTCTGCAGCACAGCCAGGGTTTAGACCGACCGACCCGACCTTTCTCCTCAACAGAAGGTGCCGCAGGACCCCAGAGGCATTGTTATGAAGGGGGAGTTTTGTCTGTTCAGACAGAGGTTGTAGAGAAGTAAGTTGCTTTTTCTGGTCGGTGGCATGTCATGTACACTTCACTGCGTCACTCAGAGGATTCCAGGAGCTCTGAAGGGAGGCGTGTCCAAGGTGACAGCGTGTCAGAGAGGCAGAGACGCTGGGGTCCGTGTGCGTGTGCGGGGGTGAGTGTGCTCATTTCAGGGCAGAACTGACCAGCCCGCCCTCCCGTCTCTGCCCTCAACTCCTGCTTTAATGTCCACTTTCCTGTTTTCATTCCCTTGCGTTCTGAAGTTAACCCGATTGTCACCATCCCCATGTGTGGTCAGCGAGTGGCCACTGCATCCTCTTTTGTAGTGACATCTTTCTGTTGGAGCTTGCTGAGCGACGGACTGCCTTTATGAAGGCTTTTCTGCCCCAGAACTGAAAGTGTCTCCTCTGCTTGTTCCAAGCTAGTGCTTGGATGTGAGCTCTCTAATCTTGCAGACATTTAATCATTATGAGAGTGAGGATAATTACCATGTGAAGAAATGACTGTGTTTCTTTCAGAAACAATGTTACCCAAAAGGAGAGGACAGACCCTGCCTGTGATTCCACCCCAAAATAGCAAATGTGATAATTTTACACGTGTTACGTGTCTGTAATCAGAGCAGACACATCCGAGTTCTGTTTCCTCCGTGTCTTACGTACGTGTACGTTTGTAAATGTAGCGCCATAGTTTTTATGCCTTTAATCACTTTAAATAATCTTATTAGCAGGTTATGTTATCAATTGTTAATCTTTTTTTTTGACTTACATTGCTTCCACCTTTAATGTACTGTAAATACCACTGACATGAACACCTTTTATTCAAATAATTTTACCATAGTTTACATAACTTCCTTAAAATAAATTTCCAAAACCGAAATAGAATTCCAAACATGTTGTTATCGGCTTTAATGGACATTTTTGTGGCTGTTGAACCCTATTAATAGGTTCCTTTCCAAAAGTGTATACAGCACAAACCATCTTAACCTTGACTTCTTGAGCTCTGCTTTGGGCAGAATCTGCATCATAATTCTTCCCATTGTGCTTTACTTGCCTTTTTCAGACACACAGTTCTCTGTTTCCGGTCTGAGGGGTGACCCGAGTGTGGGCATTTGCAGAGCAGTTAGTGGCCATATCCTAAAGATGTTAGCCAAGGAGACTTCTCAGAGGGCAGGAGCACCTGCTGCCTTCCACAGTGAATAATCATGGAGCCCAGCGCTGGGCACGACAGTCAGTGCCTTACACACGTTGAACGGGTAACTGCCTGAAACTCCATGTGAGCTCCAGAGTTGAAGAGGAACTGGGTTTTAATCCTGGTTCTGCCCGTTACTCGCTGGGCCTGTACATTTTATCTACCCCTCTGCAGCCCATGTGATCTGTTAAATGAGCAGAGTAATTATGTATCTGTCTCATGAGGTGTTGAGAATTATAGAACACACAGAAAGGCTTAGCCTAGTTGCTGACCCACAGCAAGTGTAGAATAAAGGTTATTGGTCTCCACATTGTCGTGACCATCACTTTATCGTCACCATCAGACAGTCCCAGGGTGCGGGTAAAACTTTTCTTTTGGGCTTATTTTTTGGGGGGTATAATATCTGAGACATTAAAATTGCAAAACATATGGTTCCTCAGAAAACTGTTCCATTCATATTTTTTTATTTTTTAAAATGTTTATTTTTGAGAGAGAGCGTGAGCACGGGAGGGACAGAGAAAGGAAGAAACAGGAGGATCTGAAGTGGGCTTGATATGGGGCTCGAACCCACGAACCGTGAGATCATGACCTGAGCCGAAGTCAGACGCTTAACCAACTGAGCCACCCAGGCGCCCCTCCATTCACATTTAGATCACTAAGGGCGAGAGTTTGAACTGCCGAAGAGGCCAAAGAAGGCAGATTCAGAGTAGAGTGGATGAGAGAGGTGACCACCAGGGTCCAGTTACTGTTGTTGTTGTTTTTAATTTTTAATGTTTTTTTTTTTTTAATTTATTTCTGAGAGAGAGAGAGAGACATCGTGAACAGGGGAGGGTCAGAGAGAGAGGGAGACACAGAATCTGAACAGGCTCCAGGCTCTGAGCTGGCAGTCAGCACAGAGCCTGACCCGGGGCTCGAACCCATGAACCGTGAGATCATGACCTGAGCCGAAGCCAGACGCTCAACCGACTGAGCCACCCAGGCACCCCTCCAGTCACTGTTTTGACAGCCTGTGTTACTAAGAAGGAACTTGTGGAAATGCTGGAGTCGCAGTTTTGAGAAATAGTTCCAAGGTCCAAGCTTATTAAAAATAATTACCCAGGGGCACCTGGGTGGCTCAGTCATTTACATGTCTGACTTTTGATTTCGACTCCGGTCATGAGCTCACATGTCATGAGGTCCAGCTCTGTGCTGAGAGTGAGGCACCTGCTTGGGATTCTCTGTCTCTCTTTCTCTCCTTGTCCCCTCCTCTCTCTCACTGTCTCTCAAAAATAAATAATTAAAAAATAGTAATTATACAATTCACTGTATTGGTGAAGAAAGTTTCTAATTAGGCCATATGCATCAGACAGAGTAAAAAGCAGTCTTTTTAGTGAAGAGAAAGCCAAACTTTGAAAAGAAAAATTAGAATAAAATCTGTGAGACAAAACACATCTTTGTTTTTTTTCTGATTTCTACTGAAGATAAGAACACTACTGCCCTTTGCATGCTCAGATAGAGAAACTGATTTTCGCCATATCTCCTATTGTGTTTATAAACCTTATTTGTTGTAGATCACCTTGATGACCTTTCTTTCTTTCTCTCTCTCTCTCTTTCTTTTTAAATATTTATTTATTTTTGAGAGAGAGAGACAGAGTATGAGTGGGGGAGGGGCAGAGAGCGGGGGGAGACATAAAATATGAAGCAGGCTCCAGGCTCTGAGCTGTCAGCACAGAGCCTGATGCAGGGCTTGAACCCATGGACTGTGAGAACATGACCTGACCTGAACTCAGACGCTTAACTGACTGAGCCACCCAGACGCCCCTTTCTTCCCTTCCTTCCTTCCTTCCCTTCTTCCTTTCTTTCTGGAGAATTTTTCTGGATTTACTATTATTAACCTTTCTGACACTTTTATTTTCTTTCTTTTCTTTCCCTTGTTATTTTAACCTTACTTTGTGGTGATTTATTTTCTTGTATATTAGCTGCCTGAATCAAATGAAAAATTTGAAAGTCTCTTGTCCTCCTTCACAGGTCTTTTGCCATAGACCTTGATTAGACCTTCTTTCTCACACCCCCAAGATGATTATAAGCTCCCACACCACAATACAGTAAGAAAAAAAAAAAAACCCCAAAATCACCAAATCTCTTTTTTTGAAATACTTTTCAGGTAAGGCAGAAATGCTGCAAATCTTCATAAAATATAAATCAGACTCTTCAATGATAAAGCGCTTGATGACTACAGAATAAAATAGTCATCAAAGACCTAGAAAACCAAAAGTTCTATTAAGGGCAGATTAGGAAGGAAGGATGTGATAATGAAAAGAAATTCTGACTCACAGTCAGAAGAAGTGTGAGTCCTAGCATGCTGCCTTTTAGAGGCTCTTTAATCTTGGAGGAAGTCAGTTTATCTTTCCCGGTCTCTGTTTCCTTACCTATAAAAAAACAATTGAATCAGAAAAGAGATGGCAGATAAGTTTCACTTTTAGTGCTTTAGTGGTAAGCCTGATAAATTGGTAGTGACTTTCTGGAGAATTCGTTGAGAATACCAGGCTCAGTGGCAGAGAGTAGTGTGTGATTGATTAGTGATGTCTGCCACAGTGACGTGGTCAGGGAGTAGCGGCATTCGGGTCCCGTATTTACCATATCTGAGCTAGATCGCCTCACTTCCCTTCCACTGTGAACATGCTATGGTTTCTTGTTTCTGTTTAACCTGGGACATTTGTTTGGATTGTTAAAAGTACGAGGTTTGCTCTTTTTAAAAGTTATTTTTAAAAATCATCCTGTGTGGAAAACTGTTTTTTGAGTTTTTTAGTTTCGTGTTCATAAATGAAGATATTTTGACAGGAATTTCTGACAAATGATTGCAAATTACAAGATGGCAACTGAAATTCTTAAAACGATGTAATAAACACAAACATGTAAAGGGTTTGGAGTGACAAGGGAGATAATATATGTGTGTATATTATTTTTAAAAAATTGTCTTATGTTTTATTTTTGAGAGAGAGGTGGGAGGAGGGGCAGAGAAAGAGGGAGACACAGAATCCGAAGCACACTCCAGGCTCTGAGCTGTCAGCACAGAGCCCATGCAGGGCTCGAACTCACGAACGATGAGATACTGACCTGAGCCCAAGTAGGATGCTTAACTGACTGAGCCCCCCAGGCGCCCCTATAATTGTAAATAAAAGGTACATGAGGAAGTGACTAAAAGACCTTATTGCTCTGATAGAAGCTGGTTGATGGAGCTGAAGCATTCACTTCAGACCTTTTGATACACTGAAATTAAATAAATAGATTATGATCCTTAGGGAGTTAGGAAAATAAATACAAGCACTGTGTCTTTTCGATCTCTGTTTCCCAGTAGGATGCCTAGAACATAGTAGGTGCAAAATAAATGTGTATTGACTTGAATGTCTTGGTTCCTGTATAACTAGCTCCAGTCTCACGTTACAGAAGAAATTTGCGTATAGATAAAATTAAAAGTTAAGAACTGCAGAGATTTTGTGCTTTCCCTCATTTCTATACAGTACTTCATCACATTAATCAGTTCCATGGGAGAAATTTTCTATTTGAAAGTGCCTCTCATCATCATTGTGAGTGAAATGTCAGCCATAATGACGGGAAAATGGTGTATCAGCTCTACCATGAGTGATGCAATTTGCAAAATTGTGTTTGCTTCCCCACGCTTCCTTCCACAGGACGTTTATTTGTGTGCATGAAGCTATGAAATATGGATGTATGTGAGAGGTACATTAATTTACCCTGGCAGCATGCATTTTACATACCATATGTTTATAGTTAATTAGCACAACAAACCCACATTTAAAAATAATAATAATCTCAATTAGGTTATGCAAAACCAAGCAATCAGCCACCTTCCTGACACATACATTCTCCGACTCCTTGGGTAACCATAAAGGGATTGTTCTTTTTTTCCCCCTCTCTTCCATCTGCAATCTTTTGTATTGCATGGAATATTTCCATTTACTAGGAACCTTTCTAAGGTCCTCTTTTTCAGCATTTGAAGATCTTCCTAAAGTTCTCTTGGGAAGATTTTTTTTCTTACGATACTCATAAATGTTCAAAATATCTTTGTTGAAATTAATATGGTATCATGTATTTATTGAGTACAGAGAGGAGTGCATTAGGGAAAAATTATGCATTTAAATTGTTTTAAAAGAAAACTACTTACAAAAGTATTTTAAAGTAATTTTGAAGTAAAATCTAGCCTCTTGTATCTTAGCCTCTAAGAGGTGATATCTTTTCGTAGAATTTTAAAGTTGGAAAGAAACATGAGGGGTGTAACGCGGGCTACCTTCCCACCACAATAAGCCTCTCCTCTGAATTCATGACAGCCAGTCACCCGGCCTCACTTTGAATGCTTTCAGTGAGCAAAGTCCTGCTGCCTTAGAAGGCAATTCAATTTATTTAATAGCTCTAATCGTTAGAAACTTTTCTCATATTGAGATAAAATATGCTCCCTATTAACTTCTTTTTTTTTTTAATTTTTTTTTAATGTTTTATTTATTTCTAGGAGAGAGAGACAGTGTGAGCAGGGGAGGGTCAGAGAGAGAGGGAGTCACAGACTCTGAAACAGGCTCCAGGCTCTGAGCTGGCAGTCAGCACAGAGCCCGACGCAGGGCTCAAACCCACGAACCGCGAGATCATGACCTAAGCCAAAGTCGGACGCTTAACCGACTAAGCCACCCAGGCGCCCCAAAATATGCTCCCTATTAACTTCTAACCACTGGTCCTGCTTCTCTCCTCCAAAGCAATAAAGGCTAAGTCTAATTTCGATTCCACCAACACCCCTTCAGTTATAAAACTGAGGATCCTCCCAGTTTCCGCTTTTCTGAATAAACACCCCCAATACGGGGAAACTATAAATCCTATTCATTCCCATTACTTTCGGTAGAAATGAACTGGTTTTATCAGCGTCTCTCTTCAAATGCGGGGCTTCAAATGTAATCTACCTGCATCCTTTCCTTGTGATGCTATTACACTTCTTCACACGGTCACGCTGGGCCGTGGGCTCATCATGCTGTCACTTAACCAGAACCCCCAGGGCTTGGGTCCCCTCCCCCCACACTGGTCCTTTGTTTAGCGGGGTCTCCTCATGTGGCACGTATTTTTCCCCTACCGCCGAGGCTTATTGATCCATCTTCCTGAACTTGTTCATGGGTTAGTCTTGTTGCAAGCCACGGGCAGGGCCATACAGAGAGCTTAGGAGTTTCTCACTAAAGCCCTCTCTTTCCAGTGTCTTAATTAAGTCCGTATGTTTTGGTGATTTGCTTATTAAATAGCTTGCAAGCCAGTTCTTTTATAAAACTCTTAAGTGTCTTCTTGTTTAGAGTCTAAACAGTTCATTATAACTTATTTGAAAGTTGGGCTCTGCCTGTGTTGACTTCATAAAAACCTTATGGTATTCTTGTGGATAATCTAGAACAGTGGTTCCCAAACTTGAGTGTGCCAGGAGGGCTTGTTAAGAACACAGATGCGGAGCAGGGGGAGGAGGGCGCCTGGGTGGCTCAGCCCGTTAAGCTTAGGTCATTACCTCAAAGTTCGTGAGTTCAAGCCCCACATCGGTCTCTCTGCTGTCAGCATGGAGCCCGCTTGGGATGGTCTGTCCTCTCTCTCTGCCCCTCCCCTGCTCGCGCATGTGTGCATGCTCTCTCTCACTCTCAAAAATAAATAAACATTAAATAAATAAAATGTTCTTGTTAAAATTTTAAAAAAAATACAGATTGCAGGGCCTGACACCCAGGGCTTCTGTTTTATTAGGTCCTAGGTGGGGGAGGATGTGTTTTTCTAGCAAGATCTCAGGAGCAGTGCTGATGTTGCTGATCCAGGCATTGCACTTGGAGAATTACTGGTCTGAAGAAAGGTGGACTTAGTGACCAGGTGAACTCAGAGCAGGTTTAGAGCCAAAGTGAGAATGTGTATGGATGGCAGAGAGGTTGGAGAAGGAGACCAGAGCAAGAAGCCAATAGAAACCATGCCTGTTAGCTTCAGCTTACTTTCAGGATGATCTGCCAAGGCTGAAAGCTGAGTTGGAGTCTTGAGGAGAAGTAAATGTTTGAAATAGTCACAATTTTAGTTGTGAATCTCTCTTCACCCCCGTCTTTCTATCTGTCTCTACCATATGCCAGGCTTTGAACTTGGTGTTTTGCAGACATTAACTCATGTAACCTTCACAGTGTCCCTGGGGCAGAATTCAGCAACTTCCTTCTCCAGGTGAAGATTATATAAAGTTGTCTATGGTCGCAAGTGAGTGGCAGAGCCACTGTCTGGTCCCCAAACCTACGCTCTGCCAGAATGTGAGAGGTCACAGCCTGAATGGTGGAGGGCCAGAGTAAGACTGGACTGACACTCACTGACCTCAGACCTAACAGGTAGTAGATGTCACACACACAGATGAAAAGTCCCATCCAGGCTGGCACATGTCTTCAGGGGTGGAATTTTTTAGCACCAAAAGCCAAATTCTTAATTACAGAATAGTCCTTCTTGTGAAGTCTCTTCTATTAGATGAAAGATTACAGTTGTTCTCTTAATACTGGGCAATATGAACTTAACAAAGTATACCTTTTCTGTAATGAAGTTTCACTGCCACAGAGGCCTCTTTGAGGCTGATTAATAGGCAAACTCTTGCTTTTAAGAATTTCCTCTTAAGGGGCACCTGGGTAGCCCCATCGGTTGAGCATCTGACTTTAGCTCGGGTCATGATCTTACCGGTTTGTGAATTCAAGCCCCACGTTGGGCTCTGTGCTGCCAGCTCGGAGCCTAGAGCCTTCTTCCAATTCTGGTCTCCCTCTCTCTCTGCCTCTCCCCAACTCATACTCTTTCTCTCTTAAAAATAAATAAACAGAGGGGTGCCCGGGTGGCTTAGTCGGTTGGGCGTCCGACTTTCGCTTAGGTCATGATCTCGCGGTTTGTGCGTTCGAGCCCCGCGTCGGGCTCTGTGCTGACTGCCAGCTCGGAGCCTGGAGCCTGTTTCAGTCTGTGACTCCCTCTCTCTCTGACCCTTCCCTGCTCACGCTGTCTCTCTCTCTCCTAGAAATAAAAAAATATAAATAAATAAATAAACAAACAGGAACAATTAAAAAGAATTTCTTAAATACTTTGGCTTAACTCCTATCTTGGCATCAATTGTTCTTCTTTGATTAAAGAATCTTCATAGATGTTGACTCATTTGAGTAATGTTCTTTTTCAATTTTTTTTTTTAACTTTTTAGGTAGATTATGATAATCATGCACTTTATAAACATGGAAAGACAGGCCGAAAACAGTCTCCTGTGCGTATTTTCACCAATATTCCACCCAACAAAATAATCCTTCCTAGTGAAGAAGGGTACAGGTAAGAGTGTGACCTTGAAATAGATGAGTCACTGAAAATAAAGTTCCATATATCTAACATTAAGATGCTTTTCATATTGACTCATATAGTTCTTCTGTTGCTTTTAAACTTCGTCCACATTTTATATTGAATTGAATTTGATTATACCCAATTTTGCAACAAGTGCCATTTATCTACTCTGTGAATCCTCATGAGAATATGCAGATGAGTTAAGTCTCTTTCTTTCTTCCTTAGATTTTGCCCTTTATGTCAACGATATGTTTCCCTAGAGAATCAACACTGTGAGCACTGTAATTCTTGCACATCCAAGGTACGGGTTCCTATAGAATGTGTTTTTATTAAAATATGTTAGTTTTATTTTAGCTTACTAGCCATTATATTTGCCTATTATAATTTGTGTTGCCATATTATCATTTACTAAATATACATTAATACAGTGTTTTATTTCCAGTCATAAAGTACAGCAGCCTTTGCCTTCCTCATCATTAACAGCTATTTGAATTCACTTTGCTACGGGGCTGTATGACTGCAAACATCAGGAGCATTTCAGATAAGGCATGAGATGAGTGCTAAGTTGTGTTGGGGCTAAATTTAAGGTGTTTGAAGTAAAATACTGCACTGTTAGATGCCATCACTATTTTAATGAAGTAATAATAACATACTGTGCACTTTTTATGGGCCACACCCTTTCCTAAGAGCTGTCCATGGGTTATTCCTTTGTGGGTTATTCCTCACAAAGCCTTAGGAGATGAGTACTCTCCCAGTGTTTGCAGATAAGGAAGGACTCTAGGGACACACCTCCTGCCTAGTGTTTTAAAGAAGTGGATGACCCTTAAGTTGGCCTGTTTATTTTAACTAAATCTAGTCAGCAAGAACATAGGAAGTTCAGTTAGGCTAATATGCACAAATCATTCTCCAAAGGAAAGGGCTGTATTTTTGTAAATATTATCAAGTACAGTTTTCAAAACTCTATAATTTTATAACAGATTATACTTGTTTTTAACTGTGGTAGCACACCGGATGATGTGTGTTTTCAATCAGTTTAGAAATGATCTGTGTTCTTTATTTAAAAGAAAAAAATTACGCCCCGATCATATAAAGCTCAAAATGAGGAAGACTGAACTTTATTGTTTAGAAATACACACATAAGTGGTAAGAAATAAACAAAAGCAAGGAAATGACCATCCCAGAGACCAGAGTGGGTGTTACTCAGTGGGGAGGGAGGAATTGCTGGATTAGGAAGGGGGGCTTCTTGGGGTTGACGGTATTCCATTTCTCATCCTATTGGGATTCTTCATTCTGTGCTTTATCATCCTCATTAAGTGGGACCAGCGTCCTAACACACAAATGTGTCTTACACACTTTTTTTTAGTAGTTTTATGTCACGGATTTAACATTAACCAAACAGCACCCTATAATCTCCATCTTTCTAAGTTATCTAAAGTTCTTAAATATGAATTTTATTAGGGATTACACCACATTGACATGTCAAAGTTATGAATCATTCATTCTCTTGAAATTTTCATTGCGTCCTTCTTTGTGCAGCATGAATTGCTTGAGCTGGAGTGGACTTTCAGGATCACGTAGATAAATCCCCTAGTTTTACAGTTAAGGAAATTGGGGCCCATCAGGGCGGCCTTTGAGTTGAGTGGAGAAATGCATAAATTAAAATCAAAGTATTTAATTGTGAAGCCCAGGAAAGTGAGAAATACGGAGTGAATAATTTACACAGATTTTAATAAGACATTTTAATTTTTAATTGTGGAACTTGATTTTTAATGATACATTAAAGATAATTTAAAAATTGTTTTTGTAGGATGGCAGGAAATGGAACCATTGCTTCCTCTGCAAAAAGTGTGTAAAACCTTGTAAGTATTTAGATTAGTATTTGACAAGCTGTGAAAACATTTCAGAGTTTTTCTTCACCCAGATAGCATTTGTATTTAATTGTATCTATAAGAGAAAAGAAAACCCTTAATACAGACAGATACCTGCATTGATTTTACTTGCTTTTTAGTGTTTGTAGTTACCAAAGTGCACACCGTCTCCTTTATAGGGAGACATGACTGTAACCTAGTTCAGTGCGGCCTTTGGTTTGGCTTATTTTATTTTATTCATTTATTTTATTGTATTTTTTAAAGTTTTTATTTATTTACTTTGAGAGGGATGGGCAGGGGTGGGGGTGGGGAAGGGGCAGAGAGACAGGGAGAGAGAGAGAATCCCACGTAGGCTCCACACCGTCAGCAAGGTGGGGCTCAAACCCATGAACCTTGAGATCATGACCGGAGCTGAAGTCCAGTGTCGGACGCTCAACCGACTGAGCCACCCAGGCGCCCTGGTTTGGTTTATTTTAATAGGAGTTTGTGTCCCTCAACCAGCCCCCGTTGTATCAGTGGCTCTCAGCTCATGACTCCTTGAAGAAGGGCTGCCATGTATCAGAAAGAAGTTAGCTGGTTTATGTGGGATTCTGACCTCTTAACCTTGGCTTCTTTAGCCAAAGTATAACCAACTATGTGAACCAGTCACGGTAATTTGAAGTAAACACTATTCATCTTCTCTATCATAAAGGTTGGTCACATGAAAAATTGTATTAAATGAACTTCCTCCAAAACTTAATTTTTGTTTTCTAGCCTGGACCCACTGTAGCATGTGTGGTCGCTGTGCTCTTCCAGACCATTCCTGCGGGGCCCCTAAAGATGGCTGCTTTATTTGTGGTGAATTAGATCATAAACGTAGTTCTTGTCCTAAGATCGCTGCATCTAGGAGAGTGGACAAGTAAGTTGAATTCTTTTACTGACTAGAACAACATTTTCCTTGTGTGACTCGTATGAAGTAGTCCACAAAGGTGTGCGCGAGAGGATTCAGACGTGCTGAATTGTTGGCTGTTTTTACCGTTATGTACTTACTGTTTGCACAGACATGGGGGGTGGGAGGCAGGACACAAAGATGAGTGAAAAAGCTTAACATTTTATGGGTAAGACATGAAAATAAACAAAATATAAGATAGAAACTGATTAACTTTATATCTTCTGTGGTTCATGTGAAATTATAATTTGTGGGGAACAAGTTCAAGCTTTTAAAAAAATTCTTTTTTAATGTTTATTTTTGAGAGAGAGAGACTGGGGAGAGACAGAGAGGGTACGTGTTCTTGTGCATGGGGTAGGGGCAGAGAGAGTGAGAGGCAGAATCTGAATCAGGCTCCAGGCTCAGAGCTATCAGCACAGAGCCTGACATGGGGCTTGAACTCACAAACTGAGAGATCATGACCTGAGCCAAAGTCAGATGCTTAACCGACTGAGCCATCCAGGCACCCCTGACAGTTCAGGCTTTATTAACAGACATGATATTTAAGTCAGGACAGATGGGATGCAGACACCTGACAGCAGAAGAGGCTGGAGAAGGCATTTCAGATGGAATGGAATGCGTAATCCTACAGTGAACACCTTGGAGAATGAAGTTATCTCTTTACATTCTGTCAGACTTGGAAAAAAAAAAACATTTAGACCTATTATTTAAAATATAAATATGTAAAATTTTAATTTTTGCCACTTGTTTTCTATGATTATTTTCACTTCCACCAATATTTGTTGTTGGTTATTACTCCGAACAAAGTTATTCCAGTGACCACAGTATATTTAGAAAAACCACTGCGGTCTCAGCCTCGCTGATTTGAATGCTAACACTTAAAAACAGCACAAAAACTAAAACTAGGGGCACCTGGGTGGCTCAGTCAGTTAAGTGCCTGACTTTGGCTCAGGTCATGATCTCGCAGTTTGTGAGTTCGAGCCCCGCATTGGGCTCTGTGCTGACAGCTCAGAGTCTGGAGCCTGCTTCTGATTCTGTGTCTCCCTCTCTCTCTGCCCCTCCCCTGCTCATGCGCTGTCTCTCTCTCAAAAATAAATAAATATTTAAAAAAAAAACCAAAAAACTAAAACTAAAAGGAATGATAGTTACTGAGTCTTCTTTTATTGTAATGAAAACCAGATAGCCAAATTTAACATTACAAGAGAATTGGGATCAGCATCAAGTTTTTGAGCTATCTTATGACTTGTGATAAAAAAATATTTCTTAGCATTAGAAATATCTGATGCTATTATAACTATTTATAATTATATTAGAATTCTTTTCCATTTGTTTATTGTTTTGGTCAGTGGCAATTATTTTTTTTTTTCTGTTGAGGCCCAGCTATTTGAATTCTGCCTACTGTGTTACTTTTCCATTTCTTTTTATCAAATTTACTTTGAACAATTAGTTCTATTAAGTAATCTAGGGTAGAAATGGAAGATTCTAAATTAAGAAATGTATTGAAGAATCTTATAAAAGACTTTTGCTTAGAAACCTTTAAGAATTAAAGTGCAGCTTGGGGAATCTGGATAGCTCAGTCAGTTAAGTGTCGCACTCTTGATTTTGACTCGGGTCAGTATCTCAGAGTTGGTGAGCTCCATGTTGGGCTCTGTGCTGTCAGCATGAAGCCTGCTTGGGATTCTCTCTCTCCCTCTCTCTTTGGCCCTTCCCCACTTGTGCACACACATGCACGCGCACACTTTATCAAAATAAATAAATAAACTTTAAAAAGAACAAAGAACAAGGTAATAAACTATTGGTCTGGGATTGTTGTACCATTTATTAGGTGATTCTGGTTGCAAACACAGTAACATGCTCAGACTTCAATTCTGTGATCTTATGACACATGGAAACTGAATTTGCATTTTAGCATCATATTGTAGGCTCTTTGTTGGCTCTGCAATAGCCCTGGCTAGTCTGCATGGTAGTATTATATTGTTTTCATTGAGGGAAACCAGTTAGTATCTTTTAGTACTAGATTTTATCAAATTTAATTAAAGGAAGAAATCCATTAGGATGTGGTATACCTGATATGTCTTTCTTTTGTAAATGTTTAAAAAATGTTTATTTATATTTGAGAGAGAGAGATGGTGTGTGAGCAGGAGAGAGGCAGAGAGAGAGATGGAGACAGAATCTGAAGCAGGCTCTGAGCTGTCAGTACGGAGCCTGAGCGGGGCTCAAACTCATGAGCCATGAGATCATGAGCTGAAGTTGGACGCTTAACTGACTGAGCCATCCAGATGCCCCAAGTCTTTTTTTTTTTTTTTTTTAATGTTTACTTTTTGAGAGAGAGAGCAAGCCAGAGAGTGGCAGAGAGAGAGGGAGAGAGAAACTCCAAGTAGGCTCTGTGCTGTCAGTGCAGAGCCCCATGTGGGGCTCAAACTCGTGAACCGGGAGATTATGACCTGAGCCGAAACCAAGAGTCAGACACTTAACCAACTGAACCACCTAGGCACCCCAACCTGATAAGTCTTAAATGGTATTACTTTTTTCTCAGAATAGGCTCCTAAACTGTTGACAGTTATCTTCAGGTATTTCTTTCAAAAAATTTTCATAATGAAATTGACAAGGTAAAATTTTTTCTTTACAATAGTAAAAAAAAATTATATTAGGGTCTCCTGGGTGACTCAGTCAGTTAAGTGTCCGGCTTCGGCTCAGGTCATGATCTCATGGTTCGTGAGTTGGAGCCCTGCGTTGGGCTCTGTGCTGACAGCTGGGAGCCTGGAGCCTGCTTCACATTCTGTGTCTCCTTCTCTGTCTGCCCTTTCCCCGCTCATGCTGTCTTTCTCTCTCACCCTCCCTCTCTTTCCCTCTCAAAAATAAACATTAAAAAATAAAAAAATAAAAATATTATATTTTGGCATATATGGCATAAAAGGTATTTCATAGCTGTCTTATATTAATTTCTTTTCTCTGAGTTTAATTTGCCTTTGCTCCTGAACTGGAATGTTGCAAGCTCCCTCTTGTGGTTAATCGTTTTTATCATTACATAAATACAGACACACTAGGTCAATTTAATGTTAAGGCAAAACAAAACAGTTGATTTATATTCAATTAGTTCAGTTTATACTCAGTTGAACTTTATCTCTGGCAAGTTTTGTTTATTCATATTACAAATGAATATTTTCTTCTGCTTTTGTTTACTGAATATTCTAGTGAGGTCTGGTTCATGTTTAGTTCTTTTTATAAGTGGATGAGCCAAAGAAGATTTGTTCAGATTTTGTATACAGGCACACACAGCTTCATTGACTTTGTCATCAAGAGATTAGACTTCATTAAATTTGCTATCATCACTTATCAGGACTTTAGCCTACTTAAAATAATGATTGGAGGGAAAGGAGGTTTATATGACATGCAGAAAACAGTAAAGATGACTGTAGTATTTGTTGTGTTTTTGAACGGGTAGGCTGTCCCAGTCCATCATGCAAAATCTGAATATGGGAAAATGGAAAGTTGTCAAGCAAAAGTCTGAATAATAGTCATGTGGTGCTACTAATAAGAGCTAATATTTGTTTAGTGCTTACTCTGTGCATAGCATTTTACGTCTGAATAATAGTATCACTATATATACTATATATCACTATGATATATAGTATAAAGGTAATTAAGAAACACAGGTTCTAGAATCAAACTGGTTCTGCCACTTCTTCATTGGATGATTTCATAGTTTCTTCCCCTAAAAACAATCTGGGGAAGGAAAATGAAAGGTGACATCAGCCTTGTCTCAGTCTCCCAGATCCTCGGAGTCAAAGATCATGCCCGCTCATTTCCATCACTTAATAGAGGTGTTGTGTGGACAAAAAGTGAGGCTCAGGTTTGCTCCACTGAAGGATTCTTTCCTTTTATTTTTTTTTTTAACTTTTTAATGCTTTATTTATTTATTTTAAATATTTTTATTTATTTCTAGGAGAGAGAGAGAGACACCATGAGCAGGGGAGGGTCAGAGAGAGAGGGAGATACAGACTCTGAAACAGGCTCCAGGATCTGTGCTGGCAGTCAGCACAGAGCCCGACGCGGGGCTGGAACCCACGAACCGCGAGATCATGACCTAAGCCAAAGTTGGACGCTGAACCAACTAAGCCACCCAGGCGCCCCACTTTATTTATTTTTGAGAGAGATCACGAATGGGAGAAGGGCAGAGAGAGAGGGGGAGACACAGCATTGGAAGGAGGCTCCAGGCTCTGGGCTGTCAGCTCATGAGCTCATGAGATCATGACCTGAGCTGTAGTTGGATGCTTAACCGACTGAGCCACCCAGGTGCTCCGCTCCACTGAGGAATTCTATATTGTCTATGGAGCTTCTCTCCTAGGTTTAGGTCCTGGGAAGATCAGGAAGAAGCTTTTCCCTCGGACTTGTGGTTTAGGAGAAATGCATCTCCTGACCGACGCTGCCGCGCAGCCTTGGGGGTTTCCAGGGTTGCGGGTGCTGGCAGCCTCAGCACTCTCCTTAGTTCGTGATATGATAAATGGCATGGTTCTGCTGCTTTGGAGAGAGAGAACGAACAGACCGGTCATCTTTCTTATCTACGGATTGTCTGTAACTTAGTTCAGAAAGCACCAGAAGCTAAGGATGTTTTGTCCTGCTGTGGTTTAGTGTTTTTAGGGAGTGGGTTCCATCTCGTTGGTTTCGAAGCTAGTGTTTCAAGAAGACTATGGACATCCTGTTTGGCACTTATCCAGGCTGTACACCCACTGTGGAAGGGAAAACTAGCTGTCGGGCCTATAAGATGGGCCTCTGAAAGTGCTGTCAGTTTTTCCGTTGTGCTATTTCATTTCTTCACCGCTGCTAAGTGCCAGCTCTGTCAGTCCTTTTTAATTCAAGGATTTGGAGATTGAAGTGCTGAGTTGAGCAGTACAGATGTGCCCAAACCAAACCAACAGCAAAAACAAAACAAAACCCTCCTAACTCATTGGCTTTAGTGTTTTTAAAATTTAAAGAATAATTGACAAAATAGTTTGCATTCTTTCTTCAACATCCTGTGTGCCCTTGACACTGGGAGCACATTGAACTCGCCCTCACCACATTTCAAGTGCTCGCAGGCCACATGCTGGCTAGAGGCCACCAGATGGTTCAGCACAGCGATGGCTTTTCCCGGCTTGGCTATTTACCTCTGTGGTGTGCTTGTCCCGAATAGATTGTTAGTCTGTCAAAGAAATTTCTTCCCTCCAGCGTATAGCTTCGTCAGGCCTCAGACTCCATCCTTGTTATGGTTAGGGTTCCGAGGATTTATGCTTAGGATACAGGAAATTCTTTTCCTTCTGTTTTCTTATTTGGTCAGCTGGTTAATTAAATCCCAGCATAATTACATAAATCATTATGCTTATTCCACTAAGTAATTCAGCACATTCTTTTTCAGAGCTGTCAGAAAGCAGAAGCAAAGAAAAAGTAATAAGATGAAAATGGAGGCCACTAAAGAACAATCCATGAATCACACATCTGTTACAAGGAGGAAGAAAAGGAGAGAAAGAGCCCATCAATATCTCTGCTCTTAAATGTCCAGTGACTTGAGAATAAGAAAGATTTATAGTCCAACCTTTGATGCCATTTTCTGAAAGTGCCACACCGGACTTAAATTCTGTCGCTTTCAGAGGTATGCACCCTTCTAAGTCAAAACATAGGCAGGTGGTATTTGCTGGGTTTTGGGCCCCTCAGCGGCCTCTCTGGAGACCTGGGAAGTTGTTCCTTCCTTAGCTGGTTTACCAGACCTCTCTGTGCGCCTTTTTTCACGCTTTAAATCTTTCCCAGTCATATTATTTGGGCCTCTTTTGAAGGCCCAAATGGGCATATAACATTCTTTTGCAAAAAGTGTCAGGAGAGGAATGAAAGAGACTTGAGGTCTTGTTTACAGTGAACATGAGTGTGTTAAATTAGACACAGAAATGTTGTTAAGTCAAACATCAAAATATGGTATGATGGTTTAAACCCCACTTGCAAAGAAGAGTACAGTGAACAGTTATTTTTGGACAAAAACTGAAGATAATGGAAAGAATTTTGATGAAGGTAGTCTAAAGCTATAAAGAGTTTAATTATGGTTTTATGATTAAATATGGGTTTTTCAAGTACTTTTTACAGTGTTCTTTGATGGTATAGAATCACTTGAATGTTGTGGAATGAATGAGGCATTTAGAATTATGACTTGCTCTGTCATCTCAGTGTCTTTTAACCCAGGCAATAATCTTATTTTTTTTTTAATTTTTAAAAAACATTTATTCATTTTTGAGAGACAGAATGTGTTTGCGTGAGTGGGGGAGGGACAGAGAGAGAAGGAGACAGAGAATCTAAAGCAGGCTCCAGGATCCAAGCTGTGAGCACAGAGCTCGATGTGGGGGCTTGAACTCATGGACTGTGAGATCATGACCTGAGCAGAAGTCAGATGCTTAACTGACTGAGCCACCCAGGTTACCGAGTAATTTTATTTCTTTGTAAAAGTAGGAGCAGAAGGCAAGATAGTTTGGGGATTAAAACCTCTCATTCTAGTTCTGACAAACACTTCCTGACTGTGTGTCCTTGGCCAGGTCATTCACTTGTAGCTGGTTTCTTCATCATTATTATATAATTACTATATTATAGAATAATAGTTATACCACGGGCTGTTTTCCGTGATTATGTTAAATGAGGCACACGTGTCTGGCTCTCGTTCTGTTGGTGAGAAATGTTAACAAGTGCAGGTGGGTGAGTACGCAGCCCTCATGGTAATCATCCGGTGGCCCAGTATCAGCAGGGAAGGGACTGGGTTTGAACTCTGAGAACAAACAGTTCCTCTTCCTGTTTCTCTCTAGGTATCTGACAGGATCTCCTTAAATGGAATAGTTTTGAATGGCTTTCATTTGCATAATGACTTTTCTCTGGTTCCCAAACAGATGCTTTAGAGCAAGTTTGGAGGCGTGAGTGCCTGGGCTTAGCTAGAGCCCTGTGAGTGAAGGTACAAGGACTACACCCCACGTGGCGTGACAGTTCCTTCAGGGCTTTATGTTAGGGCCGCTTGATGCATGACCTGGAGGGCACAGGCGTGGGCCCTGATCCATGGGTGGGGGTATATACCTGGTCACATCAAAAGATGAGCTCAGCCCCCAGACCTCCCTTGTCCCCTTTTTCACATGGGTTGCTACGGTCATCAGAGGGGTGGATTTAGAGGTGACCGGGTGAGATACGAACCTTTTGCCGAAGCGCTCTGAGTGCTCCCCTTTCTGATTCTGCCATGGGCGTGAACATTGCTGGACGTTCACAGTGGCCCCGGATACCGTGGTAAAATCTCTGGAAATCTCGGAAACACAGGGAGGGACCTGAAGGACCATGATTCCTGAAGAACCAGGTCGTGCTGGCCGTTGGTTATTGTCATCACCCCATTTCCTGAGTTTTAAGGTACCATCAATTGTAAAATGCACTATTGATGTGATTGTAGCTTTTCAGGGGGAGAAACCCCATAGCTTATTAATTATGCATGTTAAATTTTAGGCATATCCTGTTTCAGAAGTATTGAAATGTGAGGAAAAAGCATGTCTTAGAATTGAGGAAATCGAGTATTACTTATAATCAGGAATTGTACTTTAAAACTTTAACTTCGTAGGAAGTTAAAAATAAGGAATTCGGTGATTCTGTTCTTATGTTCAATTAATACTAATTTTAAGGACTCACCGCTTCTTTTTTTTCTTAGGGAATAAACTAATAGTATGTAAAAATGTCTCTGGGAGGTAAAGTGTGATGGGAGATGAGGTCATTTGTTCTAATTAGAAATCTGCATATCTGAACATTAAGATACGTACCCAAATCACCAATAGAGGAAAATCCCTAAATCTGACACATAAAACTTAACTAAGCTTTTTAAAAGGATGTTTTTCTTAAATTATTACAGCCAAATTTCATTCTACTCCTTGCTTCTATTACAAAATTTAATGACATACAGAGTCACTTCGTAGGCTCTGAGTGATCGGATTTCAGGGTTTTTTCTTATATTGAGTTTGATATTTAGACTAATTTATTTCTCCAATCTGCCTCACTGTTTTCATCTCATTCCCTTTGCTCTGGTGGGACTATTTCCCTCCATAGGACCATCTGTGAAACTCTTACGGAGCCTTCAGGCCCTGGCCCAAGCCCCACTGTGTCCCGGGAAGTGCTCAGGGAGCCCCCACCAGCCTTCCTGTGTGAGCACTTGGAGTTCTGCGGCCACATCTGGGGCACTTTGCATGTAATATTCTGCGATGATATTTGCAGACTCTATTTCCCCAAAAGATTTTGGTTTCTTAATGTCAATACCCGTTGTATACCATCTTCAGTAGGTGCTCAGAAAATTTGATGAAAGTATGGAATTTTCTGGAAGTTTTCATATGGTAGGTGCATTACTTTGCTAAGGCTGCCATAACAAAATATCATAGACTGAGTGGCTTAAATGCCAATAATTTATTTTCTCACGGTTCTGGAGGCTGGAAGTCCAAGATCCAGGTGTTGGCAAGTTTGGGTTTCTGGTGCCTCTCTCCCGAGCTTACCTTCTCACTGCATCCTCCCGCGGCCTTTCTTCCATGCCTGTGAGTCCCTGGTTTCTTTTTGTGTCCAAATTTCCTCTTCTTATAAGGATACGAGTCAGATTGGACTAGGGCTCACTCTAGTGGTCTCATTTTACCTTAATGAGACCCTATCTCCAAATATAGTCCCATTCTGAAGTATTAGAATTTAGGGCTTCAACATACGGATTTAGAAGGTGTGATTCAGTCCCTAACGGTAGGCGTAAGATCTGGAGAGGGCTTGGTCTTCTCTCTCTCTTATAAGGACTCAAGGAAAACACACCAAAACAATATTGGGAAGTATTGAGAGTCAGTGGGAAGACTGTCCTAATACTGAGGGTTTAGATGGATGTTTCAGGCTGGGCTGTGCTATGTGAGCAAGACTGCCAGTGTTATCTAGAAGACTTTACATATAGAATAATTCAGCTTTCAAGGTTATTTTAAGGAAAACACTTAAGTTGGTATCTGGCTCCTTCAAAGTGATCTATAGAATAAGAGGCGTCTATGAAAAGTTTGACTAGCTTTCAAATATAAAATCATAGCCCACAAAAGGTCCTGGTCCGATGCTACCTCCTTTTCACGGCGTCCATGCTGGTGCCTCCAGTGGAATAGTGCATCTCTTGCCAGTGAAATAAAAATGTGCATGTTTATGTGTCATTTCATTTCTACTTGTTTTAAATTGTGCCCTGCATTAGATCAACTTTTTTGGACTTAACTTCCCCGGAACAGATTAGAAGCTTTGCTGGTGGCAGTGGCCTGCGGACACCACGGTGTGCATTCACTGGCTCCATCCCAGCGCTGTGCCCCACACCCAGCGATGTCAGAGACAACCAGCTGCTGCACGTGTGACAAAGCCTCCCCACACCCCTGGGAAGCGAGCAGCCAGGCTACACATTTCCTCCCCCACCAAGTGGTAGCTGCTCATGAATACGGATTGAGCGACTGGAAATGCCATGTAATACACTTACTGCTTGGTGCCTCAGAACCCTAACTGAGCTACTTGAGCAAGACACTAATACGCCTAGAGCTGCCTAGGTAAGGAAAGCTTGCACAAAATGCAAAGAAAATCCAATTTCACCTATTTGATGCAATTCTGATTGGAACATTAGGACATGGGATCAGTTACTCAAGGGTCAGCTAAGAAGGTCATTGCAATAAACTGAAGATAAGATCTCTACAATTTGATTTCAGGTGACTCAGTATAAATGTTCACTCAGCACGACTGAGGGGGGAAAGCACCCAAAGTGAGCAAGCAGATCTCGGAGCTCCGCGGGGGGAGTTTCATCCCGTTCGCGACAGTAACAAGATTCTCACACGCTTTAGCCGCTTCATAGCACTGCAGACTAGAAGCATCACATCTGGTGGGCTCTAAGAAGACTAAGCCTGAGAAGACGGACCAGTTTCTTCGCCTGTGACTGTAGGGGTGAGGAGTAGGGGAAGCCAGGGAAATCAGACAACATTTTATATGCTTCACGAAGACAAAAAGAGACAAAGGGCTTGCCTGTTAGCTTTACAGCTAATACATGAGCCAGGTAAATCCAAGAAATTGAAAAGAAGCATCTCCAATCCTGCCACCCAGAGACAACTACTGCCACGACGTCTGTGTCTGTTCTTCCAAAGATAGATTTTTGTATAAATAGCTACACAGACAGACTAAAGTTTCCCCCACGAAAATGGGAGTTGGGAATACACACTATTTTTGTAATCCTCTTTGTCATAAACATCTGAACATCAGTTTATATTTACAACAATACTATTATTCTTCAGTATGGATATAGTGTATTTTTTAAAATCAGTCTCTTATGGTTGGACATCAGAGTTGTTTATATTTTTTCACTCTTGTAAATAACCCTATGATAAACATATTTAATGACCAAATCTCTTGTCTTAGGATAAATTCCTATGCATACCCATACATACTTCTTTCTCCAGATGGGAATCACGAGGTGGCATCTGAATTTCTTTCATCGAGACAAGTAAGACGCCACAAATAATTGATACAATGCAGACTCCCTCTGCCAGGATGGACCATCTCCCAAATGCCTTTCATACTTAAAACTACCCTTTGCATATTTGTGCTTGATTGTCATATTGACGTGTTGTTGATCATTTTGGCGGCATCTTTCCCAGCCTCCTCATTGTGTGCCTGCCGCAGGGTTTGGGAGCAAGAGACTGACATCCTCTCCAGCTCTTCGGGAAGACTTTTTCTTGGGCATATTCCATACCCCTTATCTGAGAGTGATTTCAAATACTCCTGTGATGGGGTTGGTCTATCCACAGCAAAGCTCAGGACTTCAGTCTCGGAATGCAGAAGCATGTAGATTGCTGTTGGTGGCTTTCCAGTGACCATAGAGGGACCCAGCCTAATGATGATGTACACCCTAAGCTTTTCCCCGAGACACTAAGTTGCTGGATCTAGCCTGCCCTGAAGCTGGCCCTACTTCTGGTCTTGTAATTTACATGGGCCAATACTTTCTAGTTATTACTTATGCTACTTTGAGTCACTGTTTTTTGTAGCCTAATAAACGGAACCATGGAGGACAGAGAGAGACTAACGCCAATCCTACACATTTATCTTTCCAGTAAATTCAGTCAATTTCTTACTTTATATGTTTCACCTATTTTATGGCTTCAAAATAGACCTCTCAAAATAACAGTCACTCACATGGCCTAGTTTAGTCACATTCCACATATTTCTGTCTTCTGTTCCTCTGTACAGTGATTCCGACATATTTGCTCAGGCCCTGACTTTTCCCCTTCAACCTGCCGTTCCAGCTTCCTATTGGCCATGGCAGAGATTTTCCCGCTGGACCAACACCTGAACATAGTCTTCATTCGAGTGCTTTGCACTGGTCTGCTTGCCCTGCCTTCCCCTTCATACTTCTCTCATTACCTCTGCCCTAATCCAGTAATGGCCGTTTCTCTATCCCTGAGTCTGCATGTCCAAATATCCCAACCTTAGCCTTGACTAATCCCTCACTTTCATTCCCTCAATCTGATCACTAATCAGTTCTTATTCTACTTCAGAAATGCTCTGGAATTGCACCTCCCCCAACCCCAATACCTAGTCTTCCTGCCATCTTTACACCTCCGGTCCTTCTTTTCTAACTCATCATCACCCTGTCACAAGAATTAAGGTGTTGAGTAACCAGTGTACCAATATGATGCTGTCAACAATATGTCCCCCTCCAAATCTTTTGGCAGCTGCCTGGCCCTTCAAAATTCAACCCTATACCATTATAACATGTGGAAAGATGTCATCAGCATAAGCAAACCAAAGGGGTGCAGTGGTCAAATAAACAGACTAGCTACCAAAATGTTAACTCAAAAAACCTAGTTCTGGGCGCCTGGATGGCTCAGTCGGTTGGGCATCCGACTTCGGCTCAGGTCTTGATCTCACGGTCTGTGGTGGGTTCTAGCCCCATATTGGGCTCTGTGCTGACAGCTAGCTCAGCCTGGACCCTGCTTCAGATTCTGTGTCTCCCTCTCTCTCTGACCCTCCCCTGCTCGCTCGCTCGCTCTCTCTCAGAAATAAATAAAACATTAAAACAACAACAAAAAACTTAATTCTTAGATTTTTCCCCCATAAGCACTAGGAAGAGGATGTACAGAGCATGGAAATTCTTAGAGCATTTTCTCTTCCATTTCTCTCTGTCTCTCTCTGTCTCTCTGTCTCTCTCTCTCACACACACACTTCCCCCATCCCACCCCATACATTTCTATCTCCTTAAAAAGCACCTGGGCATTCTTCCCTTTTACTGTTGATTCTGTGCTGCAGAAGCACAAGCAAATCAAGTTGCCAAAGTAGTGTTTTCCTTAGAGAATGGGGAAGGCAAAGAAAAGGGGTGGATGGGCCCCAAATATCCTTGATGGGGCAGTGAGAAAAAGGCTGGAAATACTGTGGTAGTGGCTACTTCGTCCTGTGGCTACTTTGATGTCCAGTGCCCCGCACTCCCACCAGTGCACATGACATGCTATGGCCACATAAAATCGTTTGTGGTTTCCTGGCCACATCTGGAACTCCACACCTATACTGTTTCCTGTGCTGTAATACCTTCTGGGAAATTCTCTGAATGCTTCACAGTGTGCAGGTAGCCACCCTCCTTGGGCTGCTAGCACTGAGTGTCTACTCCATTCACAGTCCTTTTCGTGTGTCGTAGGAGGGGTCACAATCAGGATAACTTCAACTTTAATAAAATGAGCATTCAATTTTAAGAATGTTAAGTGGATAGATATTGCATCGTCCCCCCCCACCCCCACCCCCCGCCAGCCTCCAGATTATCCATCACTGCCACCCAGAGCATTAACACCTGAAAATGCATTTCATGAATAACAAAGGCAAGTCCATTCTCACCTTAGAAACGGCATCTCTAGAAGAATTTGGGGGTCATGCTAAACTGTTCGCAGCAAAGGCCAGGGAAAAAGCCTACCTCTGGGAGGGGGCAGGGTAAGCATCAGATGCCAGTTAAGAACAGTGCCACAAAATAGTGCCTCGAATCCGTGTTGCTGAGTGAACTACCTCTGTTAGTCTACCTCTGTTGCTTCCCAGGGGCTATATCCAGATAGGCGGCAAGAAGATAAGGCTTATTAAAGTTGAAGATTCTACCGCGTCTCTCTCCTATGAGCAAGTGAAAGGTAGATGGTTTTCTACCAGATTTTAAGTTCAAGAATCACAGGATGATCTGGTCACATTCTCTTCACCAGGGTCCTAACTTCTGTGAACTTTTTGAACATGCTGATCTTTAAATGTGTCCTGCGCAAAGTGGCATCTTACATGTTGGCCAAGCTGACCCGTTAAGCCTTTTAGGGAAGAGCCCGTGTGCCGTGCGTTTGTGTAGCCCAGATTCTTTCTCCTAGTAGATCCTCGGCTCTGAGGCCACAGCCCTCATTTATTAGGGTGGGGCTACTACTACCAATAAATTGTTGACGCTTAATGGGGTTATCAGGATATTCACTTACTCAGAGGTTTTGGAGCAGGGCCCTTCCACCTTAGCTGCAGATTGTGATCACCAATTTTAATAAATACTAGGTCGCATTTCGTATCGGTACTTTTTAAAAATTTTTAAAAATATTTACTATTGAAAAACAGCATGAGCAGTGGAGGGACAGAGAGATGGGGAGACACAGAATCCAAAGCAGGCTCGACGCTCTGAGCTGTCAGCACAGAGCCCCACGCGGGGCTGGAATTCACAAATTGAGATCATGAACTGAGCTGAAGTCGGACGCTTCACCTACTGAGCGACCCAGGCGCCCCGTATCAATTCTCTTTTAATTAATTGGTCTGGGGTGCTGCAGGGGCGGGGTTAAAAAAAAATCTCTCCTGGTGATTCTGAGACTGGGAACTACCCGTTTAGAGACTGTCAAGGGAGGCTCCAGCCGATCACGACCAAAAGTTTGCGTTCCTTTTCTTATGCCCGCAGTTTCTGAGGCCTCACTCCCAATTCCTTGCCCGCGCATCGACGCCGAGCAGCGAACTTCAGGGCAAACGGACCGGACCGGCGGCGCGCGCACACACGTGTGACCACGCCTCACCTACGAGCAGGCGTGCGGCCTCGGGGGCGCGCCCGCGCGCCCTCCGCCCGCGCCGCCTGGTCCTCTCGCGAGGAAGTCCGGGCGCCGGAAGTGCCCCGAGCGCGCGGCGGCGGGGCGGCGCGCAGGGGCGGGCGCGCGGAAGGTGGCGGGAGGGAGAAGGCGCCCGGTCCCCGTGGGCCGCTGAGTGGGGGTGTCGCGCACGTACTGCCGGGGTGGGAGCTCTCCGGGGAGAGCCGAGGGCAGGGCAGCTGCGGGAGGCCCCTGTTGGCCTCCGACTGGGGTGTCACTGCGGGGCCGCCCCCATGTTGCGCTTTCCGACCTGTTTCCCATCCTTCCGGGTGGTGGGAGAGAAGCAGCTGCCGCAGGAGATCATTTTCCTGGTCTGGTCACCCAAGCGGGATCTCATCGCTTTGGCCAACACGGCGGGCGAGGTGAGTGAGCCCGACCCGACAGCGAGCGCCTTGCAGACTGCACCAGCCTCAGTTTCCCGTTCTGTGGACTTGCTGGGCCGCCCGTGTACCACGCCCTTTCCAAGCAGCTGTAAACCTTAAGTGAAAGTATAAGGGCCCGTGTAAGGGAAAGATAATTGATGTGCCCGTTTTCCGTATTCCATGGCAAAAACAACAGTTTTCACACAGCACAGTCACACAGTCCTGCATTCCCGAGTCTCTTTGAGTCATTTATTTGTTAAATGGGCTTTTTTAAAAACCTGTAACGCATCACTCATGAACTAGACATAGTAGATCCACAGACCTTGCCCTAAATTTGCATAGGGTTTTGTAACAACAGAAGAGTAACTGTCATTCTGTAGCTGCAAATGTGCATGCATGTAGCTGCCACAGAGGTGGTGTTTAAAAATCTAGAATCTGTTGTCCAGGCTCTGTACTCTGGTCTGGATGGCTACCTCCTGTTAAAAATACCTTTAAGTTGAGCAAGAGAGTGGACTGTCCCTGTGTGTCCTCAAGTTGGCATTTCTCGTTCGTAGCACGTTAGAGTTTATCAGGTCTAAACCCGCTGTATCTACCTTTCTCCCGAGAGTTTTTAATTACCTGGCAGCCATTTTGTAAGGAAACCTTCAGCTGTGCATCTTTCCTCCTTTGGCCTTTGGGCAGGTTTCCTGATAGTTCCCTGGCCAGGAGAGAGTTGTGCTGTGTGCATACACACTTGGAAACTAGGTGGTAAGGAACACTTAGCCTGCAAAGCTGCATCACTATAGTGACTCCTAATAACTTCTCCCCAGGTACCCGTGTCTCCTTTCTCAAGGCCCTCTTGTGAAATCTTCTGGTCTCTTTCCTTTGCCACTGTGCCTCGGAAATCCTCGTGCTCTAGACAGGAGTGCAGATAGTGCAGCCACAGCTCCTAGTGTAGGAGTGAGGGGAGAGAATGGGGCCTGAGTCCCACTAGGTGTGCGTGGACACTTGTGTCGCTGTTCTCAGTGAAGAAGAAAGAGTGCTGTATAGGAGTGAGGATGGAGAAGAGAATTTTGGAGTTGGGGGAGAAAGGCATATGAAAGGCTGGCAAGGCAAGTGGACTAGGGGAATTTAGTAAGATTGCTGGTTGGTGTTAAGAGCCACAGGGAGTTAGTGGTCTTGTAGTTTGAGAGGGAACCTTGTGAGCACGGTTGTTTCTGCTATTCTGTGGGACTGTGTGGGCACAGGCATCATTGGGTTTAACCAGGGTATTTTTCCAAGTGTGACCTAGCAAGAGGGATGCAAGAGAGTTAAAGTTACATGGAAGAGGAGCGATTGTAATGACGCACCTTGGATTCTAACATGATTAAGTGTGGAAGTGGTGTGTGTGAGTGAGGGATGGTGAGTAGGTGGACTCAGTGGGTTGTATGACTTGGTTCATACTTGGTGGAGGAATTGCAGTTGGTTATTAGTAGGGATGAGCCGGAAGAGTAGAAGCAATGATGGAAAGTGGGAGGTTTGGAACACTGTGGCAGCACTTGTAGCTGTAATGACAAAGGTCAAGGGCATGACCCTGGGAGTGACTGAGGTGAGTTGAAAATGCCATCATTAGAAGAAAGGCAGTTGAGAACTGAAAAGCTAGGACATCATAGCTCTTGAAATCCCTGTGAATGATGAGGAACAGTGTTAGGAAGCATGAATGAGGCAGGGAGGAGTCCAGATCTTCCAAGAATGAGGAGAATGGCCTCGGGCTCTTTAGATGACTGTAGTTAAGCGTGGTAGTAGGTGGCATGATGTGACTGCGTCTGTTCAAAGAGTATTTTAGAGAAGAAAAGTCATCCAGAAATGGCATCGGGCAACAGGGAGGAAACCTGCTTCATCTGCTGGCCAGGTGATATGGGGAACACAGGGTACAGAACGGCTGTCACCGGAGAATCCTGCAGGGAAGCAGTGTCCTTGGGTGAGAAGCTCGTTTCAGAGAAGAGAATGAAGATGTGGAGATCTAAAGGATAGCTGACTGTGAACTCCAGAGGGCACAGAGGAAGCGTTTCAGAAGTAGGGAGTATCAGGGATGGCTCCCAAAAGAGCATGGAGTTTAGGGGATGAAGGGTTCCTTGGGAGGCCTGGCTTCCCTGTGGGGCCCCTGTGCCGGGAGTGAATATGAGACAGGGCAGGGAGAGGGGGGCTGAGACGGTGTGGGAGGGGCTGCGGGAGCACTCGCAGTTCTGAGGCCTTTCCTTCCTTTTTTTTCAATGCTCGGATAGAGGATGGAGTGGGGGCAGCGTTATTTTTGAATCAGTAGGAGCTCTGGTGCTCCATCTTGACCCTCCATGGTGGGAATTTACCCAAGTGGAAGTGGAAGTTTAGAATGACTAAGTGACCCATCCAAGCTCTATGGCCAGTACGTGACACAGCTGAAATTTGATCCCGAGGTGTCTGATTCCAAGTTTAGTGTTATTTGACCATATGACAGCTACCTTTCTAGTCCTGCTTATGTTATTTCTTTTTTTTTTCATCATCATCTTGGACAACCTCATTCCTTTTGAAAAGGTAAGTCTCTTGTTGACCTAGAAGATAGGAAAATGTGTAGAGTACGGGATCAAATTGGATCTTGTTTCACCCGTCTTTTTGAATATATCTTAGGTACATTTAGACCCTTTTAAATTCTTCTAATTTCTTCTGATAGCTAAATATTATGCTTGAGATTGTTTTTTTAAATGTTTATTTTTGAGAGAGAGAGTGTATGTGTGTGTATGTGCCCATGCTCGTGGGGGAGGGGCAGAGAGAGGGGGAGACAAAGGATCCAAAGTGGGCAGGGAGCCCCAGGAACCACGAGATCATGACCTGAGCCAAAGTCGGATGCTTAACTGACTGAGCCACCTAGGTTCCCCTACTTGAGATTATGTTTAAAGAATTTATAGGAGGGATCTAGGTTTATTTCATCTTTGGAAATGGAGTTTTTATTTTTTGCCATTGTATCTGCTTTGTCTTAGGTTTTACTTCATCGACTTGCAAGCTTTCATCGAGTTTGGAGCTTTCCACCAAATGAAAATACAGGAAAGGAAGTGACCTGTCTGGCTTGGAGACCAGATGGCAAACGTAATGATGGGCTTATTTAAAATTACATTACTATTCACAAAAAGTGTTTTGTAAAGAAAGCTTATTTCCAGAAAAAATTTATTGTTATATTCTTTTTGTATACTAAGTATCAGTTTGGAAACTTTGTTTTTTGGAATGCTTTAAAGTGCTTTCATAGAACTGAGGTTAATTTTACTATGTTGTTTCTTGGCAGAACTCTTTCTAAAATGAAATCTGACTTCTTGGTAAAGATAACTCCTAAAATGAAATCTGATGGAATATACAAAATACTTAGGTTTTATTCCTTATGCTGTCTTGTCCTGCACTGATGGCCCAAGCTTCATCCACCATTCACTAGTCCATTCAGTGCCACTGTGGCCTTTTCTCCCAAAAATGAATGTTAGCATTAAGTGTGTGGCTCATAAATATTCTCTCTTCACGAATGCTTGCCTCACCTGAAGGACTCTCAGCTCTGACTCCTGCCTTCCATTTCTGTATGATCCTTCTCCTGTTGCCCTTTATTTTGTAGCTTGTTGTGGCTTTGGCAACACAAAGGAACTCTCTCCTTCCGTGTGTTGTTTTACAATGACAGTAGATATTTGAGCTGTTGGGCAGATACAGTCAATACAGTAAGATGCTGTAAATTATATGGCTTCAAGTTCATCTGTTACCATTGATGCTTTAAGAAGAAAAGCTGAATTGTTTTTGTAAAATGATATGTACTCCACATTGCTCACTTTTTTTCCTAGTAAATATAAATGAGTATGCAAAAAACAGCCCCAGCTGTTTCTAGCTGTACTCAATTTATTCAGCTCTTATTTTAGCTTTTTTTTTTTTAAAGTATGTGTAGAATTAGAGGGCTTTGTAAGTAACATCTAGAGACCTTGTATTCTTCATCCAAAAACACCAGAATCTCAAACACAAATCATGAAAGTCACTGTATGTTGACATGTATATATCTATATCTATCTCTCTATATGTGTATTACATATATGTGTGTATGTGTAATACACATATATATATATCTATATATCTACAACTACATATAGATTTTTTAATCATTAAAGATATACCTTGTGGTTTTGGACAGTTAAAAGTTTTGTTAAGTAATGATTATTTCAAGGTTGCTTTAAATTGTTTTGAAGAAAAGGAACCTGGATTGCCTCACATCCAGCAAAATTGCAGGTCTTGGTATATGGCGAAACTCACAGCCCTCTACATAGAAATTCCTAAATTGGGTTTGTTAGGAAGATATCAGTGACTTATGTGGAGCAATTGTACAAGATAATTCAGCCACAGTGAAAGGAAGAAGACTCCTCAGTATTTGATGGCCTTGTTTCTCAGGAAGGGTTAGAAACAAAAGGGAAATACAAAACCTAAGAACCAAGCAGATGTAATCGCCTCTTATATTTTAGTGTTTCCAAGACCAGCAGATCTTGGCGATCTGCTATTGTTTATCCTGTTTATTGTTTATTGTATATCCTGTTTATTGTTAAGACCTGTTCTGTATCTCTGCTTGGTAACAGCGTTCCAGTTCAGAGGCTTTGAGGTGTAAGAGGGTAAGTGCAGCACATGAGAAAGTAGTAGGTTGCTCATGAAAGTTTGAGCCTTTGCAGATAAGCTTAGATAACAGCAAAACTCCGTGCAAAGATATCCTTCAGTTTTTAAAATATTAGAGGAAGGATTTTTAGGTTAAATAATTTCTATGATTATGATGCCTTTAAAATAATAAAACTGGGCATGAAGTGAAATAGCCTTTTAGTTTTCTCGAATCTTGCTGTAATTTATCTTGATTGTTTCTTCTTGTTTCAGTTTTGGCCTTTGCTCTTGCTGACACCAAGAAAATTGTTCTGTGTGACGTAGAAAAACCTGAAAGCTTGCACTCTTTTTCCGTGGAGGCTCCGGTTTCTTGTATGCATTGGATGGAAGTGACTGCAGAAAGCAGGTGGGGTCACACGCAGAGAACCCCCATAGTGACAGCAAGGCAGTCACACAGCTTCTGGTTTTTCACATGGAGACTTAAGGGTGTCTGAGTGTTGACCATGGACACATTGCATTTAACTTTGGGCTTTAAGTTTGTCAAGATGACCTTTTTTAATGCTTTGTTAGATTTTTTTTCTTCTAAAAATAAATGTTTTCTTTATTGGAGCAATAGTACCTGAATGGCTAAGATTTTTCTTTGCTTTTTTATTTTTAGTAGTTTATACCAGTGATTTATACTTTCAAGTAATAGAAAATAAAATTACTAATTAGCAAATGGAGGTTTTATTTTTCTTTTCACCATCTATTTCCAGCAGAGCTTGGTTCTTTTGCATCTTAGTAAATGTCCTGAGTACCAAAGTGCTATATCGAGCACCCTGTTCCGATGCTAAATGAGTTCTTTCTGTATCCATGGTCCTGATAGTTTCCTAGCTTCATGAAAATAACTTTTTGTCTTAATCTACAATCAAGTAATATACCAGGCCTGCAGTAAAGATGGTGTAAAGGATAAGTGGGTTTTGCTAATACTGAAAATAAAAGGTGTTGGGGTTTTTTTTGAGGAAATACAGTAATTTTGTTTTCAATAGCTTTTCCTTAAATTTTAAGTTATTATCAGATTAACCAAGGGCGAGTCTGTGAAGAATTGGATAACAAGGATCTAGCCTGGCATTTGAAATTCACCATAGATAAAACAGTGAATATAGCAAATCTAGATATTTGCTACCCATCATTAAATAATGCAGGGTAAGCAAATGGTCAGGTGACTGTATAGATGCTTAGAGGAGCAGAGTATACTGTGTCATTTCTGTGACATTCTAGGTACCTGCTAAGTGTATCTCTAACATACTTCCTACCAATAATTTAGAAATATAATGTGGAGATTCCAGGGTCTCAAAAGATGCCTAGTTTGAGTGAAAGTGGGAAAAAAATGTTTGCCAAGCCACCACTTTTTCACCTTTTCACTCATTTATTACCAACCATATATGGAGGTAGAATTGAAAAAAGCAGATAAATAATAGTAAAACCTTGGTTTGCAAGCATAAGTCATTCTGGAAACCTGCTTGTAATCTAAAGCACTCATATATCAAAGTGAATTTCAAGAATCATTGGCTCAGTTGTGATCATGCAACATTTGGCATCAGGTACTGCTCATATTGCAAGACTTCTCTCGTTTATCAGGTTAAAATTTATTAGAAATGTTTGCTCATCTTGCTGAACACTCACAGAACAAGTTACTCTCAACCCAAGTCATTTCAGAATACATGATGTCATTTTATATACCTGCCAGGTTGTCAATTCCCCAAATGTATGTAAGCCATTGAACCCACAGTTAAAATGATACAATAACTGCAGTGTTCTCTAAAATTATTCTTGGTACTCATCTGTTCAGTGTTCTTAGGTGAGAGTTAAGAATACACAGAGAAAATTGTTTATTAATTTTCTAAGTATAAAGTGGCTGGATTATTTTTTTTTTTGGCAGAAATAAAGCCTCTTGTAAATTAACAATTTTCTATTTTTCTGTTTCTTGTTTGTGATTGCCATAATGACTATTTTACAGTAGTAAAATATGTGTGACATACTGTTTACTTTATTAAATAGTAAAAATGCTATTTTTAAAAGAAATACTCGGTTTTATATATATATATATATAAAAATAGCATTTTTTAATAAACAAGTAGAATCTTTGGTATTTTTGTAATGCCTTTTTGCTTTTCTTTTCAGTGTTCTAACATCTTTTTATAATGCTGAAGATGAATCAAATCTTCTCTTACCTAAACTACCTACACTGCCAAAAAAGTAAGTATCAGAGTTTAATTTCATTGCAGATTTCTCTTTCCTTTACTTTTAATACTGTGATAATTTTCTTATGTGTTTTAAAAAATATATTTCTATTATTTTTTAAACCAATCTCTGTTTTTCTCTAGTTATAGCAACACCTCAAAAATATTTAGGTAAGCGATGCCTTTTTTGTTTTCAGTATGATAATCTTTTATTCGTTGAAAGATATACTTGAAAAGTAACCTAATTTATTTTTATATTTTAGTGAAGAAAATTCTGATGAAATTATTAAGCTTTTGGGAGACGTCAGGTAAGTCTTGCAAATATCTTAAATGACAAGTCTAATTTCTTTAAGTTGCTACCTGAAGCAGAATTTAGGGTTTCAAGGACAGTTCCTTTATTTGTCATGGTATTTCATTGCTGACAAACCTCTGAACAATACACAGACATTAGTTATTGTTGACTTGTTTGTGTACGGTTTTTGATTGTGTCAAGTGTAATAATGCTGTAATGTACCTTTCTTTATTCTAATAAGTAAAGGAGGTTAGAAGGTACTAGAGTTTCTAAAATTTAAGTTTAAATATTCCAAATTTTTTAAGCCCTTTTAATATACATGTAGCATCAGAGCCATGATACATGATACAACTGATAGCACTTTGTATGAGCAAGGATTGTGTTGTGATTGAGAGTATATAAATATAGTGATTGCGAAAATACCGTATCCTTATTTTACTGTAAACTGATGTTTTTAGGCTAGAACAAATTTATGTTCCTTTGAGAAAAGGAGTAGCCCACTGTGATTGAATATCGAGTATTGGTGAATTTGGTGTTTCAGTTCTCCCTTGGGGGAGCCTCACTTTGCACGTTATTTGAGAGCAAGAACAATTTCTGTCTCCGTTTAAGAACACGGTCTTCTCTGTTGTCCTCAGCTTGTTGCATTACTTTTAATTAGGCTGAATATTCTTGTCCTCGGAGGAAGCTCTGGATTTATTGAGCTCTATGCCTATGGAATGTTCAAGATTGCTCGAGTCACAGGGGTAAGTTTTCCTTTAAAATTTTCTATATCTTTTATTTCTCAGAATATACCACCTAGAATACACCAGCCACCTGATTTATGGAAAAAGAATGAGACACTATCTTTTTTTTTCCTCAGTTTCAATTATTGGCATTCTTCATTTTTAAATATTAAGAGGATAATTTTCTTACTAAGATAAATATTGATATGGTATCTATGAAGATCAGGGACTATTAGTGGAATTAGTCAAGTTTTTCATAACAAAAAGATCTGGAGGACAGACACACTTGATGATGATTGTATGTTTTTGTAGCCTGTAGTCTGGGGGAGCTACACTTTGTGATCAGGGTGTGAGGACGTCACAGAAGCCATCTTCTGCTTATAATGGGTCTGCCGTGGTCTTCTCCGTAGCTTTTCCGTCCTGCTCTCGCCATTCCTGAGAGGGATAGAAAATATTGTTGGCTCTCCAGCACTTGATTTGGGCCCTTGATGGAGGGGTGTGTGCACGTGTGTCTCCTTGTGGACGAGGCAGACAAATACCTTCGTCTCCCACATGTGTGGAAGGAGCCAGGCATGTGTGTTTCTACTTTTCAGAGATCTGTGAATTTTTGTTCCCTATATTGTAAGCAGACGCAGTGTAGCGCTAATCCTAAGTAGCGCGGGGTATTTGACTGTTTTCCAGATCGTCGGTACTTGTCTCGCATTATGTTTATCCAGTGATTTGAAATCACTCTCCGTGGTCACAGAGGTTTCTGCAGGTGGTGCTTCAGAGGTTTCCTACTTCCAGGTGAGTATGGAAGCCCGGTAGCAGCACAGAGTAGAGATTTTTAAGATTTTGACAGGTTTTTATTATCCTCATCTTCGAGTTCTAATGGTTATTAAAACAAAGGAAAAAAACCACAACAACTTGGAGCTTCTGAGTCTCATATTTAAAATCTTATTCTAGTGAACACTATTACTCCTGTGGCCCAGTGTAGTTTTCATAAAAACAGTGTTTTGATGGTTTATTAATGACCATATTAATTGGTTGCTAAACCAGTTCATCTTTGTACCGAGTGTGTTCTTAGGGCTCTGATCCTAATAATAATAATAATAGCTAGTATTTATTAAGTGTTTAATATGTGCCAAGTACTGAGTGATTCATTGTGGTCCTTTTGAATCCTCACCGCAACTTAATAGGTGGGTCCGATTATTATCCGCATATTATAGATAAGAAAATGAGCGCACAGAAAAATGGCAGAACTTGCTCGGTGTCGTGCATTTAGGAAGTGACACTGGGCAGTCTGGCTCCAGAGTTGGTGCTCTTAACCAACACATTTTCTCTTGTGTAAGATGATCACTTAATGTTGGCAAAAACCTTCTGTGTGTTGTTGTATGCTGCTTGTATTGTAGGTTGTGGGAGCTGTGTTGGGCTCCTATAGAGTATTTAGATGGTGGCCGTGGCTTTAAGAAAATCTTCCCTAGATTTTTTTTTTAAGTAATCTCTACACCCAACGTGAGGCTCGAACTCACAATCCTGAGATCAATAGTTGCACGTTTCATCAACTGAGCCAGCCAGACGCCCCTTCCCTAGATATTTATACCAAATAACCCAGCTACTTAGCCAAGGATGCATGAATTCTCAAACAGATGTAGGTCAGAATGATGCAGAATGCACTGTGTATGATGCTTTCCGGTATTTGTTGTTCTATCAGAGCATCAGGGAACTCTTGACTCCCTGAGGCTCCGGAATAGTTGTTCACATTTGCTCTTCCTCTTAAAGTTCTGGGAAAATATGACTTCTAGGATTGCAGTTCATGCTATAGTAAGATGATATACTATTTCTTTGAAGTTTATGATGGATATTCTTTTAAAAAACAGCTTTATTGAGAGATCATTCTTGTACCATTGTAATAGATAGTTACTATGTGTTTGTCAGTAATATATAGTTTTTAAAAAACTTTTTACATGTATTTGTAATCTTTTTTTTTTTAATTTCTCAGAATAGTGTTATGAAATAGATTATTATCTTTATTTGGCTATGGAGAGGGGATTGTTAACCTAGAGAGGGTAATCTGTGGTCGGGTAAACATGGCAGATTAGAAAATCCTACAGTTCTGTTCTGTTAGTCTCCAAAGTCCTAGGCTCCCAGGGAGCAGAATTTGGTCATCGTCTTTCTGATAAGTTAGACCTCGACTCTTCTAAACTGTAAGATTTTTTTTTTTGAGCTGGGAGGGACTTTTTTTTTTTTTTATCTTTAAAAAGAGTGTGTGTGATTATAACTTACTTTATTTTGACTTTACAGCTTGAAACCAACCTGTTGTACTCCTTCTTACCTGAAGTAACTCGGATGGCTAGAAAGTTTACTCACATTTCAGCTCTTTTACAGGTATTTATTTATATCTCATTTTATGTGAATATTTACTGTAAGTTTTTAATAGTCTATAAAACACAGATTTTATTTTGTAAAGCTAACTCTCTGTGGTATAAACATGTCTGTTTGATAATCTAATAATATCCCTTAAAGCAAGAAAAAGGGATTTAATTGAAAAATCTCTTCCCACCCATCTCTTTTGCTCCAGAAGAAAAAGAAATAGTAGTTTAAATTTTTTAAAAACATTCCTGTAAGTGAAATAACATTTTGGAATTTTAAAAGCTTTATTGCAAATAAAGCATTATGGAGAACAGCCATCCTATCAATTTTCTTTTTATGCTAATAAACCCACCCCAAATTAGCTTGTGATACTGTAGGTCAGTGTCTTAGTTAGCAGTCAGGGCTGGGCTCAGCCAGAGTTCTGTGGACCCGGACCAGGACGCTCATCTCAGCGGGGCCTGGTCGTGCATCAGCGGTCAGCTGGCTGGTCTCAGTGTCCCTTAGTCATGATGGCTCCTCATTCATCATCTCCAGCAGGCTCACCCAGGCTCATCCGTGATGTGGTGGCCTCAGCAGGGGTGTCGAGTGCAAGTGGACATGTGCGAAACCTTTTGAGGCCCTGGACTCAGTGTCCCTTTTGCTGTTTGTTGGTCACAGCAAGGCATGAGGTCAGCCCAGGTGGCTAGAAATGGACTCCGCGTCTGTATAGAGGAGCTACAACAATTGTGTCTTTTCTTTTTCAGTCTGACACAGTCACTGACTGACTGGATGTCAAAGATTTCTGGAGATCAGTGTCTGTTTAAGGATTCTGTTTGAAAATTGTATAGCTGACTAAACCAGCATATTGACAGTTAGTGTAAATGAAACATACATAAAAAGCTGGAGGATGTCTGTTTTACCAGATAAAACTTTAATTTCAAAGTGTTTGATGGGTAAGTGATTATTAAATATTAGCTGTGGTCTTCTCTTTCTCAGGCTGAGTTAAAAATGATTGAAAGTAAATTCTGGATTTCTTTGAGATAGTTGAGAGTAAAAGGCATGTATTAGCACATTGATTTACATTTTTTTTTACCATTTTAACATTTTTTTTCTTCTTGTTAATAGTATATAAATTTGTCACTAACATGTATGTGTGAAGCGTGGGAAGAAATACTGATGCAGATGGATTCTCGTCTCACCAAGTTTGTGCAGGTAACGTTCATGGCATTTTCCTTGGAAGGAGTGAAAGAATGCACGGTGTCCTCTTCTACTTTATGAGATGTCAGGGGAAACTGGTCTGATTTGGAAGAGGCAGAGGTCAGGATCACAGATGGTTTGGTCTAACCTCACACTGTTTCCCCAGAGGACAGGCTCTCCTCCCACTGGTGCAGTGTAGGTGGGGACGGGGTGTGGAGTGGAGGGGTGGGCACAGGGGAGTAAGGGCCAATGGTGGTGGAAGAGCTGACCGGCTGCTTTCCAGTAACTGATAGTTCACGTAATCAGTTTAAATATGGATTTGAAGGAAGGTTAAGGAAAAGGAAGGGAGTCTTGCTCCTGTTAATTTTAGTTCTGAATCATACATATGCTTATAATTTTCAAAATACACGTCATTATTTTATCCCTTTTGTCTAGGAGAAGAGCACAACCACTTCAGTGCAAGATGAATTCATGCACTTGCTGTTGTGGGGGAAAGCAAGGTAGTAAACTCACACTGGTTGCCCTTGCGTTTTCTTTTTTTTTTACAGTAGTTTTTTTATTTCAAAAGTAATTCATATTCATTGTAAAAAAAAAAAAAAAAAGGAAAGAAAATTCTGGTGCACAAGAGTAAAAAATAGTATATATCTTTTTAGACTTTTCCATGCATTTTTTTATGTAAATCTAATCATTTTCTGTCTGTTATATTTCCAAATGTATAAAAAATATTTTAATTTTATATGGTCAGATCCGTCTTTTCCCTTGTAGTATCTGCCTTCATGTTATTCTTAAAAAGACCTTTTCCATCCTAAGAGTATTCAAAGATTGAACTGTATTTTCTTCTAGAGTTTTTCTGTGGTGTATATTATATTCTATTCACATGTTCCAGATGTGATTTATTAGGTTATATGCTGTGGAGGACTGACTTCTTCTTTCCTGAAGGTTTATGTAATTGCCCAGCATAATTTATTGAGTATCACACTTTGTCCTTAGGAGTTTGTTGAAATGTTATTTTAGCATTCAGTACCTCTTAAAAATAGATCAGTCTGTTTCTGGACTTTTTTTATTCCTGTTTTTTGTCCTTTTGTGAGCATAACAAAGTCTTAATTTTTTTGGACTATTTCTTTTTGTTTATTTTGCTAAAAAATGTTTTTACTTTGAAATTTAAAAGTTTTTAGTGATGCATTCAGAATTTGAATGGAGAAGACTAAAAATACTTTTCTTTTCATTGTAGTGCTGAACTTCAGACCCTCTTAATGAACCAGTTAACAGTAAAGGTGCAGTTAAAGTATCTTTTTATTTAAATGTCCATGTTCACATGCCTAATTTTTTTTTTTAGAGCAGAATGCAATATTTTATATGCTAAATATATTTTTTTCTCTTAATTAGGGCTTAAAAAAACTTGGCCAGTCTATAGAGTCGTCATATTCCAGTATACAAAAATTGGTTATAAGTCACTTACAGAGGTATGAAGGTGGTGTCGAATTTTTGGCATTGCTTCTATATATACATGGTGTTGGTGTTCCTTCATCATCTTGCATTTTTCATTTTGAGCTTTTTCTAGCTGAAATTGTTGCTTTGGCACTTGAGTGAGGGAAATCTTGGAGTGCCCAAGATTTTTAAAGGATCGATAATGGTAGTTCTGCAGATAGTTTTCAGACATCTTTTAATCGGTCTAGGTTCTCTGTCTGGCCTTTTCTCTCAGCCAAATGACCAGGAGTAACTGGAAATCCAGAATGGTCATATGGCTGGCCTGAAGTTACTAAGTGTCACAGTCAGACTCCGTCTCTGACCTTCAGGTCTTGTGCTGTTTCTATTGCCAGCTCCCTTAGTGAAGCAGTTTGCACATGGATGTTCAGTCAACGTTTGACTTAAATTTTGATAAATCCCTTTATGCTGAGGACTTAGCCCTGTCTACGTCGCCTCTCCCTTGGATCACTGCAGTGCCATCTGGCCTGGTTTCCAGTTCACATGGACATTTGTGCCCCTCAAATGTATTTCCCATAGCAGATCTGATCATGTTACTCTTACTTACAAACTTACAAACTTCCAGCACCCTTCTGTTGTCCTTAGGACCTAGACCTCTGCGCGGCCTTTAACACGCCTACCTCTCTGCTTCATGCACACTGGTGACTTTCTCAGACTTGACTTTTTTTCTTCCTACCCAGGGCTTCTGTGCATCTGTCTTGCCTTCTGGGACACTCCCACCCACTTCTTCACTCACACTCTTTAGATCTCAGCTCAAATACCACTTTTCCCGAGAAGCCTTCCCTAATCCCAAATTACACCTGCATCTGTGAGCATTTCCTCCATTCCATTATGGCGGTTGGAATGATACACTGTCTGTGGCTGTGACTGTCCTCCCCCTTAGACTGTCAGTGCCATGAGGTTGTGTTCACTAGGATGTCCCTAGCGCATAGCACAGTGCCTGACCTGAAGTCAGAGCTTAATAGATATTTGTTGAATGTTACATTCACAGCCTTTGGGTGAATAGGATGGCCACATGACTATCTTAAAAGTGCCAGGGCTAACTCTGGAACATAATTTGATCTCACAAAATTTAATCTTGTGGTTATGTATTCATCTCAGACATGACGACCAAAGATTCTGCTACTTTCTTAGAGAAAATTTTGACAGAGAATTACTTCTCATAGAAAGAAAATTAAGGTTACTTTCAGTTTTTATTTCTGAAAATTTGGAAATGTTTAGGCAAGATAGCAGGTGTCTGCCACCTTGTAATGACCGTAATTTATTTCTGCTCCATTTTGATAGTGGCTCCGAGTCTTTATTATACCATTTGAGTGAACTGAAAGGAATGGCTTCATGGAAGCAAAAATATGAGCCTCTTGGACTGGATGCTGCAGGAATCGAAGGTAAGTTTATTGTTCCATAGACTACGTTAAACATGCTTTACTTATTTCACAAATGACATTTAATTATTTCTTTCTTTTTAGATGCGATTACTGCGGTGGGTTCTTTCATACTCAAGGCAAATGAACTTCTTCAGTAAGTATGCGAGGGTACCTGGAGTCATGACCTGAGAATACTCTTTTTATGAGAAAGAACACACCAAATTGTCATGATTTTCTTAAAATGAGTTTCTAAGTTTTTATCAGAATTGTATCTTTACATGATTAAAACAAGCTAATAATAAAAGTCTCTTAATTAGAGAGGCATTTTACTCTCCCACCAGCCTCCCTCTGAGCCCCTCTGCAGATAAAGAACGAGAGTAGATGCAAAGAAAACAGCAAATGTCTCTTGAGGGGTTTTGCTGTAAAGGAATGGCCGGTAGTTGGGAACCGTTGTCAGGTCTGTCATCTTACGATGGGATAAGTTAGAGCATCTATGATGCCATGTTCTCCTCAGAAGGGAGCACGTGATGGCGGCAGACTGAGGAGAGGATCGCCGGAGCAAGAGTATGGGAGGGGGTGGCCGTGTAGTGCATCAGGGAATGTGCCGGAACAATAGCTTTTCCGTAATTACAGGAGAGAAGGCTGTGGAAAGGGGCCCAGATGGTAGTACGTGAGCGTGTGGGGCTGGGGGAGATTCATTTCCAATTGTCCTGATTGTCTTAATGAAATAGGAATCTTCTGTTGGCAGCTGAAGGTCAGGGCGGGGAGGTGGTTTAGGAATAAAGGAAAAGCTGTGACCCGATTGTCCAGTGGGAGGGTGAACCAGAGGCTGAAACAGGAGCTGATGCTGAGGGCCCTTGGTTAGTGCCTATGAGTGTGTGGAAGTGAGAGCTGACCCCACGGCTCCAGTTTTCCGGCCGGGGTCAGCTGACGGTGCTGGGGCACAGAGCAAGTGAGCTGTTGGATTTGCTAGGCTCGGTGACTACAGTGAAGCAGCAGTGGGGCAAGGGAATTACAGCCAGGGCATGATTACAATGAACCCTGAATTTAAGCTGGTTTAGGAGGAAGAAGGGAGCCGAGCTGGTATGGGTGGGAGGCAGGGATCAGAGGTGGGGGAACCAGCGGGCAGCGGTCTTCGTGAGATGAAAGTGGGGGACCTGGAGGGAGGCCACTGGGAAGATAGGTGGCTGTTGGTGAGTGGCAACGCTTCACATCGAGATTTAGAGGGTTCAAGTTGGCAGCGATGGTCTAGGCTGTGAACTTTGGAATCAACAGTCAAGGTGTGGTAGAGGATGTGACTATGACCTGAACCACTGCATTGAATTGTTCATCATGGGAGCCGGAGTCTCTCCATTCCCAAACGTGTCTTCTTAGTTCTTTCAAAGCCATGCTCTTGCTTTGTCGATGACCTCAAATCTCTGAGGCCCTTAGTTAGATATTTTTAAAAGTGTGCTGTTCCCGGAATGATCTTCACTGCCTGAGTCAGCTTTTCTGTTTGCCTTGGTCTCTGGTTGCGAGCTCTCTTAAATACCTGATGCTCGATGGTTTCCTCCTGTTTATTCTTGAGGCGCTTGAAAGCCGCCGGACAGGCCTGGGCGCAGAGGTGCAGGGAGCCGGCCTGTGAGCAGAGCACGGAGCCTGCTGCGGGGCCGATTCCTCTCTTCGTGTTCCGGTTCTCACAGGACTCCCGTTCGTCTGTTGTGGACCCCATGTGGCCAGGGTCTGAGTGTCCCTGGGACTCTGCAAGCAGATTGCTCCTTTCCCGTGCCCTCTCCGTGGACTCCCTGGGTTGCGGCTGCCTCTGCTGAGCTTCACCAGTAACGTGCCCTTGCTGACACCTCTGAAATGGATTTCTTTTCTGTCCTCTGTTTTCGGGAGTTAATTAGGCACCCCTTCCCACCAATCCATTACCACATTCACGGGCTTTAGAAGGTCAAGGTTGTAGACCCTGGTGCTGAGAGAACAAAATGAGAAGAGAGATGACATTGTTTCTCCTGTGTGTTGATTATTTTTTGGTTCACCATATTTGCGCAGAGCAAATGTGAAATACTAAGCTTTCTGTGATCACTTTCAATATGAAAGAAAGGTAGTTTATTTAACTTCTTGATCCCTTGGATGAAGTTGACTGTAGCATTATTGTTTTAGGTGATAGGTGGGGAAATTGAGGAAGTGAGAACTTTGATGTTAGCCTGTGACAGAGCAGGGGTTGCCAGCGGTGGGTGTCAGAGTATTGATCAGGAAAGACAAAAAGGAATTTTTCTTCCTTTTTTCATTTTGCCCCAGGAGAGATTTGATTATATTGCTTGGTACCATAAATGTCGCCGTCTGTTGATGTCAAGTGTTTAGCATGTTTTTTTTTTTTTTTTTTTTTTTTAATATTTTTATTTATTTCTAGGAGAGAGAGAGAGACAGCATGAGCAGGGGAGGGTCAGAGAGAGAGGGAGTCACAGACTGAAACAGGCTCCAGGCTCTGAGCTGGCAGTCAGCACAGAGCCCGACGCGGGGCTCGAACCCACGAACCGCGAGATCATGACCTAAGCGAAAGTCGGACACTTAACCAACTAAGCCACCCAGGTGCCCCAAGTGTTTAGCATGTTAATGGGACTGGCCCACCCCTCAGTGGTGCTATGGAACCTCTTGCTTGGAAGGGGCTGAGAGACTTAGGAATGAAAACTGCGGTCTTATGTAGAGTAGTTACTTATAGATGTGGAGGTACAGAGATGTTTTAGAAGGGATACCCATATCCTTATTTAGAGGCCTTTAGATCAAGATGAAGATGACTTCCACCTATAACATTGGACTCTGGGGGGTGCGTTTGTGTAAAAGCTGAAGGAAATTCAATGTTTCAGATCAGTTACTGTAAGCATCAAAAATCTACTTCCAAAAATAATGTCCACTGACACCAGAGGTAGTGACATAGTACAAATAGGTAATAATGGTTTCCTGTTGGCGTTGATGTTTTTTCTTCATACTGACCAGTGAGTATATTTTTAACCTGAGGATAATGCTGAAAGTGTTTTTTTTTCTGACTTTCTTTTATTTGCAAAAGTTGGAAAAGGATTTCATACTTGACTAAATGCTGGGAAAGACCATGACACAGTCTGTGGCGAGGCTGTTATAACCAGTTAGAATCTGAGAGATTTGCTTTATTTTTGAAAAGAACCAGGATTTGCTCTCCTGAAGCTTTACTTTTAGGTATGTGTTTGATTTGTAAAATCTGTTCTAAAGGCTTAAATGTCCTCCAGGTAGGATAAAATAGAATGGTAAGGATTATTCTGTCCCACACCAATTGAACAGTGATACATGAACCCTGTATAATAATTTTATTTCTGATTTCTTTTATTTTTATCTTTTCAGAGTTATAGATAGTAGTATGAAAAACTTCAAAGCTTTTTTCCGCTGGCTTTATGTGGGTAAGTTAATTGAATGAAACATTCTTACTACTTTAACACTTCTTTAAAAACTGTGGGAGTATCAATTTAGAATATTTAATTTAAGTTACTCTAGTAAAATTTCCAGTAACTGTAGAGTAGAGAGAATGGTATAAATGGACCGTCTTCTACCATTCCCTGGCTCACCAGCTTTCAACACAAGTCCAGTCTTATTTCCTTTGCACACCTAGCCAGCCCTGGCTCCCTGCAAATGTAACGTGTAGCTTTTTGATGGTCTCTCAAGCACTGATGATTGACTTTTTTTTCTTTTTTTTTTTTTTTAACCTTGTAATGTCCCTTAGGTTAAAATAACATTTGTGGATCTCTACTATGTATTAGCAGTGTTTGGATTTAGATTTTTTTAAAAGAAAGGGCGTGGGGAAGACCTAGCCTCTGTCCTTGGGTCGCTTATTTCCTGTGTCATTCCTGACCTTCTGTTTCCAGATCTGTGCTGGCCATTATGGTAGCCAGTGCCTCCTGTGGTTCTTTAAATTAGTTGAAATTTTATAAATTATATGTTCAAGTTCTTTAGTGATCTCAGTGATCTCTCCATATTTGAAGTACTCAGTAGCTACACATTGTTAGTGCTTACCATGCTGAACAGCACCAAACTAGAACATTTCCACTATTCCTTCTGTCAGACGCTAATGCCCTAGCTAAGTAGAATGCAGACCACTGGTAGCTTTTCTCTGTATCTCCACAGTATGTCTTTTCATTTGCAGGTAGTTAACCAATATTTATTGACCTGACATTAAGTGTTTTAATGCTTACTCTACAGTGTATTTTATGTACGTCCATTTGTACTATTTTTGTGATCCCTCTTAATATCTTTGAAATAGTCCAGCATATATTTCTTTCCAACATAGGCAAAATTTGGTTACAAATGGGATTTATCCCAGTTCGTAAAACCTCTAAAGTGTAAATAAAATAGAAAGTAAATGATCTGTAATGTGCTCACATCTTTTAAACAAATGCCTGACTCTTCAATTCTGATACCTTAGAAACAGACTTGTATTTGTCAGCCTAATATAATTGCATTTATGAAAAAAAGAGTGTGATCTACAGATGTTGGTGTTTAAAATTCTTAGTTTTTTCTCAAAACCATACCAGTGCCAGCCAGAATGGGGAGCCAGAGTGTTTATCAGGCCAGCCTATTTAATATCAGAGATTAATTAGAATGAGTTACAATGTTAAAACTGAATGTGATCTTAGATTTTCTTTCACAGAAGTTTGGTTTTATGTCTGATTGTTGGAGTACTTTAGGCAGTTTATGTTCATATTGCATGTCCTAGCTCTAATAAGAAGCCTGATTAGAGAAGTGAATTACTGCTTAGTCCTTACCGTTAAAGCAGGGCCTTGTAGAAGGCACACTGCACTGGAGAACTGGAGACCTGCTTTTCTTTTTTTTTCAATTTTTTTAATGTTTGTTTATTTTCTGAGAGAGAGACAGCGCAAATAGGGTAGGGGCAGAGAGACACAGATCGTGAGCGGGGGAAGGGCAGAGCGCGAGGGAGACATAGAATCTGAAGCAGGCTCCAGGCGCCGAGCTGTCAGCACAGGGCCCGATGTCGGGCTCAACCTGACGAACTGCAAGATCATGATCTTAGCTGAAGTCAGACACCCAACTGACTGAGCCCCCAAGGCGCCCTGGAGACTTGCTTATAATCTCAACTCTGCCACCAGTTGGCTGTGCGTCCTTGATTTGCTTTTTTGTAAAATGTAACCTCCATGAAGCCAGGAGCCTCTTTTATACTGCTGTCTCCCTGGCACCTATAGTAATTTTTGGATGGGTAAATGAATGAATGAGTGGAACTAGATTATGGCTTGTTTTTTAGATAATTTAGAAGTTTGAAGTAATTGAGAGCAGTTTCTAAAATAATTTGTATTTGCAGAATCACATCCAGCATGCTTACTCCTGAACAAACACAATTAATTAAAAGGGATATTCAAACACTTTTAAAAACACATGTAGCATACTCCTTGACTTAGGTGGACACAATACAAAAACACAGCCCTCTGAAAGGACAAAGCGAATCAACCACAGATATTAAAGTATATAAATATATATAATGTAAATGTATACATATGCACATAAACCTTAGTGCAAATATTTCTATGTAACAGAAAACCCAAGGGAAACAGAATGCCCATGTTTGTTGGGTATTCAAAGGCTTTTGGAGGCAAGAAGTGCTTGCAGATTTTAAGAGAAGAAATCTCATATGTTAGAAGGGGAATCCCCACACACGGTCTTCACACAGGCAGCCTGGGGTGGCAGTGGGTTGAGTTGAAGGAGAAAATAAATAATAGTTTAGGATTATTAGACCAGCCATTTTGAACCTGAAAATACAAGTCAAATTTAAATTCTTCACTCATTAGTTTTTAGAAGAAAAATAAGTTTTCCCTGGTGATTTTCTTTGTTGAATATTGAACATTTAGTCCAATGAAACACATGTCATTTTGGAAATGTATCTGTTATTATGCCTGTAGTTTTCCTTTAAAGATAGTATTTTAATTTATATTTCTAGCAATGCTGAGAATGACAGAAGACCACGTGCTTCCGGAGCTGAATAAGGTATATGGGAGTACATCTTCCGGTTGTTAACGTTACTCTGGTGGAGTTTAGCTTTGCTGGTCATCCTGTTGTTCTTACACGGTTGCTAGTGTACAATGTGAGGCTGTAGATGCTAAATATAGCTTAGTAAGCCTTTTTTTGTTTTTTAAAGAAATTTGTTTTATTTTCACCTCACAAAATGCCTTTAACTGTGGCTATCTAGTTTTATATATAGTTTTCATGTTTACATAAAATTTTGTAATCTGTATTATGTAAGGGTGCTTATATCCTTTAACTTCCTTAAGTCTTGAATGCATATTTATTTTCCTTGGAATTCTAGTACTTTAGGTATTAGTACCTATGTTGATGTCTGGTAAACACTAGTTTCTCTTTCTAAGGATTGTGACAGGTGGCAGTGGAATTTCCTTTAAGATCTTTCAGACTAGGGCAAAATTCCTGCCTGATTTCTGCGGCTCACTCATCCTCATCCCTGCCCAAGCTCTGAGTCAGGTAGATTAGGTCATATGGGGCCTGAAAAAAATGGAGAGCGTTAAAATTAGCCTCGGGGGACTGGACGAATGCAGGGTTGCCATTCTGACTCTGACAAGAAGTGGATCTTTTATGCTGAGGATGACCGGCCGTGCACACCAGGACTTGCAGATCACATTAGCTGTTTCTCTGACATCACTTCTACCTTTATTTGAGGAGATAAGGTGTGTTAATTGTTGGGGGGACCTCAGTGTATAATTTCGAGGTCAGGGATGAAGGTGGGGTCACTGTAAGAAGCAGAGGCCAGCCCCGAAGCATCACTGTTGAGCTGCAGCTCTGAGCTCAGGTTGGGGTTACTTATCTGGGCCACAGTCTCCTCTGCCAAAGCAGGCGCCCTGCACACACAGTCTTAGCACGATAACAAATCACTAAATGGTGAATGCTAAGGAAGTTACTAAATAAATTAGTGTTTTATTACTAAAATCATAAACAACTTTAGGCCATAAAATTCTGTGGCTGTTGGGTTAGCTGATTGGAAAATGGGTTTAAATGTTTAATGACATGCTTGTCAGAGCCTCAAGATTTCATATTTTCACAGTTGCATAACTTTTGGATTTATATTGATATTTCTTTGAAGGAACTTTGCCTCTTTGTACCATGGCTTTTAGCAGATATTACATTACATAATATAAGATACTGGGAAGCTCTCTTTTGTCTTGATATGTTTTTCTTTTTGTTCCTTTTTGCTTTTGATAGATGACTCAGAAAGATATCACATTTGTTGCTGAATTTCTTACTGAACATTTCAATGAGGTAGGAAATTGGTATTTTTATAATGTTTTTTTTTTTTTGAAAATAATTGCGATAAACCTGGGAAATAGTGAGAAGTAATCACATTCAATCCAATTTAATTGACATTCTTAGTTGTGCTGTTTATGAATTGTTGAACTAATTAATGGCAGTACTTATTTTAGAGCCTGTAAGTACAACTTTTGTTTTTGTTAAGAATAACTGCCTCTAACAGCTGTCTTAAAAAATTAGGGTTTTGGTTAAGTTTAAAATTTTTTGGGGGGTGTTTGGGTGGCCCAGTTGATTAAGCATCTGACTTTGGCTCCGGTCATGACCTTGTAGTTCATGGGTTCGAGCCCCACATTGGACTCTGTGCTGACAGCTCAGAGCCTGGAGCTTCTTTGGATTTTGTGTCTCCCTCTCTCTCTGCCCCTCCCCTGTTTGCGTTCTATCTCTGTTTATTTAAAAATAAATAAACATTAACAATTTTTCTTAAAATGAATTCTTTCCTTCTCTTTTGTGAGTTGATGTAAGAGTTAAAATATGCTTATTCTTTCTAGGCTCCAGACCTTTATAATCGAAAAGGAAAATACTTTAACGTTGAAAAAGTTGGTCAGGTATGGGCTTTTGACTGAACTTAGTTATTACTTTTAAAAATAACTATTAAAAACTAAGGTTAAAACTTTAGCAGTGTTAGTCTTTATTATCCAGAGTTTCTGGAAAATAATACAATGCCAACTTCGATAGGAGCCCTGTTCTGATGGTAACCAAAGATTAGCAGTTTTTAAACTTTTTGGTCTTTTAAGCCTTTTACATTCTGAATAATTATTGAAGACCCCAAAAAGTTTTTGGCTAATATGGGTTATGTTTACCAATGGTAGATATTTTTAGGCATTAGAAATTAAACAGAATACAGACTTATTTAAAAGTAACAATAATTTCTTTTACCGTTACATATTAATATAAATACTTTTAATGAAAAATATATTTTACAAAACAGTGAAGAGTGGCATTGTTTTGTAGATTTGCAAATCTCTTTGATGTCTGGTGTGTTAGAAAACAGGTTCTCATAGCTGTTTCTTCGGTGTGTTGTGATAAGGTTTTTGGGTTAATGTATGTAAAGAAAATCTGGCCTCACATAGGTGTTAGAAAGGGAGGAGTATTGTAATAGCTTTGCCAGATAATTGTGGATGTTTTTTGATATTCCAAGTCTTGATAAGAAATAGTACCTTAATAGTTAGCTGTAATGTGGAATCTAAAATTGCATCAGTGAACTTTTCATACTCTGATACATTAAAATCCATTTATCTGTCTTGTACTTTGAGTGGATCATTTACCAGTGCATGATTTTGTAATATTATGTATTGGTCATTTGGAAAATATTGGTTCACTGAGTTGTGCAGTGAATGCTGCACCAAATGCTGACGCCTTTCCCCACGCAGTATCTGAAAGTCAGATTTTATGAATATCAGCACCAGTTTCATCAGGTGATCTTTAAGTACTATGGCTGTCAAGCACACAGGGCAGATACAGATTTTCCAAAATTTTAAGTTGGCCACGAATGTTTAAATTTTATCATTGGCAGTAAAGACTTTCAGCTATTCTGCTTACAGTGACAGGCCTACTTTATTTTCAAGAAAGTATCTACCAAATACCCACATACGAATCATCATAGCCTATCTGCCAGTCATTCTTTCAAGTAAAAATGGAATTCCATTAACAACAACAAAGTGCCTGGCTTCACTCACAACTAAGACAGTTTCTTAAATGCTTTTCCTTACGGTAACCATTGTACTGTGGCATCTGCAAAAGTGCTTTATGTATACTTCCCAATTCTGTCACACAGAATATTAAAATGATTTGTACTCAAGGGTTGAGATTTAACTAAATCAATAATTTTAATAGCTTCATTAAATAATAATGGAAACTATCAGTATGTGGCAGAAAGGAATACAGTGACCACTAGTATGGGTTGAGGCCACCACCTTGACTCCCGGCACCAGCGGTTTTCCCCACCTGTGCTTTTGACAACACAGTTGTCAAAAAATGTCAACACAGTTGAAAGGGCAAGTAACATTTTGATGCTATAAAAATAGCATCAGCCTCATGGAGCCTTAAGGTGTCTTTGGGACTTACAGAGGTTTGTCGGTTGTCCGTACTTCCTTGTGAAGTACTGCGTTAGAGTAGATTAGCAGGTGATACTTCCAAAATTAATTTGTTAGGTACACACGCACACACACAAATAGATGGTTAAAATGTACTTCATGAAAGTGGAACACAAAATTTAAACTCAATTTATGGTCTGTGCATCTGTAGTGTTCTAATCTTTCCGTAGTTTTCAGTTTGTTTAGTGTCTTGGGATTTAATAGATTTTGGTCACTTCACTTGGAATAATACCAATGCAATTTCAGGGGACTTGGTAGTGAAATAGAACCACTCATTAAATAGAATAATGTTAAGGCGCGCCTGGGTGGCTCAGTATGTTAAGCATATGACTTCTGCTCAGATTATGATCTCGCAGTTTGTGGGTTCGAGCCCCACATTGGGCTCTGTGCTGATAGCTTGGGGCCTGGAGCCTCCTTCAGATTCTGAGTCTCCCTTTCTCTCTTCCCCTCCCCTGCTCATGCTCTGTCTCTCTTTCAAAAAAAAAAAACAAACATTTAAAAAAATAGAATAATGTTAACTGTATAAAGTTTTTGAAGCCTGTTTCTTTGGTTTACAACATTAAAAATTTTAATTTTGTGTTTCTAGTACTTGAAAGATGAGGATGATGATCTTGTGTCGGCCCCTAACACAGAAGGAAACCAGTGGTATGATTTTCTTCAAAATAGCAACCACCTTAAAGGTATTTAATGAACCGAGTAGAGTTTGGTCATGTTTATACTTAATTTGAGACCAGTATATTAGCTATGAGTGTTGCTGAACAATTGCTGAATATTTATCTCAGTTCCTTAGATCTTTCGTGTCTATTGTAGTTGATTAGAGAAACAGCAAAATAGCAAACAAGATGACATTACCGTGATAGAAAACACTCTGATATGAACTGTGATGTAGTAAGGTTGTTTATTCTCAGGTATTCTTTATATTGTCTGTTTTGTACCATATAAAAACTAGGATATTGAGAAGGAAATTAGAGCCTGCTAGTGAGAGGAGCCTTTTTCTGATTCCAGTTTGTTAATTTCTGAAAGCATAATGATGCTTAACTGTTCTCCTAAAGTTGTAGGTTCTTTGTGTACATGTGCTTTTCATTCTCTAGGATCTTAAATATTGACACAGTAAAACTATCCAGCATTAGTAGAGATACAATAGCAGCCATTAAATATGTCAGAACTTCACTATTTTACACGACGATATTTGAAGAGGTATTTTTTTGCTTTCTCAAAGAGTGATCTGATCACAGTCTATCAGTTTCTTAGATCCCTAGGCTAATAACCACATACACGTATTTCCTTTTTTAATCCTCATAGAACCTATGGGGTAGGTACCTGTTATCCCTGTTTACTAATGAGGAGACTGAAGGTCAGAGAAGGCCCAAGATCACACAAGCCAGTATGCAGTGGAGCCAGGGTTCTGCTGACTCAAAGCCTGTTTGTAACTCGACTCAGTGGTAATCTTTGCCGCTTGTGTCTGGGTGCTGTCTATCTGAATAAATGAAGGAATGAATGAGGGTGGATGGGGGAAGGAGAGAATTCTCTGAGGCCCAGAACTTTGCTTACTGTTTCTTTTGTTTTAACTCTGGACTTTTTCAGAGCAGGACATATTTTGTATTGCTTGAGACACATTGATGTCAGCCTCATCCTGAAGCTGTCCTAGGGGTCTACCCAGAGTCGTCTCATTACAACGAAAGATGTTCCTATCACCCTTATCGCTCAGGAAATTCTGAGGGTTTGAGAAGCTCTGTGCCAGGAACCAGGGACAAAGACCACATGTCTTTCTCTGCTCCCACAGCATCTGTCACCTGTGGGGAACTTATAACGTTGACCTGCTTAAAGCTCACGTTGTCCAGCACAGCTGAGACCTGAGATGCTGCAGGTGAAGGAAGCCCGCAGAACTCAGTGGAAGAGTGCAGGCCTGAGAGCCTGAGGGTTCCATTTACAGGTCTAGGTTCCTAGTCATTTCCACACTGGGCAGTTGCCCAGACCTTCTGCGCCTCATGTTTTAGTCTGTAGGGTGGAGAGTGAGATGCTTACGTTGCACAGCTGTTGGGAGCAATAGAAAGAACAGATACAAAGGATTCCAGCGTAGTTGGTATCCATAAACGTGGAATCATAGATCACTTTCTACTGGTAGAGTAGCCTTTTGAAAAGTCAAGAGCTTATTTACACAGCACTAGTTTCTTGTCTCCTGTTTCTGTTTTTAAGTATTATACTCTTCCAGAACAGTACCCGACTGTTGTCACCGCATTGTGGCAGAGAGTAGAGAACAAACTCTATTATAGGTCTTATGGTTCCCAAATGATCCCTTCCTTCTTATACCCAGTGGAAGCATACCGTTCGATTTTGGTGGGGAAAATGGAATAAAGAATACCAAGCTGCTAGGATGCGGCTTGTAGTAAGTGTGGTTTTTAGGGGGCTCGCAGCAGGTGATGATGAAAGGCAGAAGGCCACAGGCATTTCCAGTGAGGTGTGTGAAGGTATAAAGAAGTGGCCAGGGAGATTTCCACTGCCAGATAAGCTGTGCTGGCTGCCGCTCACAGGAGTTCATTTTCTCCTAATCATTTGGTTTGCTATAGCTTTGTGTTCTTGTTTCTCTTTTTGTTTGAAACCAGAAAGTCCTTTGCTGTTCCCATATTATCCTCGAAAATCACTGCATTTTGTGAAAAGGCGGATGGAGAACATCATTGACCTATGCTTGCAAAAACCAGCAGTAAGTCTGAAAGAAATGCATGTCTTAGAGTAGGAGTGAGAATGTCTACAATACGTGGCTCACCTACGCAAATGATCACGGTTGTGAAGGTGAGCCACGTGAACATGCTGATAGTCCACTTCTGGCGAACAAAAATGGCAGTTTCATATGGTTCACCCTAACATTTCCTCTCATTGTTAGTTCCTTACATAAATTAAACAGTCACAAATACAGGGTTACTGAAAGTGTTGGCATCCTTATTATTTGTTCCCAGAACAAACCCAATACAGGGCTGTTGTGTCTCCAGTTTACTCCTACAGGAGGGAGCACCGGTGCTTTGAGACTCGGGGGTGAGACGGGGCTCTTAGGCTGCCGGGCACTTCTCTCCACGTCCTTTTCAGCTCAGAATATCTTCTCTCTTCCTCACTGTTATGAGTGTCATTGAAGTTTCCTGTGTGAAAGCTTCGTGATCTAAGTGGTTTTTTCCTAGATTGGAAGAGCGATGGTCAGGTTCTTCATGTAGAGTATCTGTGTGTATGTATGTACATGCTTTAATAGTATTTATTATTAAATCTGTTTTATTTAGGATGTAATTGGAAAATCGATGAATCAAGCAATCTGTATTCCTTTATACAGGGATGCTAGAAGGTAATTCTATTTCCTTTTTGGGTGATAAGATTCAGTGGCCAATTTAAGTTTTTCTTACCTTTTCTTCTTTTGTTTTAGTGAGGACTGTACACGCAGATTGTTCAAATTTCCTTTTCTGTAAGTGTGTGTTTCTCCCTGTCTCATGCGAACAATACAGTTTTGTTCTCTGCAGCGATAGCTAAATATCATGTTGTGACGTTAAATTTTTTTCCTTAGGTGGAATAATAAAACCTCAAATCTACATTATCTTCTTTTTACTGTTTTAGAAGATTCACTTTATAAAATGTGCATCTTAAGGAGACACACTGATATTTCCCAGTAAGTGTTAATTTAAAGTTTGAATTAGATAAGATGATATACTTATTAAATTTTTTAATGTTTATTTTTGAGAGCAAGAAACAGAGTGCAAGCGGGAGAGGGGAGAAAGAGGGAGACACAGAATGTGAAGCGGGCTCCAGGCTCTGAGCTGTCAGCACAGAGCCCGATGTGGGACTCAAACTCACAGACTGCGAGATCATGCCCTGAGCTGAAGTCAAAAACTTAACCGACCAAGCCACCCAGGTGCCCCTGTTATTTTTAATAATAAAACATACAGCATCCCTCCCCTATATTTTGGGGTTTAGTTAAGCCACCTTCTGACTCTAGGCTTGTCACTGAACTGTTCTTAGTCTTAGTTTTCACATCATTAATATGATAATGCCAAATTAGGAAGCTATGTGATCCCTTCTGATTCTGGATTATTAATTTTGTACAGGTATAGCTGTGACATGTAGGATTTCTTTAGGGTTCAGAAAAATACAACAGCAGAACACTCAGGATTGCATCTCATGAACTTGTAGCAGTTCAAAACTGTGTTTTGTGTTCCTTATGGAAAGGACTTTTACCGCAGGCTGTTTGCCTTTCATTAAATAGAAGAGGCCTTGCCTATAGAGACTTCTCTTGAGAATCTGAAGTGAAATTCTAAAAAAAATAAATCATATGCAGAATACCATTAGTATCTCAAATGTTTTTTTTTTTGTTGTTAAGTTTATTTATTTTGAGAGAGATGGCACAAGTGGGGGAGGGGCAGAAAGAGAGGATGACAGAGTCCCACGCAGGCTCCAAACTATGAGCTGAAATCAAGAGTCGGACGCTTAACCAGTTGAGCCATCCATATGCCCCCAAATGGTTTTTAATTTGAATTTGAAGGAAATTTTTGAGACCAAGATGAAGCCAAAGAGAAATAATTTGGTTGTTCCAAATGCCCTTAATTTTATAAGGTATCTAGCTACTTTAGTGACTAAGTTTTAAACCAAATTGTCATGTTGATGCAGTTGTGTCTATTTAGGTGTTTAAATTAGTTGTCAGTGTTGAAGAGTGAGTGCAATGGTATTTTGGTCTGGGACTTGCTTTTCAGGTAAATACACTAACACTGACAGTCATGTCAGCATTTAGATCAGCATTTAGATCATTGGCTATCCAGGTTGTCCCCATAGCCTTTTTCTTCCTCTTCTTTCTTCAAGATCTGTGACTAATGGACTGATTGCTATTAAATTTGGGAGCTTTACCTACGCTACAACTGAAAAAGTGAGAAGAAGGTAAATCTTGAATCTTGTTTGGATGAGATTATATGTATACATACAATATGTGTGTATGTTTAATAAAAGCAATTATAGAAATACAGTTAGACTCAGTTACAGTGATGATACTGTGCTTAGGAGGCCTTTGTAACTTGCAACATAGGGGGCGGGATTGCCCCGTATGTGTTATACTTTGATTTGACTTAATAGTAGACTAGAACCTTCCTGTCCTACAGGAATCTGTACAGCTGTGGTTTCCTGTAATGAATAAGTTCTGCACTCCCCTGTCCATTAAGAAAGGGCGGTGGTCCCAAGGGGCATGTGCCTGGAGTTCTTGTTATGACCAACAGTAATGTGAGGTGGTGCTTTTCTCACTATTCTGGGATGTTCTCAGGATATAAAAGGGTAACATTAGCAAAGTCACCCCTGAGCCTGTGGAATGGACACTAATCATAGACCAGTGTTTTCCCCATTTTCTTTTTCTTACATGAAAGGAGTTTTTAATGATAATGTCTTTGAAGTTATTGTGACTTTTCCTATGTAAATCTTATTTTTACTTTTCAGTCTAGTTAGGCCTGTTTATTTACTGAGTATATCTGCAAGGTGCCGTTCATGGAATTTCCACAGGCTTAAGGCCTAACTCTTGATATCAAGTTTTCTGAAAGTGTGAACCAACCTCACTCTCACAGACTTTTCTTTTTTCATGACGACCTGTTTTTAGGGCTTAGTTGTATTTATGAATAACCGGTACAATAGGTAGCTGATTTTAGTGCAAACGAGTGATGTATTTTAAATGTAATTGTATAGAATGTCACTTGATTTTTGTTTTCTTAATGATTTTGTGCTGCACCAGTACCATGTTATGCATACAGTATTTTCTCTGTAGTCCTGATCGTCTCTGCTATAACAGAATGTACTTTACTTCTAGCACCTACAGTTGTTTAGACGCGCAGTTTTATGATGACGAAACTGTAACAGTAGTTCTGAAAGACACAGTGGGGCGCGAAGGAAGAGACAGACTCTTGGTCCAGTTGCCGCTGTCTTCAGTATATAACAGTGAGGATTCTGCAGAGTATGAGTTCACTGGGGCTTACTCGACAAGGTAACCGCCTCAGTAGTAAGAGCTTCTCTCTGACATGACAGTTCAGTGTTTTTTAATGTGTGTCACACGTTCTGGTGCCTTAGGTGTGCTGGACAGTGGTTACTAGGAATAGTAATAAAGTCAGCTGAGCAGAAGTACTATATTTTATTTAAAAAAATACTGACCGGCAGCTCTTATACCTCTTTGTTTTACTAATAAATCAAGAAGCATTTGCTACAATAAGGTGGGGAATTACTTGGAGTGGAGAACTAACTTCTGTTAGTTCTGTTTTCAAGCAAAGCATTAATCAGATTATAGTAGAAGTAATGATTTTAGATTGGCTCTTGGTGGTTTCCTACCAGAATTAGGACCTCAGTAGCCATATGGAGGGTACACAGCCAATTCCAGAGGCCGTTTTAGTTTTCTTAGATTTAAGTGAGTAGGTCCCTTCTCTAATTTAAAAATGTGTCCATTTGCTTTCCTTGAAAAGAAATCAGAAACCTTTTGTCATAGTAAGATGACATTCTAGCTATTTGGAATTGCAGGATTTTCCTAGAAGATCATATAATAGCTTTTTAGATAGTGGCTGATAGAATTATATTGGAAATGGGAGTATTGGTAGAAATCAGACCCATGGTGGATCCTGTTACTACCCTTGTAAACCAGGGAGAAGACCCCGTTTTCATTCCTCCGTTGGTTTTTCCCCCTCCAGGCTAGATGAACAGCATAGTGCTATTCCCACACGTACCATGCATTTTGAGAAGCATTGGAGATTACTGGAAAGCATGAAAGCACAGTATGTTGCTGGGAATGGTTTTCGCAAAGTGTCCTGTGTGGTAAGTATTTACAGATTGTTTACTGACTCAGAGTAACAGGGGGAAGTGACTTTGGATCTGTGGTGTCCTTTCAGAAAGGGCAAACATTTTGTGATGTATTGCTTTTATTGGTTGTGAGCATGTTGTAGTCTTAGCTATGTAGCTTTCTCGTTCTGAGGAGTCTTACTAAGTAATAACAATTCTAGATGTTAATTGTTAATTTTTTTTTTTTAGGTAATCTCTATACCCAAAGTGGGGCTCACGCTTATACCCCGAGACCAGGAATCGCATGCTCTTCCAGCTGAGCTAGCCAGGCGCCCATAGATGTAGTTGTCATGACATTGTCACTGTTAATATGTAGAGATCCTTTTGCAGCAAATGAGGCTAAGTTTAGTGATTTTGTTGTAAATCAGTGAAAAATAACTTTCATATAAGACCATTCTTCAAACTTCTGATTTCTTATACATTATGTATTAGTTAAGCCATTCATTTAAAAACTCCTAAACCTTTTCTTCTCTAGTTGAGCTCAAATCTCCGTCATGTAAGAGTATTTGAAATGGACATAGATGATGAATGGGAGCTGGACGAGTCTTCAGATGAAGAGGAGGAGGCCAGTAATAAGCCCGTGAAGATCAAGGAAGAAGTACTCTCAGAGTCGGAGGCAGAGAGCCAGCAGGCCAGTGCTGCTTTAGCTCCAGAGATCGTCATCAAGGTGGAGAAACTTGACCCTGAGCTGGACCCCTAATCTAGCTTGCCATCATTTTGTACATTCTCATTATGTCAGGAAAAACCTGGGAGATGGACTAAGATGTTTTGGACCATTCTTAATTATCTTTGTGTAACAAAGAAATAAACCATAAATTATATTTTTCCTTATTCTGCTTCATCTTCCCCTAGTGGTATAGTCACTACAATAGACTTTCTTTTTGCTGAGATTTCTTTTTAATACTGTGTGCAGAATTTGTGTTTAAAGAAGACATAAATTGAATGTGAAGAAAGTTTCAGCCTTGTCTGTTAAAAGGTAGGTATCAGGAATCATTCCTATGTCAAGAAGAAATTCTGTTTAAATGATAATTCATCACTGGAAGTTTTGAGGCATTTAGTATGTTAAAAACATAGATAATATTTATTCCTCTTTTTTCCATCTTCCTCTTTCTAGTTTATTCCAGGTCTCCAGAATGCTTTCAAAATATCTTTTCAAAATAAATTATACTGCTTTACTGTAATGCTGAAGAAGCCAAAAGATGGACACTGTCTTTATGATCTAAATAGCAGAAACACTGTTTGGCACCAACATGACTATCTTCTCATTTTGTTACCGTATTTGAGCTCTGAATTCTTTGAATTGGCAGCGTTTAGATGTGTCTTTTTCCTCTGTTGAGAGTTGGTCAAGGACACACAGTAGCCTTGGGAATGCTAGAAATGTGGATCAACTAAACCTAACTTCGCATTAGTGCAAATGAGCGGTTAATTTCCTGATGCTCATTCCTAAAGTTGAGTGGGATTGTCATGTGGCTTTCAAAGAATTTCTGTTTTATATATGAACTCTAGTATCAGTTCAGTAATAAATGAAAGAATCACTTTTTAAAGCTTTAAATATCTTTGGGTAGGAAGATACAAGCAGATGAGTGGGTAACTGCAGGGTTCTGTGTCATTTGTCTATTTCTTGAATAATACCTGTTACACTTGGATTTTAGGCACATCATGCGTTAGATACTCCAGGTGCCTCAGTTGGTCTGGTCTCTGTTGGCGTAAAGGGAAAACTGAAGAGAAGCCACTATCGTGTGCATGAGCTTGGAATTCAGAGCTGTGATCTTCAGGAGGCCGACTGTGCTAGTGTACTGCCTTGCACGGAGCAGGCCTTCATCACGATTAATATATGATTCACATAAATGCTTCCTGGTGGTTGGTCAGTTTCATGGCATAATGCAGAATGTCTTGAATTAACTTTTGCGAGCAAGAAAGGTCATCTGTCAGATTACATGACAGCTTGTTAGAATGAGTTACAATTTCACAATGAGCAGCCAATCTTTATTAGACAGTCGTCTACCCCCTGTGGAGATTTTTGGACATGTGCACATTTGCCTCCTGCAGCTCCAGCCTAGGGATACACTGAAACCGAGGCTCCCAGACTCTGCCTTCATCCTGAGCCAGGAAGGAATCAGCACTAGTGCTGTTGATGTACGAGCTGTCCCATAACAGCAAGTTAAATTAATGTGAATTATCCCTAATCTTGGGAAAGTAGTTTTTTCACCAGTTCTTTTAATGTATGTGATAACTATTTAGGAACTGGATTTGTACGATATCAAAGTAGAAAGTTTTGAACTGATACCTGAATTCCTTTTTTAGGTTTTAATAAGTAGAGTGCAGATAATCTGTTTATCATCGTATTTTTAGATAAAAGCTATGATTTCTACACCATAGGAAACTTTGCTTTTTAATGTTTAGGAAGAATTTGAGCATTGTAGACTATCGTTTTATTTCCAGTTTATTTAGCAGCAGATGCTAAATTGGAGTTTTGAATTTAGTGAGTAACCAGTAAAGTGGTCCATGGAGGACTCTGGGCAGTGGACTTTTCCAGATGCAGGCCGTGTGTGGAGCTCTGGGCCCTGACCTTCATACAGTGAGCATAGCAAGTACCTGCCTAAAGGTTTGAGGGCTAAATGGGTGTTCGCAGAGCACTGTGGTTGGCATGTATGAGACACCCGCTAAAGATCAGCACTTACTATAATTCCATGCTTCTCTTTTCCAGGATTAAAATGTGTTGAGTTTTTAGAAATTTAAATAGCATTTTTGTCTTTTTCTTTTCTTCTTTTTTTTTTTTTTTTTTTGTGCCTGACTTAATGGGACTGTGACAATAGTTCTTCTAAGTCTCTGGCTCTGTAGTTTTTTTTTTTCCCCTTTGTTCTTGATTTTCTTCCCCAAACAAAAATTTTACCCTTAACCAAAATGCTAAAACATTTTATCTTTATTCAAAGCATTTGAATATAAATGTGAAGAACGATGTTAGATTATGTTATAACTTTGGGTTATGACACCATAACTGTATCTCTTAGATACAGATACCTGAGTTAATCTAAGTACCATCCCATTCTTGCGGAAACCCAGCAAGCAAACATGTGCTAAATATTTCTAGAGAATGCTATAATTGAAATCATGGGTTGCATGAATTCTCTGGGCAGATCGGTTTCTTTGGCTCCTTTGAAGTTGTGGCAATTACTATAGACTGATTGCGCTTATTAGAATGTACATTCGTCCAACATATCATTTTTAGCTCTCGCTGAGTAGAGGGAGATGGTACTTAGAATTATACTAAGTCAAGATCACAGAAACCTTACAGCATGAGAGTAAGGATTATGTTAAAGCAGGAAATAGTATTTGAACCTTTAGGAATAGTCAGTTTGGAAATTCTCAATTGTCCAAGGGTTAATTCTATGAAAATGAATTGTTAATATGTAGGTAATCAGTGTTTTTCACTTTCTGAGCTCACTAGAACAGGATTTTCCATGAATCAGATACCCCCACATCAAAATTGCCTGGGCCAGTGATTAAAGATGCAAATGTATGGGTGCCACCCACAACCACTCCTCAAAATGTGGAGACCCGGGCCCGGGCCTGCGTTTGTAACCAACTCACCTGCTCTTATGCCCACTGAGGTTGAGAGCCTTTATATTGTATGGAAGCTATTTTTTAGTCATTAGATGCTTATCATTTTTCAATTAAAAGCTGCTCCCTTAGATGCATTGAATTGTGGATTTTTCCTTACAGATGACCCTGATGTGATTAGTTTTCCATGTAACGTGCACACAGTTATGTAAGTCTCTTTAAATGTTGGTGGGCCTAATCGTTACCTTGAGTCTGTGCACGAGAGCATGTGGAACTGAATCCTGCAAGGCCCCATTTTACCCTTACGCTCACGTTCAGCCACGTGGTAGCTGCTGAGGTCAGTCTGTAAGGGCCAGGCAGGTTGGTTAATGGGCGGTTAGAACTCATAAATACTACCTTTGCCCTGGCGTGTGCAGTCAGACTGAGCACACAGCACCCCCAGACACTAGTAGTGATGATAAAGGCGTCCTGCATCATGACTAAATGGTGTGTTTACCGACTTGGTGGATGCTTTAAATGTGAAAGCAAGGAGATGGGTTTGTAATTCATGCCTGCCTCTTGCCATTTCGACTTCCAGTGTTGTCCTATCCTCCCAACAAGACTGGAAACTTCAGGAACTCTTTTTTTTTTTAAGTTTATTTTGAGAGAGAGAGAGAGCAAGAGAGCGAGCAAGAGCATCTTAAGCAGGCTCCACACTATCAGCGCGGAGTCTGACATGGGGCTTGAACCCACAAATTGTGAACTCATGACCTGAGCTGAAATCAAGGGTCAGATGCTTAACCGATTGAGGCACCCAGGTGCCCCAGGGAAGTGTTTTGATTCACTTTTGTATTCCTGATTCCCACTGCAGAGTGACCATTACTATTTTAATTTGTATGTTTTCCACTTCTCAGGTGGTAGAGCTGGTATTTAGGAGCCCCGCTAGATACTGTAAATTCGCACCTGCGACTGTAAACATGTTAAGTGGTGCTGCAGAACTTGGGAGCATCGCTAACGTGTTCCCTTTTTCCCTTGCACCGCTTACTTCACACCGCTTTGTCCTGCCACCTGCTGCAGGAAGCGGTGTGAAGGGAAATCTATCTAAATACGATGTGGTTTGCTCTCTTAGGCTGTAGCGTCAAGATCCCCAGGCAGCAGAGTGGACATGGAAGGGCCGGAGACCATTGTTGTGGGGTCCTTCGGGGTGTAGAGCCCACTTTCTCCCTACTGGGGGAGGAACCATCAGAAGAGATTTGGAAGGACTGGCCCGGGAGGCAGGAGGAGACCCAGGGGACAGGCTTGATGGAAACCCAGTCAGGGGATCCATCGGTCACGTCAAATGCTGCCAAGAAGTGGAGGAAAGGAGTGATCGGGATTGGCTCTTATGTGTGAAAAACGGAGTCAATAGTGATTTGGAGCAACTTTCAGTCTTGTTAGCGTGTTCTCCAAGACGCGGCCCCTGCGGCCTCCGCCAGCACCCTCTCGGGCTTCCCCCGCTCAGAGAGGCTTTCTTCCTTTTCTTGGAAGGACCTAATTCTTTCTACCCCAGGGCTTTGGGATGTGCTGTTTGCCAGGAATGCCTTTCCCTGATGCTTCACAGGTGTAATTCTCATTCTCACTTCCTAAAGCCACTGTGATTTTAGGAGTCTCTTAGCCCTCCCCATCATGCCACCTGCCACAGTTAGCAGTTACATCCTAATTCGGTGCTTATTTTATTGCCTAAATTCAATTACAAACCTTGTAACAGAGACCATGCCCATTTTGTGTATCTCCCTATACCGAATACCGGCTGTAGTGCCTAGCACGTAGCAGGTGCTCAAGAAATACTTGATTGGATTACCGAACATGCTAGCATCCAGCAAAGTGGACGCTGGTTTGAGGTATGAAAGATAAATTCTCCTGAGGTTTTAGCATTGAGTGCATTGAATTTGTTCACAAATGGGTTGTACCCCCAAAGTTGCAAACTGATGGGCAGATTATTTTCCTCATGATAAAAACCATCAATGTTGGTCCAGGCCTGGGCCTGCTGAAAATAACAATTACCGATCTTCCGCGAACCCACGCCTCCATCCAGATACTGGTGACTTACATCTAGATTTCCCTTTTTTTCAAGTTTTCGGCCTCCACATCATTTTATGGACTTCGTTTTTGTGAGTTTCAGAGTGATGTGTTTAAAATATGACTTTAGGTAAAAAAAAAATACCAGTCATGATGCTGACAGAAATGGTTTCTGCGGGTGGAGGGGCTGGCAGAAGCCCAGTGGGAACGGCTGTGTGGAGCGGGTGTGAGGTGCAGAAGTGGGGGGCCGCTGATGGGGGCAACGTGTGAAGAATTGCTGCAAGAGTAGGAGGGGGCATGGATGGCATCAGGAGCTTTTTAAAAAAAGTGATTATAGGAAGGCATATTTATACATCCACAGCCCTGATGCGCTGAGCGGGGAGAAACTGACCGTTTCTTGAGAAAGGAGAAGTGTGAGTACAAGTGAAATCCTTCAGGAGGCAAAAAGGGTGAGGCCCAGTGACCGAAGGAAGGCCCAGCATTGGGCTGGGACACAATGTCCCTTGCATCCTAACAGGAGCCTGTGGGGACACGGGCAGCTGGTGCAGTTTCCCCTGGGTACTAGGTGTCAAGGTCTCCACAGAGAGTGACAAGCAGTGACTTCCCCCCAACTTGCTGGGAAAGTGGGGGTGTCGAGGGTGCCCTGGAGACATGTGTCAGTTTCAAGTGAGTCCACCCAACGGGATCATTTTCTCTCACTGGGGCGTTGATTTTCTGGGGTTTTGCCAACCCATTACAAGCAGGTGGGAAGGCGGATGGGAAGGTAGGGACACAGTGACAGGTCAGTGGGTTGGAAGGTAGAGGGTTGTGGAACTTTGGAACCAGAAGACAGGTGATGGCTGGCGAGGGCCGTTTGCAGTCACTGTTCCGGAGGTGGTGAAGCTGACATCGCTCCTTTACGTGTGCCTGTGGTGCTGCTGCCGGGAAGGGAGGGGATCCTTGGAGCTACGTGGTCAAGAATGGGGTGGTCAGCCAGGGATTGGGTGCCTTACTCCTGTGGTGTTAACGCTAAAGTCACCAAACAATGACAACAGTGATGGTAGAGGCAGTAAGAGGGCTTGGGCGCTGAGATCATCCATGAATGAGGAGGCATGGCCAAGCAATGAATGATGATAGTGAGGGCCAGAGAGAACAGGAAGCTGTATGTGCTTTGAAAGGAAAGGGCGCCTGGGGGGCCCCAGTGGGTTGAGTGTCCGACTTGACTTTGGCCCATGTCAGGATCTCACAGTTCATGAGATCGAGCCCTACGTTGGGCTCCGTGCTGACAGCACAGAGCCTGCCTGCAATTCTCACTCTCCCCCTTTCTGTGTGCTCCTTTCCCCACTCATGTGCATGCTTTCTCTCTCTATCTCTATCAAAAATAAATAAAAACATTAAAAAAAAAAAAACCCTGGAGGGAGTCAGCGACTGACTCACAGTCACTTGGTAGGTAGTGAGGCTGGGGTTCAAACCTAGGCAGGCTGAGGCCAAGCTGTGCTCCTAAAGACCCAGGACACTGAAAGGGGCTTGAAACAGATACCCATGCTTCTAGGGACACGGTGCAAATAAAATACTAAGCCAACATGGAGGCGTGGACAGTGTTTGTAATTCTTGTATCACCCAAAGGTTAGCACTTTCTTCAGCCGGGCCCTCCATTAAAGGCTGTAATGGATATGGCGGTCGGCTTTAATTTGATTTTGAAGCCAGATGCAGCAGCCCTCCCCGATGGCTCTGGGAGGCGATGTCTAGGGTTGCCGTCTGACCTTGTCATGTCTTTACGTTTTTTAAATTCAAGTCAGTTAATGTATAGTGTAATAATGATTTCAGGAATAGAATTTAGTGATTCATCGCTTACATACGACATCCAGTGCTCATCCCAACAAGCGCCCTCCTTAATGCCAGTCACATATTTAGTCTCTCCTCCACCCACCTCCCCCCCACCAGCAACCCTCAGTTTGTTCTCTGTATTCAAGAGTCTCTGATGATTTGCCTCCCTGTTTTTATCTTATTTTTCCTTTCCTTCTCCTATGTTCATCTGTTTTGTTTCTTAAATTCCACATATGAGTGAAATCATAGATTTGTCTTTTTCTGACTGACATTTCACTCAGCATGATACACTCTAGTTCCATCCATGTTGTTGCAAATGGCAAGATTCTGTTCTTTTTGATCACCAAGTAATATTCTATTGTGTGCATGTGTGTGTGTGTACACACCGTATCTTCTTTATCCATTCATCACTCGGTGGACATTTGGGATCTTTCCATATTTCGGCTATTGTTGATAGCGCTGCTATAAGCATTGACGAGCATGTCCTTCAAATCAGCATTTTTGTATCCTTTGGATAAATATCTAGCAGTTCAATTACTCAGTCATAGGGTAGTTCAACGTTTATTTTGGGGAGTGAGAGAGAGAGCACAAGCAGGGGAGAGGCAGAGAGAGAGAGAGGGAGACACAAAATCTGAAGCAGGCTCCAGGCTCCGAGCAGTCAGCACAGAGCCTGACACGGGACTCGACCCCACGAACAGGGCCATCATGACCTGAGCTGAAGTGGGACGCTTAACCGACAGCCACCCAGGCGCCCCTATTTTTAATTTTTTGAGGACCGTCGGCACTGTTTTTCCAGAGTGGCTGCACCGGTCTGCGTTCTAACCGGCAACGCAAAGGGGTTCCCCTTTCTCTGCCTCCTCGCCAGCACCTGTGAAAATGAAGGACGCTGGCCTGACCCTGTCTTAGGTGCGCCGCCCCTTGAGGAAACCTGTGTGTGGCGGAGCAGAGAGGCGGCCCCACGTGACTGCTTAGGCCCTCGCTCCAGGGCCAGACAGGCCCCCGGAGGGGCTCAAACGGGACCCCCGCCTTTCCCACTGTGTGAGGCGCACTTCAGGGCCTGGGGGCCTCTAGATCTGCCAACTTGTGCGTGAAAATCCCGAGCGCTTGGGGCTCCAGACGCTCTAGGGCCAGATCCGAGGCTGGTGGTGATCACAGGGTCGAGTCCACACCCGCTGCTGCCCATCCCCCTTCCCCTTGTCGGCGTTGGACCCGCCCAGCTCCTCCCAGGCAGGAGGAAAAGCGTGGGAGAGGCCCCGGCTGTCCTACAACTCTCGGAACAGCTCTGCGACCAAGGGATCGCTGCCCGTGTTTTACAGAAGTTCAGGGTTTCGCCGTGTGCCAGTCACACTCGTCGGCGGTAGAGCCCGGACGACGACGTCTGCTAGCCGTGCGTGAGTGCTTACTCGGGCGGGCACGGTCCCAAGCACGCCTCATCGGTACCTCCCTGACGCCTCACCACAGTCCTACGAGGCAAGTGCTCTTATTGGCATCATCCCTATTTCACAGATGAAGAAACTGAGGCGTCAGAAGTTTTCTAGCTCGGCCGCGGTAATCCCACGAGCAGCAGGGTGGGATAGGGGTGTGAGGCCGGGCAGTGTGGTGCGGGACCCCGGCCTTTAACCACCGAAGGTGCCTGTCCAGGGTCTGTGTTGTTCCCCGACACCGCCCTGCACCCCCTCGCCAGCGGCCTGCGTGGCGTGGCCACCGTAATGCCTCTGCGGCTCGGATGACCCGGCTCCACCCCAGATTGCTCCTTCATCCGTGACCGCTGGCGGCTCGGGGGGGAAACAGGCCGTGAGGGGGAGGGATGCTTTTCCCTGCAGACCCGGGAGTGGCACGCCACAGAGCTGGGGCAGGAACCCCAAATCCTGGCCCCCAAGATGAGTGTGGTTTCCTCCCAGACAGTACTGCCCACGGCCAGTCCCACTTGTCGTCTTCCTTTGCCTCCTGAGGAGGTTCGTGTGTGTTCAGGTGTCACAGACAGAGCTGTGCTGTGTGTGTGTGTGTGTTCAGGTGTCATAGAGAGAGCTGTGTGTGTGTGTGCGTGTGTGTGTGTGTGTGTTCAGGTGTCATAGACAGAGCCGTGCTGTGTGTGTGTGTGTGTGTGTTCAGGTGTCATAGTCGTGCTGTGTGGGGAGGGTGGGGAAGAGGGTTCAGGTGTCACAGAGAGCCGTGCTTTCTTCCCCAGAAGGGTTACAGAGGGGGAGCCGTGCCGTATTTGTGCTGTGAGTGATCTCTGTCCCATTTTCCAATCCATCAAGATTGTTCTGCGTTTTGTCGGTCTACAACTCTCAGTGGGTGCAGGCGCCCACGGAGGAAGGAAGGCAGGGGGGCTTGGGGAGAGGCAGGGAGCGCATCCTCGGAATGCAAGCACGGGCCAAACGGGGCAGACGTGCAGTTTGCGGTGGGAAGGCCGTCCAGAACAGGATGGTCGGTCGTGGACACCGAGGAAACCCGTGAGGCTCTGCCACACACAAACCAGAAGAACACATTTGGGCCGTGAACTTTAGGCTAGAAAGTATGAGACTGCGGGGTCAAGGAAACAACAGTGATGTCTTACGTTTTTTACACAAAGTAGCTCAGAACATCACACATCAGGACACTGGGTGGCTCAGCCCGTTAAGGGTCTGACTTATTTCAGCTCAGGTAACCATGGAGCCCCAAGTGGGGCTCCGCACTGTCAGTGTCAAGCCTGCTTGGGATTCTCTCGTCCTCACTCTCTGCCCCTGCCCCACTCACGCTCACTCTCTCAAAATAAATACATAAAACATTAAAATAAGTTTTTCAATGTTTTATTTATTTCTGAGAGAGAGAAAGAGAGAGACAGAGAGAGAGACAGCGTGAGCAGGAGAGAGTCAGAGAGAGAGAGAGGGAGACACAGAATCTGAATCAGGCTCCAGGCTCTGAGCTGTCAGCACAGAGCTCATGTGGGGCTGGAACCCACGAACCGTGAGATCATGACCTGAACCAAAGTCGGACGCTTACCCGACTGAGCCACCCAGGCGCCCCTAAAATAAAAAAGACCGTCACACGCCAACCATCCTATTTACTCACGCTACACATAAAAGGGGCTTGATGGGGTGAGACGGTCTGGGAGGGGAGTGACTGGAAGTAGGACGTGAAATCATGTAGCTTCCATTTAAGAAGTGGGAGTTGAAGGACCGGATTTGCAGATTGGCTGAGCCATGCCACTCACTGAAGATCTGGGCCCTGTGGGAAGCCCAGCCCCTGAAATTCATGGGGTCTGGGCCCCCGAGTCCTGTTTGGGAAACCACAGCGCCCCCTAGTGCCTGGGAAGTCTAACGCTAGCCCCAAGCGGGGGAGCCCCCAAGGCTCCCAGGCGGCAGGGCCAGGTCTGCAGAGCTGAGCCATCCAAGGCAGGAGGGAGCTGCTCCCTATGGTCAAGGTCACAGCCACAGCCCAGCGTGTTTCCGAGGGTGCTCTGTGGGAATGCCTCCACCCAGGAAGCCCAGCCACAGCATAGACTTTCTGGCTAATCCACACTCACGAGGCAGTGTGCTATCCCAGGCCCCGCAGCCCGGGAAGGACATCCCAGAGCAGGTGACTGTGTGGGAGGGTCCCCACCAGGACACGGGGCTCCTGAGGTCTTCTGGGCTCGCTGGCTGGAGGATGGTTGGAAATCCCTGCAGAGGGCAGCAGTTCGCTTGCTTGTGCAGTTCACGTGAAAATCGGCTCCAAGACATGTGAGCGCGACACTGGGCCTCGGGCTCTGAAGGGCCAGGCTTAGTTCAAGGCTTTCTGGGGGTAAGCCCCACCAAATGAGCATAAGCAAAGGTGGTGTATTCTGAGCCTGCAAGGGTGGCAGCCGCCATCACATGTGCTGGCAGAGACTCAAATCAGGTGGAGGAGTGGGAGAGCTTTATAGGGGAGAAGAGGGCAGCCCCAGGTAGCCCTCGTTGGAGGCTGCTGGCTCCGGGAAGCTGTAGGCGGGTGAATTAGAAACTGGGGTGCAGAGTGGGCTTCCTCTGGGTGATCCTAAGTTGGGAACAGGAGCAGAAATTAGGGAAGCCGTCAGTTATTGATCAAGTCCTGGCCACTTGGGGCTGGTTGTTACCGGCCTCCTGGATTGTCACTCGAAATAGCAATGTGACTTCCTGCAAGAATGACCTGTAGCGGGCTGGCCTCTTGGGCTGGGCATGGTAGATAAGGGGTTGGTTTCCTGGACAGGCCGCCGCAGGCTGTGGAGCAGAATCCTATTTTTTTACGTGGTCTGGCCGTTGACCATCGGTATGTTCCTTCTGTCACTTGCTGTCACTGCCTTTAAATTCTGGACACTGGTTTCCATATTTTCATTTCACACTGGGCCCCTCAAAAGCTGTAGCCATTTTCATGTTCATCTTTGGACTCATGACCGAGCAAGCTTTTGTGTGATTTGGGGTGGAGGCTGTTCTAGCTGCAGTTTTCCATTTTTACTGAGAATGGGAGATGGTAATGTCACCAAGTGCTGAGGGCCTCCCGGTGGGGCCCAGGCTCAGGCACCCAGGAGGAGGCCCCAGGCCCCGGCTGCTGTGCTGTTTCCCTCTCCAGATGACAGCTTCTCTGGTGTGTGTTTTGCATCCTGATGTGGCCAGAAGCTTCTGGGCAGCGTGAGTCATCAGTGAGTGTGGCCTGAAACAATACCTACCTTGAGACAAATCTCACTAATTTGGACCCTGTTCGTTTTAAGCAGAGAAGTTTTGGTCTCTTTTTGAAATGACAACAACAACAAAAAGATTTGCTAAGCAAACGCACGGTACAAAAGGTTGCAAGGCAAAGGGCAATAGTTTAACGTGCCAAGAGCAAAATTCTCCAGGACTTCATCAGCACGGTGTTTTTACAAAGCCAATGAATGACCTCATGAGTGTAAGATCTAATTTCATTGCATTTGTTGCTATTCATGTGTTGGAAGACGTCATTAAGAGGATGTGATCGCCAGTTGACCCATGGACTGGACTCAGGGAAATCTGAGGCTCCCCACTTCTTGGAACTAGTATATTCTGCCTGCAGTTTCCACAGTGGGAGCTGTTTCAGGGATGTAACCTTGAGAGAGCAGGTGGTGGTGAGACCATCTGGATGTTGCGTGTAACTCAACCACATTAAACCACATAAAGTTTTTTTTTTTTTTTACTAACTAAGCTATTTATTTTTATTATTTTTTTTTTAGTTTTCCTGACATTTCCCTTTTTTATTTTATTTTATTTTATTTTATTTTATTTTATTTTTTTACAAATAGTTTATTGTCAAATTAGTTTCCACATAACACTCAGTGCTCATCCCCACAAGTGTCCTCCTCCATGCCCATCCCCCCTCCCCCCCACATCCATCAGTCCTCAGTTTTTGTCAGCATTCAAGAGTCTCTCATGGTTTGCCTCTCTCCCTTTCCCCCACCATTTCCGCCCTTCTTCTCCCCCTTGTTCCTCCGTCAAGTTCCTCCTAATCCTCCTATACGTGCAAACATATGATATTTGTCCTTCTCTGCCTGACTTATTTCGCTCAGCATAACACCCTCAAGGTCCATCCATGTTGCTACACATGGCCAGATTTCATTGTTTCTCATTGCCATGTAGTATTCCATGGTATAGATAAACCACATCTTCTTGATCCATTCATCTGTTGATGGACACTTAGGCTCTTTCCATGTTTTAGCTATTGTGGAGAGTGCTGCTATGAACATTGGGGTACATGTGCTCCTATGCCTCAGCATTTCTGTATCCCTTGGGTAAATTCCTAGCAGTGCTATTGCTGGGTCATAGGGGAGTTCTATTGTTAGTTTCCTGAGGAACCTCCACACTGTTTTCCAGAGGGGCTGTACCAGTTTACATTCCCACCAACAGTGTAGGAGGGTGCCCGTTTCTCCACATCCTCGCCAGCATCTAGAGTTCTCTGATTTGCTCATTTTAGCCACTCTGACTGGCGTGAGGTGGTATCTCAGTGTGGTTTTGATTTGTATTTCCCTGATGAGGAGGGATGCTGAGCATCGTTTCATGTGTCTGTTGGCCATCTGGATGTCCTCTTTGGAGAAGTGTCTGTTCATGTCTTCTGCCCATTTCTTCACTGGGTTGTTTGTTTTTCGGGCGTGTAGTTTGGTGAGTTCCTTATAGATTCTGGATATTAACCCTTTATCTGATATGTCATTTTCAACTATCTTTTCCCATTCCGTTGGTTGCCTATTAATTTTCTGGGTTGTTTCCTTGGCTGTGCAGAAGCTTTTAATCTTGATGAGGTCCCAACAGTTGATTTTTGCTCTTGATTCCCTTGCTGTTGGGGATGTGTCAAGTAAGAAGTTGCTGCGGTGGAGGTCAAGGAAGTTGTTTCCTGCTTTCTCCTCTAGGGTTTTGATAGTTTCCTGTCTCACGTTCAGGTCCTTTATCCATTTTGAGTTGATTTTTGTGCATGGTGTGAGAAAAGGATCTAGTTTCATTCTTCTGCATGTTGCTGTCCAATTCTCCCAACACCATCTGTTAAAAAGGCTGTCTTTTTTCCATTGGAAACCACATCAAGTTTTAAGACTCTGGTCGCTGCAGGTGGTGGGAGAAATCTGCCGGTCTCTCAGTCCCCAAGACGAGCCCCTTGCTTTATGACATCTGCCACCGACAAGTCTGGAGCGACCTGCCTCTTTCTTCCAGAGCCACCTCCCAGGCCACACTCGGCCACTTAGTGGCCACAAGGCCTTAACCAGTCTACTTAGCCTCTCTGAGCCTCATCTTCCTCATCTGTGAAATGGGACAGTGATCCTGCACCGCGGGGGCCCGGTGAAGCTAAAGGAGATCATGTTCACGTAGAGGAGCTTGGGTGGGCTGGCCCAGATCCGCACTCCGTAAACCCAGCCATCGCTGCCCTGGCTCACGTGTGGGGCTAGCCCTAGATCGTCACCGCCACCTCGCTGCTTTGGTTAAGGTTTTCTTTCTGGCCAAAGAAAGTGTTCCCGTTGAATGTCACCTCAGACATCAGCTCTGGCTTTGAGTGCCCTCCAAACTCTCAAAGGATGACAGTCTTCCTCTCCTGAAGGTATTCGAGAGAATATACCACAGGGGCTGTGGGCAGCTGACAAAGGGGTCTCCCTAAACTTTTGGAAAATCAGTTGTATGGGCTGGAGTAGAAGTATGGCCTCCAACGTGGCCATGTTCATGGAGGAAGAGCTCGTTTGCATGCAAAGGTCTGAGGGTCATTTTGGAAGACACCCCCTGCTCTGTAGTCATACCTCCAAAGCAGAGCGTTTGGGGTGGGCCGGGGACACAGTAAATGGTACGGATTAGCATCCAGCAGCCATGGCTCTGGCACCTTCCTCCATATCCGGGTGTCCTCCCTGTTCCCCTTGTGACACTATCAGTTTCAGGACTGTGGCATCTGACTGGTCCCGGCATGGGTGACTCGTGGGACAATGGGGTCATGATACTTCGCAAACACCTGCTGCTTACCTTGGTTTGGAGCAGCCAGAGAAACACAGTCAATTCTCCCTAAATGGCTTACCTGGCCATCTGCCCATTACCAAAGTTTCTTGGTGACCTTGATCCCACCTGCCCTGCCTCAGAACTTTGTAGTCTTCACGAAGTCTCCAGGAGGCCTGGGGAATCCCTGAGTTACAGAAAACAATCAGGTGCACTTCTTTTGACTGACCCAAACCCAAGGGTTTTTGATCCAAGGGTCTTTCATTTTTTTAAATGTTTTATTTATTTCTAGGAGAGAGAGAGAGAGAGAGAGAGACAGCCTGAACAGGGGAGGGTCAGAGAGAGAGGGAGTCACAGACTCTGAAACAGTCTCCAGGCTCTGAGCTGGCAGTCAGCACAGAGCCCGACGCGGGGCTCGAACCCATGAACCGCGAGATCATGACCTAAGAGAAAGTCGGACGCTTAACTGACTAAGTCACCCAGGAGCCCCGATCCAAGGGTCTTTCAAATACAAACACCAGGCTTTTTCTAATTGCCATGGGAAGTGACTGTCAGAAACTGTGTATTTACACAAAGCCCTTTGTCCTGCTCAGATTTTCCCAGAGCTGTCACAGCTGGAGTCCACACCGGCTCCCTCATCACCCCAGGGTTCCCTTCCCCTCTGCTTCCTGGGTCCCTTCCCTCCCTCTTTCTAAGTCAGTTTGCCGTTTGCAGGGAGCACATTTTCCAGAAGCTTCCCGAGAAAGGGTATATGGGAGTAGAGACTTTCTGAGACATCTTGTCTCCGAAAATATCTTTGCTCTGACATCTATGAACACCTCGGCTGGGTGCAGGTTTCCAGGGTACAAGCCATTTCCCCTCGGGGTTTGGAAGGCACGACCCCCTTCCCCTGCAGCTCTCTGTGTTGCAAGTGACCTGTCCTTCCTATGTGATGACCTGGTTTTGTTTTTGTGCCTGTTTTCTCCTCTGGATACATTTAGGATCACCCCTTTCCCGCCCCCACCCTCCACCCCCCGTATTCTGAGATTTTACAGTGATGTGTCCCTATGTGGGACTCTTTCCATTCATTCATTGGGATCTTAATGGGCTTTCATCTGGAAAGCCAGGCCCACAATTTACAGACAATAATAATAAAACACGCAGTAGCCTATGCTGTAAAGTCGATCTGGCCAGTCGATTCTCAGAGAGGACTTTCCTTGTTGTTGCTGAATTCTTAAACCATAACTAACTGTTAGCTGCAAATTAGATGTGATTTGTCAAAGTTAGACCGCCAGTAAATACCCATGTACCATCCAGTTTCGCAAAGAGGGTGTTTGTGTCATTGATACACGTGTGTACTTTCGATATGATTGTTGGGTGATGTTTCCATTTATTTTAAGGAGTAAAGACAGTCAGACATCAAAGATGTTGTACCTCGCAGACACAATAGGCGTAACTAACCTCAAAAGCACGGATAATAATAGTATGTCATAAGATGTTGCATCGTTATGAGAAGTAAGGAATTTTGAGCATTCATTGCCTTTGTTTTTAATATAATTAATTTAATTGTAAAATTATAGAATGTAATTTTGATTAGTAGTTGTGTTTAGCAATGAGTTTGAAAAATTCCCCATAATTTAAAAAGTGGTTAGTTATGAGCCAGTACAAGACCACTCCGGCTCACCACTGATACTGTGTCCTTCAGTTCTGGGGCTTTCTAAAAGAAATTATTATTTCTTGATTTTTTCCTTCACTTCATTTTTTTGTTCTCTTTTTCTGGAATTCGTGTGAACTGATTCTCATACTCTTTTAAAAAATTTGTTTAATGTTTTATTTACTTTTGAGAGAGAGACAGGCAGAGCGTAGCAGGGGAGAGTCAGAGAGAGAGGGAGACACAGAATCCAAAGCAGGCTCCAGGCTCCAAACTGTCAGCACAGAGCCTGATGCGGGGCTCGAACTCGTGAACTGCGAGATCATGACCCGAGTGTAAGCCGGATGCTTAACCGACTAAGCCACCCAGGCGTTCTCTTATACTTTTAAAATCTTTTCTCTCTTTCCTTTTAAAAGATCTCATTGCTTTTTGCTTTATTTTCTGAAAGATATCCTCAACTTTGTCTTCCAATCTTTTAATTAATTTTCTCTGGCATATTTTAATTTCTGAAAGCCCTTCCTTATTCCCTGATTATTATTATTTCCTTCTTCCACTTCCTCCTTCTTCTTTAGAGATCTTTTTCTTATCTCATGGGTGTCTCTATGTCTGACGTCCCTGAAAATATATGTGATTGCTGTGTGTGTGTTTAGTTTTTATTTCCAAGCATTATCTTTAGCTTGACTTTAGGCTCATGGAATTAGAGGTGGCTTCGATGTATCCAGATATGGTTGTTGGCTATCTAGGGGGTTCAGAAGAGTGGTTTAAAATCGCACTATGGCGGGGGGGGGGGGCGCCTGAGTGACTCAGTCGTTTATGTGTCTGACTTTAGCTCAGGTCATGTTCTCGCAGTTAATGAGTTCAAGCCCCAAGTCGGGCTCTTTGCTGACAGCTCAGAGCTTGGAGCCTGCTTTGGATTCTCTGTCTCCCTCTCTATCCTTCTCCCACTCACACTCTGTCTCACTCTCTCTCAATAAACATTAAAAAAATTTTTTTAAATAAAAAAATAAAATTGCAACATAGGGACACCTGGTTGGCTCGGTTGATAGAGCATGTGACTCTTGATCTCAGGGTGGTGAGTTTCAAGCCCCATGTTGGGCCTAGCTTACTTAAAAGAAATTAAAACTGAATAGTCAAAAATAAAATTGGAATATAACTTCAGAAATTGCCCTGGGTGTGATGAGGTCAGGGAACAGAGAGTAGGACAACTACAGGGTCTTGGTAGAACCCGGCCACAGGCCATCTAGATGTGGGGACCCTGCAGAAGGTACGGACCTGCTAAGGAAACTAAGGAGGAGCAGCTGGGGGGGCAGGAGGGAGCCCGGGCATGTAGGTGCTGGAGAAGCCAAGCATAGGGCTTTTGGTCAACTATGGAAGCTCCTGAGAGGCCCATACGATGGGGAGTGAGCACCTCTCAAGTGAGAAGGCCCATGCAGTAGTTTGTGGCTCATCATTTAGACTCAAGTGTCCACCTCTAGCCTTCGTTTCCATTTTATTCCATGACCTTTGAGCTCACACTCCCAAGATGCTGTATTTCCACATCAACACGGCCTTCCTTTCTTGCAGCCCCTGCTCTTCCTCTTCACGCTCATTCATTTAATCAGCACCTACTGCGTGCGGCACCGTGACCTGCATTATTTCATCACCATCTTGCCCTTAACAATGTGTGTGGACAGCCTCCTGGGTGATACGCGTGGTGCTTCACGGACACTGTCGTTAAGCCTTGCAACAGCGCTGGGGTCATTTCACAGTGGAGTCACAGGCTCAGAGTGGTGAACGGACTTGCCCAGAGCCGCACCCTGGAGAAGGGCCCTCAGGACCCCCAGCCTCATCTGAACAACTTCGAAGTGTTCACAGCTCTTTCGCTTTATCTGCACATTGTCATGAACAGTGACAACAGAGGCCCAGTACCACTGGGTTGAAACAACGCTTAGGATCTTCTGTCCCACTTTCTGAGGAAAATGTCAAAAACTTGGCAAGGCCCACTCTAACCCCTCTGGGGATCTGTAGCAGGGGTAAGAAGCCACAGGTCTTTAGTCTTGAGTTAATTCCAGGCTGAGATAAAGAGAAACCTCAGACCCTTCTTTCTCTTTCATTCCTTTCCCCAACTACAGACACAAGAGCCTCATTGTCCTTCCTCCCATGAAACGTTGGGTAAACATGGTGAGCACTGGGCTTGCTTTTGAAATCCCCCCACCTGGACAAGTGTTACCCACAAGCCTGTAGACATGGTGGGCCTGTGGTGTGAAGGGGGGCTCCAGGCCTGCGCTGGCTGGGTGTGAGTCCTGGAGCTCCCACCCTCCTGGAGGCCTTGGCTAACTCAGGAAGCCTCTGCCCCTTCTACTGGATTTGGAGACGGATGGGACCGCAGAGGGTGTCGGAGAAGTGGGGGAGCCAATGGATGGAAAGCACTTTCTATCTTGGAGAAAGTGCTCAGAAATGGGAGCAGCTTCTGCTCCTACCTGTGGGCAAAGGAAGGGGTGGAGAATTCTGGTTCTGGACCCCCAGGTTCTACCCCTCCTCTCCCACGCGATGCCTTAACTGTAGAGTTTGATGAATTATCATGAAGTGCAAACTTCCAGGTAACCAGCCCTCAGATTAAGAAACCGGGTATTGTCAGAATTCCAGAAACCTACCTCATGCTACCCCCCCAAAGGGGAACTCCTGCGCTGACCAGCCATTACTTTTGCCTGCCTTTGAACTTCCTAGAAGTACACCTACATGCACTATCCATGCATTTTTTGGGATGTGTTCAATTTCTTTCTCTCAACACTATCTTTGTGAGATTCACTTGTGTTATATGTAGTGACAGTCGGATATCCTCATTGCCATATCATATTCTATTGTCTGCATATACCACAATTTATTTATCTTTTCTATTGTTGGAAGTGCCCACAACTGGCACTAGTGTATTTTTTGTCACTTCAAAGGATCTATGCTTTTCCTTTGCTTTTCCATACAAGACTAAGCTCAGGATTGCTTTGCTTCATTCTAGGTCAGGCTGCCCGCAGATATAGACCCTTTCCTCTGCTGCTTTATTGCCAGTGACTTTCAGTACAGTGTATGACAAGAGTTTATTAATACTGTACTGTAGTCAACATCCTTGTGAGCGTATACAACCACCCCCATGCAGAAAAAGATTCCATGGAGCCAATAGACAGCAGCGATTCCTTTAGTGGTAGTGAAAGTCATCCTACACAATAACCCTCCTCTCTTGTCTTCCGCACACCAGCCAAGAAGATTTGCAAAGGGAAGTGCAGGTTAATTTGTTTACTTTTCTTTATACTTTGTATTTTCTTTATTATTTTGTATTATATCACAGTATTGTAATCACTTTTATATGACCATTTTCGGGTTGTGAAACGAATCATCTGAGTTTCCATTATTTCTTATGGGGAAATTCGCTTTGAAATACAAGTGCTTTGGATTGCTAGCATGTTCTCGGAGCGCATTATGCTCACGACCCAAGGGTTGACTGTATCTGGTTAGACATAGCATAATCCTTTCTGCTGAATTGAGTCTCATTTCAGTACCTTTCCCACCCTGTGATCCTTGTTAACGTAAGGAAATTCAACACCTCTCTTATTCTTGTCTATATTTCTTTTTTAAAATTTTGTCACATGAATTAACCGGTTTATTATAGGCTAGCAATGTTTTATTATAGGCAAGCTTCTGCTGGTTTTCAAGTCCTTCAGTCTGATGGCTGACTTTACGGCAACGGCACAGGCGGTGCTGTAGGGCCGGGTGCCACCGGCCACTGTCCTCACGCAGGAGCCACAGCGCCAGGCCCCCACAGCTCGTCTTTCCACCTTGGTGGTGCCACAGAAGGAGCAAGCGTACACGGCGTGCTGGCTTCTTTCAGTCTCCCTCGCCATTTTCCTGTGGGAGACACCATAACGGGTCCCCTATTTACCCATTTTGATGCGTAAAATTTGACCTTTTGGACGCGTTTAACCATGTCTCTGCAAACTGGGTCCGAGCCCAGAGAGGTTCTTCTCTGCATTTAAAATGCAGCAGACAATTTCCCCCTTTCGAGGTCGGCTGCGGTGTAGATGGAAAAGCTCACGCTTCGGGTTCGGACTGGACACGTGTGCATCCCAGCGTGCTAACAAGCTGTGCGATTTGAGTAAATCCCTTCTTTGTGCTGCTCAGTCTGCTCACCTCTATAATGGGGACACCTGGGTGGCTCAGTCGGTGGAGTGTCCAACTCTTGATGATTCGAATCATGAACTCAAGGTTCGTGAGATCCAGCCCTGCGTCAGGCTCTGTGCTGACAATGGGAAACCTCCTTGGTATTCTCGTCTCTCCCTCTCTCTCTGCCCCTCCCTTCCTCTCTCTCTCTCTCTCTCTCAAAATAAGTAAATAAACATAAAAAACGAGTCTCTGCCCCTCACAAGGATAGGGTTCAGTCAGATAATTGATGTAAAAGCAAACCATGAACCTTAGGTTACTGGGCAAACGTCATTTATTATTTACACTGAAGTGTGGGCTTGATACATCTGGTCAGGCAAACCAGAGAGGGGGGAGGGACCTTGGCAAGTGTCGGCCTTGGGGGGCCAGAGGCAGGGACGACAGACAAGGCGGTAAGGGTGACATGAAGTAGACTCTGGCAAGCCAGTACCCAGATTTCCATTCCTGGCCACCTGGCCACCAGCACAGGAGGCTGCATGTCTGAGGCGGGGAAGCAGCCAGTGTAGAACGTCCTCTGAGCCCTGGAGGGAGGCATCTGTATTGCTGGGTATTGGATGGGTCTCGGGGGTTTTAGCTGAACCCCTCATGGCGCCTGCCGCTTAAATTTCACACTTGTCAGTCTGAAAGAAGTGCCAGGCTTGGTATTATTTCTCCCGCTTTTTAACTTTAATTTTTTAATGTTTATTTATTTTTGAGGGTGGGGAGGAGGGGCCGAGCGAGAGGAGGAAAGAGGGTTTGCTGCTGACAGCAGAGAGCCTGATGCAGAGCTTGAACTCAGGAACTGTGAGATCGTTACCTGAGCCAAAGTGGGATATTTAACTGGCGGAGCCACCCAGGCACCCCTCTCCTGCTGTTTCTAAAGAGCATCTTCTAGAGGTGCCTGGGTGACTCAGAATCCTGCTTCGGATTCACTCTCTCTGCCCCTCCCCCACTCAGGCACTCTCTCTCTCTCTCTCTCTCTCTCTCTCTCAAAAAATAAACAAACATTAAAAAAATTTTTTTTTAAATTAAAGGGCGTCTTCTTCAACATCACCACCGTATCGCGGGCATCACCATCCTGCTCACGGTCCACCTGCCCAGGGCTCTTATCTCCTTGCTCTCTTAGGAGTGAAAAAAAACAGTCCCTCAAAATCACAACTTACAATGAAAAGTGCAATTTCTGAGCGATCCAGAGACTTGTGTCTGCCAACCAGGGCTTCGTTTCTCTGAAGTAAAATCATGTGGGAGGTCAGTTCTTGGGCTGTAAGTGGGCCGGCTGGCCCGTGTGCACGTGAAGCACAAGCTGGCTCGGATGGCATGGGGGGGGGGGGGGGGGGAGGCTCCCAGGCCTTGCTGAGGGTCCAGCTGGAGAAGAGACCTGCTTATTTCCAAAAGCAGGAAAAGAAAAAGAAATAGAAGGGCTGAACATTCAACAAGTCCATTTTACTGATACCAATGTTACCAGTTCCTCTGGGAAGTTCTAACGTAGGCAACCCCAAAATGATGAGAAAGCATCATCTGCACATTTTGGGGGGGCCTGGGGGAGGAGGGGAAGGCAGAGGGGATCACAAGTTACCTGTAGAGTAAAGGGTCGAGCCTCAGCCTCAGCCTCCTCACCAAGGGGCTTCACACCCACTTCTGCTTCGCACAGGGTCGGGGGCTCAACTAGGCCACGGTCATGGGTGCCAGACACAGGCTTCTTTCCCCTGCACCTTCCGGCCATCTGCTCGGGCTCCTCCAAGCTAGAGAGGAAGAGCCCAGGGCCAGAAGCAGCTTGAGAGAGAGTCCTAAAAATTTAGGAATTTTACTTTTCCCTGTATACACCTATTTGGTATTTGCACAAAAATATTTACCATGTATTACTTTCGTAATTTTAAGAGTCATAGTAAGAAGAATAAAAACTCCAAGGATTTGACTGGTTCTTTCTCTTACTGAACCCACATCCCCCGGGCACAGGCTATACACCCGGCTCTGTGCTGGCTCCTGCCGATACAACATGGAGACCCGGCCTTGGCCTTGCATGGCTGGGGGTGGACACAGAGGGACAAGTACCTAAGTGAGATAAGGGGTGCAGAGACGGGGGTACAGGAGGAGGGTGAGGCTAGCTTGGCCTGTGGGAGCCTGGGGAGGCTTCATCAGGAGGTAGTGCTCAAACTGAACCTAGAAGTAAGAGTAAGTTGTCCCCAGACAGAGAAGGTGGGGAAGGGCATTCCATACAAATAGCGCAGCCTGTGCAAAGGCTTGCAGGTATCAACGACTGGGTCACTTGGAGATTCTTAGAGAAAGGGACAGGACATCGGGCTGGGGAAGTGGCCGGAGGTCAGATCATAGAGAGACTATGTGTCACGCTAAGAAGTTAGGACATCATTTGTTTATTCAACAAACATTTATTGAGCACTTCCTCTGTGCTCTCACCATTGTGGGCATGGATGATATATATCCATTGTTGCCCTTATGGTCTTACATTCTGATGGTGAGAGGGATAGACAATGAAGGAAACAAATAAATGAGCAAGATAATGGCACAATTTATGTAAAAAATGTGAAGCAAGTTAAGGAGCTAGAGAGGAAGGAAGAGACAGGGAAGAAGTTGCTATTTTAGGTTAGGTGGGGCCTTCGAAAAGAGATCTGGATGAGGTGAGAGGGGAGGCCAGGGGAATATCTGGGATAGATTCACTCCTGATGGAGGAAGCAGCATCTGCAAAGGTCCTGTGGTATGTACAGGGGAATGGGGAGAGGCGGGCGGAGGTGACTGAGGGCCAGATCACACGGCCTTGGGGGATATGGCAAGGCCTGTGGGATTTATCCTGAGATGGAACACCACTGGGGACTCAAGCAGAGGAAGAGAATGATCCAATTTCTGTTATGAAAAAACTGCTCATGCTGCTGCATTAGGAACAAAGTGTAGGAGAGAAAGAAAGGGCAGAGTAAGGCAGGCCCCTGAGGAGGCTCTTGCAACAGCCCAGATTGAGGTGACTCCGGACAGGGCGCAGGTGGCTGCAGGGGAGGGCCGAGAGGTGGTCAGGTTCCACACGCCGTATCCCCAGGCCAGTGGTTCTCAAAGTGGGATCGCTGGGCACCACCTGGGAACCTGTTAGCCTGCTGAGTCACAGCCTGAAGCAATCTGTGGTGTGTATGCCCTTCAGGTGACTCTGGGGCAAGCAGAAGGTCACTGCCCACGCCCGCTGAGAGGGCGCCTGAGGAGTCTGGGGCCAGAACCTGGACTGGATGATTTCTCTGCTGGCCGCACGGATCCGGGGACACCGTGGAGGAGGAGCGGGGTGACATGAGAGCCCATGAGACAGGGTTGGACACCCGAGGAGAAAGGCAATAAGTATAAAACAGCCAAGACTTGCTGGGTGTCACTTACGTGCTGGGCCCTGTGCTGTTCCAGGCGGATTGTCCTGTTTAACCTTGTGGTGACCCTCAAAGCTGGGCCTTCTTATTATCCCCAGGTGAGGGGGAGGGACAGAGGGTCACTGAGGTTCAGAAAGAAGCATGACGGGCACGCTCTGTGAATACAATCAATGCCACTGAGTTGCACGCCTGAAAATGGCTACAAGAGGCACATTTTATGTCCTATGGGTTGTTGCAATGGAAAATATTTCCTGGAAGGGAAAACCAGCACCACGAACCCAAAGCACACAGTTTCGTCTGTGAGATTGCCGGAGTCCGAGGACAAGTGGAAGGAGCCCAAGCCCTGAGTGCTTCAGGCTGCTGCTTGTGTAGGGCAGGGGTGGGGGGCTTGGAGGGTGGGGTGACAGCTGGTGGGAGGTCACAGGGCAGGTCATCCAAAGAGTGTTCATGTTGATGTATTAATTTTTGTCATTTTATGAATATGCATCATGGTCCGCGTTCCCAGATCAGAAACCTGTGGCTTGATCGTTGTTGCTTTCCTTTCATTGATCTGCTATACCCAGTCTGGATTATATTTTTGAACTACTTCCCGGTTTCATGCCCGCTCCTGGCCCACTGTGCCACCACGTGGACCAGAGCTGCCAGCAGCCTCCGTACGGGCCTCCCAGGCTCCCTCCCAGCTCTTCTCCAGACCATTTTTATGGTCTTAAAGTCCTGGGGTCATAGTGGACCTCTTTACTCAGAGGCTTAGAGCTCAACTCAGTTCCCCAAGCCTAATGATTTTCAGGTCCTGGAGACGCCAGAGTAACTCTTCTAACCAACAGGCTGCTCCTGCTCTTCCCTCTGTCTCTTTTTTTTTTTTTTAATTTTTAAAAATACTCATTTATTTTTGAGAGAGAGAGAGACTGAGTGGGGGAGGGTCAGAGAGAGAGAGGGAGACACAGAATCCGAAGCAGGCTCCAGGCTCTGAGCTAGCTGTCAGCACAGAGCCTGATGCAGGGCTCGAACTCACCGATTGTGGGATCATGACCTGAGATGACGTTGGACGCTTAACTGACTGAACCACCCAGGCATCCCACTCTATTTTTTTTTTAATGTTTATTTGATTTTGAGAGAGAGAACATCAGCAGGGGAGGGATAGAGAGAGAGGGATACAGAGGATATGAAGCAGGCTCTGTGCTGACATCAGTGAGCCCGATGCAGGGCTTGAACTCATGAACCTCGAGATCATGACCCAAGTTGAAGTCGGATGCTCAACCGACAGAGTCATTCACGAGGCCTCAAATGTCTTCTCAAAGCCCTCAAATGTCTCCTCGTCTCAGAGCAGCAGACAAAGCCCTAAGTGACCAGCCCCTGAGTGATCCTGCACCCCACCCCCACCCCCCACGCCATTTTCACACACATGTAACTGCTCTTCACTATATTCCTTCTGCTCCAGCCTCAGCAGCCCCCTTGTTGCACTTGGAACTTGCCAGGAACATTCTCCCTCCGGCCTATGTCCTGGCTGTGCCCTGCGCCTGAAACACTCTCCCTCAGGCTATCGGGATGGCTCCCTCCCTCTCCTTAGCCTGTTGCCTCAATCTGATGGCTTCTTTCAAACTGTAGTTCCTGGGATGCCTAGGTGGCTCAGTCGGTTAAGCGTCCAACTTTGGCTCAGGTCATGATCTCATGGTTCATGTGTTCGAGCCCCGTATCGGGCTCTATACTGACAGCTCAGAGCCTGGAGCCTGCTTCAGATTCTGTGTCTCCCTCTCTCTCTGGCCCTCCCCTCCTCATGCTGTCTCTCTCAAAAGTAAATAAAAAAACATTAAAAATTTTTTAAAGAAATAAAAACAAACTGCAGTTCCTTCCCCAAGCACCTGGGCTCCCTTACTCCTGTCCCCCTGAGGCACCCATCGCCTTTGCACATGACATTTTGAATCCAAGTGTGACTCCCCTCTCCAGTGAGGACAAGGACTTCTGTTGTTTTGTTCACAGATGTATCCTAAACTGCTGTGACACAGTAGAATCTTCTGTAGAATGAACGAATGAATGAACGAACGAATGAATGAATGAATGAATGAATGTCTATTTTCCCAATCTCCCAAGGAAAACGTGGGGTCCGTCATTTCCTTCCTACCTCTGTGGCCATTTGCTTCTCAGTGAATCTTAAAGCAGGCTCAAGTGGAGGGGGTGCCTGAGTGGCCCAGGTAGTGAAGGGTCCTACTCTGGATATCAGCTGAGGTCAGGATCTCACAGTTTGTGAGCCTGAGCCCCATGTTGGGCTCTGTGCTGACAGTGTGGAGCCTGCTTGGGATTCTCTCCCTCTCTCTGACTTTCCCCATTCTGTTTCTCTCTCTCTCCCTCTCTCTTTTTTTCAAAATAAATAACTAAACATTAAAAAAAAAAAAAAACAGCATCAAGTGGACACAGCAAACTCCGTTTCCACCTGACCTTGGGTGGGGACGATGGCCAATGCCTCTTCTCCAAACCTGGCTCTTCTGCCCAGGGCCCTCAGCCTCGCTCCGTTTCTGGCCTTTCCGAGGGGCTGCGCAGAGGAGGAAGGGGGCTCTGGCGGGGGGCGGGGGTGGGGGGGCAGTGCCCAGAGAGCGGCTGGGAATTGGTTTGCGTTTCCCTGTAGGGATGGAGCAGAGAGACCAAGGCTGCAGCACTAGGGTGATTTTTAATTTAAAGAAACATGCTTTGTGGGGCATGTGGATGTCTCAGTTGGTTGAGCATCTTACTCTTGATTTCGACTCAAGTCATGATCTCATGGTCGCGAGATCGAGTCCCACATCAGATTGACAGTGCAGAGCCTGCTTGGGATGCTCCCTTTCCCTCTGCCCCTCCCTCGCTCGCACGTGCGCTCTCTCTTTCTCAAAATAAATAAGTAAACTTAAAAAAAAAAAAAAGATGCTTTTTAATCTCTCCCACCTCAGCCTAGCAAAGACCCAGTAGCAAGAACGGAAATGAAATTTCTCGTTTTGGTGGCTTATTTGGTACAGCTGGGCTCTCCTGCTGCCTACTCTACCCAGGGATTTGAACCTCCACACTGCCGTTCACCTACGTGTCCCCAGCAGCTCTGGAGTGCTCTCCGGCTCCTTTCCTGCGGAGGAAGTTGGCGCCCCGAGCTCTGGGCCTCCTTGGCCACTCTTCCCATGGTCGGGGCCCCGTCAGCGTATAAAGGTGGGTGACCTCGTTTTCTAGCTGGCTTCTCTACGTCTTCACAGACTGTCATTTCAGAGGTTGTAACACAGTGCCCCCGATGCTTTGAGTGGAAATCCTAAGGGCTCTGAAAAACAAAAGTTGTGTATCGATCGGGGTCACGAAATTGGCACCCAATGTGTCCTGAATTTGGTGGCAAAACCTCGCCTGAACGGAGGCTCTTCGCAGTTCTTATTTCGCCCACCGACCGTGAAGAGAGTGTGTTGAGCTGCGGAAATATTAGTGTGTGTATGTGTGGTGAGCTCGGTTCCAATGCTTAATGGCTGTGTGCTGTCCCAGATCCCCTGCGGCTGTCACAGACCCGGCCCCACCTGCATTGCATGAATTTCCTAAAATTGGTCCCTTCTGGATTTTCACCCACAGCCGGCCCAGATGTGCGGATAAGGGGTGTGGAGCTGTGTGTGACCTGTGGCAGGGAGACCAGAGTAACGCCTCTGGAAGTCAGGCGCCTGGGTGCAGCTGGTACATGCTGGCTGCGCAGTCTTGACAAGCCCTGTGAGCTCCTGGACCCTCTATTTCTTCGTCTGTAAAGTGGCAGCCGTGGGGCACCTGGGTGGCTCAGTCGGTTAAGCGTCCGACTTCGGCTCAGGTCATGATCTCACAGTTCGTGGGTTCGAGCCCCACATCAGGCTCTGTGCTGACAGCTCAGAACCTGGAGCCTGTTTCGGATTCTGTGTCTCCCCCTCTCTCTGCCCCTCCCCTGCTCATGCTCTCTCTCTCTCTCTCTCAGAAATAAATAAAACATTAAAAAATTTAAAAAAAAAATGGCAGCCATGACATTGAACTGTGACCAGGGCTGCCCCTGGCTAGCTCGCTACCTGCATCTCTTATCTCTTTTCTCGGACTGCTTCTCCCCCAGATGTCTCCGTGCCTGGCTCCTACCCCGTATTCAGATGTCGGGTCTGCTCGAAAGTCGCCTCCCTGATCCTGTGGGTGGGAACCGGTCTCCCTCCCACACTTCCCTGCCTCGGTCCTGCTTCTCCCACGTTCCTTTCTGCCGGCAATGATGTTGTGTGAGTGTTTCCTTGTAAATCGCCTGTCTCCCCCACTAGAAGGGAAGCTCCCAGAAGCCAGGGCAGCCCCTGCTGCGCGGGTGCTCTGTGTGGGAGCACAGTGGGGGCGCAGCATCTTCCCAAGGGGGCCCTCATGGGGCCCAGTGAGGAGGGCGGCAAGGCCAGGATGGACTCAATCCCCTCCCGGAGCTCCCAGAGTTCTGCTTTTTTCCCCGGAATGCCACCTGGAGTGAGTGAGTGAGTTCTCATTTTACCTCTAGAAAGGGTTGGGGGGCCAGAGACCTATCTGTGTGGCAGTGAGGGAGGTTCCAATGTAGGAAAAAAAGGACCATTTGGTTTTTCTACGCAGGACCTGATGCTGGAATGATTAGATATTTCCTTAAATGCCCGTTTCGTGTGGATTTGGGGAAATAACTTGGAGGGGCATTGCTTTCTGCTCCAAAGTGAAATTCTCAAAACCCTGGGGGGCTGGTCGTTGCTTTTGGCCAAGGCAGGCGACAGCCTCCCGGAACCTCCTGAGGGCGTAGATCGGCTGAGGGCTGGGAGGGGAGCCAGGCCTTCGGGGTGTGACAATTACTGGAAAAGCCTTTGCTTCTGCCCGAGTGTCCCCGGGCTTCCCGGAACCAGGCTCGTCCAGAGTTACCTGGTGAGGAAGATGATGTTTTCCTTACTCCCGTTGCAGTGCTTGAAGCCTCTCCAGTGGTTACGCAGAAATAAGTCAAGTATTCTTGGAAGCAGGCTGCGTATCAAATATTGCTTAAAACAAATCCAAGGGCAAGTTCTCCAGGAAGCCAGGGCAGGCTGGGGAGAGTGCGGAGCGTAGGGGTTAGAGTAGGTTGGAATTGTTTAGGGACGAGCGAGGCAAGTTAGTTAATTAAAGGGTGATGTAAAATATTCAGCCCAAGGGTTCCAGAATGAGATACATGAAATATTAGAGACCTTGAAAATTTATGCAAGAGACCAGCGAGCGGAATAGTAAATGATATAATGAGCACCCCATGTACCTGCTACCCGGGTTTATAAAATTTTAACATTTTGCCTGATTTTCTTCAGATTTAAAAAAAAGAAAGTGATACAGACACAGTTGGAGTCCCCTATGTACCTCCTCCCTGATTTTCTCTTTCCTTTCCGCCTCGCTCTGAGTTTGGTTATTATCCCCAGGCATGTTCTTATATTATTAACATAAAAAATTATCTCCATAAGTAATTATACTATTGTATATGTTGTTCAAGTTTACGTATCATGAAGTTCTTATTCTATAATAATATGTAATACGTGTATATATATATACGTATATATATATATATATATATATATACATAGTGAACCATTACACCAGCACAGAGAGCCTAGAGATTTTTCTGTCGTTCAATATCATGTTTTGGAGATTTGCCCGGCATTGATACACAGAGTGGTAGTTTGGTCATGTCAGGTGCGTAGAACGTTCCATCGTGTAATACACGGCAAGTTATTTGCACCTTCTTCTGTTGACAGGCATTTAGTCTGTTTGCAAGCTCTGCTATTACAAACAATACTTCAATTACCATTTTTCTACGGCATCCTCATGTTCTCGCTCGAGTGTCTTTCGAGCATATATTTCGGAGTAGAATTCTAGTTCAAGTGCTCTGCACATATCCAGCCTTATTTAGTATGGCCAGATTGGTCTCCAGGTGGAAGAGACCGACCGGACCTCTCAGCAGAGCGTGAGAGTTCAAGTGCTCTGCAGCCTCACCACCTCCGGAGTGTTGACAAAATATTTCACCCCCGTGAGGCGAGGGTACCAGACCTTGGCACGGCCAACAAGGGCCGGCGGCTGAGGGGCAGCCTGCTGGCAAGGCTCCCAGAAGCTGAAGAGGGTCCTTCAGTTCTCAAGGGGAAGCAGAGGCACAAACTCCCCTCCCCACTCTCCCCTCCCTCCTCCCCCCTCCCCACCTTTCTAGTGGAAGAAGTGAGCGTGCTGGGCAGGCTGGTGTCTGTGGCTTGCATTACGTCACCCGGGCTCCCTTGCCTTTGGCCTTCCTGTCGGGTTGGACGACGTGAAACAGGTGCAGACAGGAGGCGAGTGGATGAGAGGAGAGAGAGGTGGAGGTGTCTGCTCCCAGGCACACCCAGCCCGCCAGAAGAGGGGTCCCTCTCTGCCCTGAGTTCCTATGGGCCGCCTGCAGCAGCCCCCATTCCAGAACCCCCATCGTCCCCTCTGCCCCTCCAGACCTGGTGGGGGGGTGTGTGGCTCCTATTATGGCTGCTCTTTGGGGCTTCACCAGCCTCCTCCGCTCCCTGAACTCACCCACTCGCTGTGGATACCAACCACGATCTGTTTAGTGAACTAAATGGGGCCGCATCACGTCTCTCCTTCCCCAAGAGGTACGCTTCTTGAGGTTTCAAAGGATTCTAGTATTCATGAATAATGCTGCCCTCCATCGAGCTCTCCCCACAAAAGGGGACAGGGGGGCACAGCAGAGTGACACTGAGGTGGGAGCCTGGCCTGCGAGCCGCTGGGTTCGCTCACCAGCCCACAAGGATGTGAATGCCGGCGCCAGCAGTGTGCCCGGACTCCACACACGGCGCTGCTTCGGGGTTCCCGCAGATGACCCCAAATGTGGGTTCCGCGGAGCTACCGTACCCCGAAGGGGTGCTGTGAGAGTATGAAGTGACAGCCGGTGGCGGAGAGACCAGCGGCCCATCCAGGCCCTCCGTCTGGGGGCTCCTGTCGTGAGGGGGGCACGCAGGGCCCTTCCCGGGAGGGGGCGTCATCTGCAGCCCACATGTAGCCTACACGACAGCGACAGCGTGCAATGGCCCTGCTGGTGTTTGCCGGGTGTCCCGGGTGGCCTGATGCAACAGTGGTGAAGATCCAGGGGACCCTGGACTCGGCAGATCTAGGCTCCAGCTCTGTCTCTCCTTGGTCTGCTCCAGAAGGTTCTATGGCCCAAACTCTTCGGGTGTTCACCAGGGGTAGAGGCAGGGCCTTGGCGCCATCACTCCTGCTTCCTAATGTCTAGCTCCTTCCTTGAAATTGCTCCTCCTTATCCCTCTACCCCCCACCCTTCCCTCCCTCTCCCCTTCCTGTAGCCTCCTTCCCCCTCCTCACCTCCTCTCCTTCCCCTCCATGCCTCCATCTCCTCTTCTTTTTTTTTTTTTAATATTTTATTTACTTTTGAGAGAGAGAGACCGCATGAGCAAGGGAGGGTCAGAGAGAGAGGGAGACACAGAATTGGAAACAGGCTCCAGGCTCTGAGCTGGCAGTCAGCACAGAGCCCGACACGGGGCTCGAACCCACGAACCGTGAGGTCATGACCTGAGCTGAAGTCGGACGCTTAACGGACTGAGCCACCCAGGCGCTCCCTCCATCTCCTCTTCTAAACAGCCACGGAGCCGCACTGGCCCAGGGTGCTGGGCACCAGGGATTGCAGATAAGAGTGCTGGCCGGGGCCGGGCCTTCAGGAACCTCAGTCCCAGAGGACGCAGTGCCCGGCAGGGTTGGGGGGGGGGGGGGGGGGGGGGGGGGGGGGGGGGCACCCCCAGGGAGGTCTCTATCTAAGGGAAGGGAGAGCTTCTCTGGATTAACCTCACCTTGGGAGGTTACAGCAGGAGGGTTTCAGAGGGAGAGATCCATCCTGAGCAGCAAGCAAGGCCCCCTGCTCTAGAGCCTGGCCCCTGACCGAATGCCGGCTGGCTTCTTGGATCTTCTGGAAGGAAATAGTACTGGGCCCTTTAACGGAGCCCAGGGCCTCCCCAGCCCCTGCCCAGCCTCTGCCCCAGAGGCAGAGAGTTTAAGGGAGGAGGAAAGAGATGGTGGGGAGGTCAGGAGAATGTCCCCACTTCGTCAACCCAGAATCAATCTTCTGCTCCCGGGGTGGGGGGTTGGTCAAGGTCCCCAGACAGGGCAGTGGAGAGAAAGGCCGGGACTCTGGGAGGTCATGACGGCCTCCTGGGCCCAGCTGGTCAGCACCCTCTTGGTTGGGCAGCTCGCTTGGCTCAGCATGGCATCTGGGCACAGCGAGTCCCTGGACTTGGTCGGCTTTGGGGTTTGAACTTGTGTGGTCACACAGATGGCTTGGTGTCTTGGCGAACACTGTTTTAGAAAGGTCGAAGCCATGTGGGTTTGCTAAGAAGAAAGGTGAGTGCTTTCCAAAGCAGGCTTGTCAGAGAGAGAAATACAGAGACAGAGAAGCAGAGACACAGAGAAAGAGACACAGGGACAGAGAGAGGGAGACAGAGAGATAGAGAACGGGAGGAGGGACAGAGAGAGACAGAGTGAGAGGCAGAGAGAGAGAGACAGAGACAGAGAGGGAGAGAGACACAAAGAAACAAAGACACAGAGAGAGACAGAGAGGGAGACAGAAACAGAGACAGAGAGGTGGAGACAGAGAGACACAGAAAGGCACAGGGAGTGAGAGTTAGTGGGGACACAGAGATACACAGAGAGAAGGAGAGGAGAGAGGGAGAGGAGGAGGTGGCTCCTTCCAGGGGACAGCAGTGGTGACAGCATCATACTGGAACAGGTACTGATGAGGGGATTAAGAGGTGGAGAAATGACCCTGAAGAGCTACAACCTTGGCTTATTTCTACCCCTGGGACCCCTACGCACGCCCCATAGTGGCGTCTGTGACAATTGAGCACTCTGCCCCACAGTATATTTGAACAAACACCCCTATGTATCAGACCCCGAGTACTTTATCAACAGAAATCCATTTAATTTCATAACAACCCTGTGAAGTAGGAAGTATCAGCCCTGTTTTACGGAGAAAACAAAGGCACAGAGAGGTTAAGTAACTTGCCTGGGAACACACAGCCAGGAAGTAGAGAAGCTGTGATACATCCCAAATCCATGAGCTGTAGAGTCTGGCGCCGACTGTCTGGCGCCGACTGTCAGGCTTCTCCAGGCCTCTTGTGTTTGCGCGCTGACAGGAACAAACCCCTTATCGCCCACGGAGCTGCGGTTGCCCAAAGCCTCTATTATTTCATATCCTTTGTCTCACTGGGTGCCCCATGGAGTCAGGCCCAGGCACCACTATCATCTCCTCTGTACAGGTGGGGACAGGCAGGCTCAGAGAGGGACAGAGAGGGACCAGTACTGCACAGCTGGTAAGGTCCTCTCCGCCACCGCCTCCCCCCGCCCCCCGGACGCCCCTGGGGTCCCCCTCAGCTGCCGGTCATGCCTGGGAGGCCCTCCGCTCCACCTCACTCTGTGCGTCCTCTCTCTGAACCAGTTACCTCGGCCCCTCCCCCATCCCAGCGTCCCCACTTTGCGCCCACCCCGAGGCCCCCGTCCACCCTCTAAAGTCACTTCCATTGCACCCGTGCCCTGGCCCCAAAATATCTGTTCCTGACCAGCTTTCTCCTTTACCAGGCTCTCCACGGACTGTGTCACACTGCCTTCCCCGGGTCTGTCTGGCCTCGGTGTTCTCAGGGCCACAGGACGTTTGCGGGGGCAGATAGGCAATGTCAGAAAATATATCTGAGCTCATTTTTTTTTTAATGTTTATTTATTTTTGAGAGAGAGAGAGAGAGAGTGCAAGCAGGGGAGGGACAGTGAGGGACAGAAGAGCTAAAGCAGGTCAGGTCAGAAGAGCTGACAGCAGAGAGTCTGACGCGGAGCTCGAACACATGAACCCCAAAACCGTGACTTGAGCTGAAGTCAGACACTTAACTGACTGAGCCACGCAGGTGCCCTGTATCTGAACTTATTCTTTCTCATACTTCTCTGCACTACGAGGCCCACATAGTACCAGTTAAAAATTCAGATTCCTGGGTCCCAGATATTGAGTCAGTTGGGCCAGGGCATTTCACACAATTGTCGGAAGTGGTTCTGATCCGGGGGACACCACAGTTTGAGAAACAGTGCTCCCAACTGTGTGATTCTGGTGTGGATTTGGGCGCAAGGCTGGGCCTCTGGGGGATTATTCCGGGGGTAGCCCTCGAGTCACAGCTCTGATAGTTTCTGCAGAACTCATAGCGGTGGTAGGAGACCGGTGCGTGGCCAGAGGTGGGGCTGGGAACTTCCGGAAGTACAGTGGCCAGTGGCCGTGGCCTACGTGGCTGTCTGGGCAGAGGCTGTGGAGTGATGGGAGGCTGTGACGAGTGCCACAAATGGGGTGGCTTGAAACAACAGAAGGGTATTCTGTCTCACAGTTCTGGAGGCCACAAGTCCAAAATCAAGGTGCCCATGGGGCCACACTCTCCCCAAAGGTTCTAAGGAAGCATCTCTTCCTGCTTCCTCTAGTTTCTGGGGTTTGCTGGCCAGCCTTGGCCTTCCTTTGCGTATTGATGCATCCCTCCAACCTCGGTCTCTGTCATCACGTGGCTGCCGTCTCCCTGTGTCTCGTTCTGCTTGTAAAGACACCATCATGTTGGACTTAATGTCCACACTACTCTCTAGTATCACTTCATCTGAACTTCCAACCAGTTACATCTACAACGACCCTATTTCCAAACAGGGTCACATTTCTCAGGTATTGACTAGAGGTAGGACTTCATTCCCCCCAATCTTTCTGGGGGGACTTCGGGGGACATAGTTCAACTTTTAGCAGAAGGGATCATTTTGATGCTTTTACTCTGGATGTGTACACATATATGAATTTTCTCTCTGCTCACAAATGGGGAGCAGATAGCATTAAATAGCATAAAATATCATTTTGTGTACATAGCTACAAGACTTGGTTTTTATAAAAGGACCAGAGTAACTATTCCCAGATATAAACTGCTTTCCTGCTGACAAAGAGCTTCCCCGTGACCTCTGGATAAAAGCAGGACCTGGGGTCGAAGGTGTCCGTTCTGGAGGCTGGAGCACCTGTGAGGTGAAGGGGGAAGAAGTCATAAAGGAGGTGATTTAAAACGTTCCTAGAGGGTGATTCCAAACTCTCCCATTTGTTCTCACTCCCCGCCCCCCCCCCCCAACATGCTGGAGGTTCCGATCACACAAACTCTATGACCTTGGACAGGTTACGTGAACTTCCTGGGCTTCAGGTTTGCTTGGGCTTTTCATTGTCAAGGGGGAAAAAATCACACACGAAAGAAATGTAATCTGCAGAGTTGCCGAGGGGAGTAAAACGATGTGGAGAAGGCGGAGGTTACTAAGTAGGCATCCAGAACAAATTCCTTTCCTTCCTCCCTCTCTCTCTCTCTCTCTCTCTCTCTGGCCCCCCTTGCCCTTCCCAGGGGAAATGTGAGACGTGAGGATATGGTCTCCAGGCATATCATATCGCCTGAGAGGAGGGGTGTCCTGTCTCTGGGAGACCTTGCCTGCTCATGTCTAGTGAGTGGGCGGGACGTGCGATAATGTACTCATGGTGGCAGCTGACACGTGTGCCGTGCTCAGCTCTGACAACCAGACACAAAACGACTCCTGTTATGCTCCAAACACTCTACAAGGTCATGGTATTGGTTTCCTTTTACAGAGGAGGAAATGGAAGCACACTTGTCTCATCCCCGTCTTCGTCCAGTTCAACCTGCTATGTGTGGGGTGTTAGTAGTTGAAGGAGGACAGGGGGAGAATGTGCCCTGAGAGGGGGCACCGGGGCCCAGGGCTGCCCAGCGGAGAGCCCTGGCCCAAGCTCACTGTACTTACACACTGTACGTACTTGCAGCTCAAGAGTGAGTGGTTCAGGGGCGCCTGGGTGGCTCGGTTGGTTAAATGTCCGATTCTTGATTTCGGCTCAGGTCATAATCTGACGGTTATTGAGATCAAACCCTGCATCGATCAGTGCAGAGCCTGCTCGGGATTCTCTCTCTACCCGTCCTCTACTCATGCGCATTCTCTCTCTCTCAAAACAAATAAGTAAACTTAAAGAAAAAAAAATGAGTGGTTCCAACATCTGCAAGTTAGGGGCAGGAGTTAATGAATTCCTGCTCATTAATGTTGAGAAATATTAGTAAGCATATCAATATTAATCAAAAGGTGATCTAACATAAAATTTGATTTATAAGTGAAAACAGAAGGACAGGAATATATTCACGTCTCCTTGCATCTCTTTGTTCTTTGCTAAGTTTCCTCAGGGTTCTTGGTAGAGAATGAACAGATCCTATCTCAGTGGATCACTCCACTGTACTACTGTCCTTTCTGGAACCCTATGGATGTAAAACTAACTCCACTAATACAAACATTTAGGTGCTCTGGGATCTTCCAAGTACAGTGCAGAGTAATTGATGGTATCAATGCACAAGGCCCCTGGATGGGATAGAATGGTCCCCTACCTCTCCCTTTCATTACAAGATTTTGTTGTCATGGTGACAGGAGATTGGGGAGCAGGTTGAGAACACACTATAATGCAGGAACTTTAAAATCTTGGGGCACCTGGGTAGCTCGTTGGTTAAACATCTGACTCTTGATTTTATCTCAGGTCATGATCTCACAGCTCCCGAGTTCAAGCCCGAGTCAGGCTCCATGCTGACAGTGTGGAGGTTGCTTGGAATTCTCTCTCTCTCTCTCTCTGTGCCTCTACCCTGTGCATGCACTCTCTCTCTCTTTATCAAAATAAATAAACACTAAAGGATAATTAAAATTTTTATGGAAGTGTGACAGCTTCTTTTGTCTCTGGGCCAGCCTTGGACTGGAACATGCCAAGATAAGGAGGGGATAATGAAGGCATTGGTGTTTTATGGGTACAGTTAATGTTTTCTGTTTCAGTTTGCAACATAAAAAGTTCTGGAGATGGATGGTGGTACAGTTGCACAAAAATATGAATGTATTTTACACCATTCAGCTATACATTTATAAATGATTAAGAAGGCAAATTTTATTATGTGGATTTCACCACAATTTTATTTATTTGTTTATTTTTAAACTATTTTTAAAATTCAGGGCACCTGGATGGATCACTCGGTTGAGCATCTGACTCTTGGTTTTGTCTCAGATCATGATCTCATAGTTTGTGGGATCAAGCCCCACATCGGGCTCTGCACTGATGGTGTGGAGCCTGCTTGGGATTCTCTCTCTCTCTCTCTCTCTCTCTGACCTTCTCCTGCTTGTCACACACTCTCTCTGTCTCTCTGTCTCTCTCAAAATAAAATAAAATTATTTTTAATGTTTATTTATTTTGAGAGAGAGAGAGAGAATAAGTGGGGAAGGAGCAGAGAGAGAGAGGGAGACAGAAGATCTGAAGCAGGCTCTGCACTAACAGCAGAGAGCCCAATGTGGGGCTCAAACTCACGAACCATGAGATCATGACCTGAGCTGAAATCAAGAGTCAGACACTCAACTGACTGGACCACCCAGGCGCCCCTGTGTATTTTATCACAATTTTAAAAGTAACTATAATATCTGTCAACTTGGGACGCACTATAGGCAGGGTACAAATCAAGTAATGCAGAGGAGATTTATTCTGTCTGGACAAAGGCTGCCATCATTCACTCATTCATTCACTCCTAATCCATTCAGTCAACAAATATGGAGCAGCTCCTGTGTACTGGACACTGTGCTGGTGGCTGATGGTTCAATAGTGAACCAAGCAGAGAAGCTCCCCACCTTCACGGAGTTTACGTGAGGAAAATAAGCAGGGGAAAGGAAGTAAGAGGAATAAACCAAAGAACAAATAACTGAATGAGGTAAATTCACACTGGGTGCAGCAGAAGAAAAGATTGGGATGAAGAGAGAATGAGACCTGAAGCTGGGAACGAGGCAGCCAGAGGGTAGCTGGGCGAGCAGCAGGCTATGGGGAAGAAGAGGGATCAGACCAGGCAGAGATGGGGTGGGGGGGTTGCCATTCCAGCGAATGAAAGCTTGAACAGAAAGCAGAGGGGAGAAGACTCAGCCCTCAGTTCAAGGAACAGTGTGTTATCTGGTGAGGCCTCATTCCAACTGTTGAGGGAGGCAGAGTCGCAGAGATGGTCAAGACGCTGGTAATTTCTGCTAAGATTTATTGAGCACTTACTAGAGACCAGGTACTAAGTTACCAAACCTATCAATATATACCAATCAGGATGGCTACTATGAACAGAACAAAAGAAAGAAAGGGGAAAAAAAGGAAGGAGAGAGAGAAGGAAGGAAGAGAAGGAAGGAAGAAAAGGAAGGAAGAAAAGGAAGGAAGGAAGGAAGGAAGGAAATATCAGTGAGAATGTGGAGAAACTGGAATCTTTATACACTGTTGGTGGGAATATAAAATGGTGCAGTCTCTATAGAAAATAATATGGCAGTTCCTCAAAATATTAAAAATAGAATTACTATATGATCCATCAATTCCATTTATGGGTGTACATCCAGAAGAACTGGAAACAGAGTCTTGAAGAGATATTTGTACACCTGTGTCCATAGCAACATTATCCACATGGCCAAAAGGTGAAAACACCCCAAGTGCCCATTGATGAAGGAATGGATAAACAAAATGTTTATCTATCATCTATGTATGTATGTATGTATGTATGTATGTATGATCTATCTACCTATCTATCTACCTATCTATCTATCTATCTATCACCTATCTATCTATTATCTATCTATCTATCTATCTATCTATCTATCTATCTATCTATATCTATCTATCTATCTATCTATCATCTATCTACACACACACATACACATTGGAATATTTATTTTTTAGTCTTAAAAAGGAAGGAAGTTCTGGCACATGCTACGACATGATGAACCTTGAGAACATGATGTTAAGTGAAACAAGCCAGTCACAAAGGGACAAATAATGTAAACTCCCACTCCTATGAATGAATTGCCTGGCATAGTCAAATCGATAGAAACAGAAAGTAGAATGGTGGTCGCCAGGGGTCAAGAGGGATGGGGGAATGGGGATGTGTTTAATGAACACAGAGTTTCAGTTTTAGAAGATGAAAAGAGTTCTGGAGATGGATGGGGGTGATGGCTGCATGACAGTGTGAGTGTACTTAACGCCATTGAACTTGAAAATGGTTCAGATGGTAAAATAATTTATATGCATTTTATCACAATTTAAAAAATCAACTTCTCAACTCTATGAAGTAGGCACTTATTATTATTTACATTTTACAGACTTTCTGTGGAAACTGAGGCATAAAGAAGTTAGGGGACTTTCTTAAAATCCCACAGATAATGAGTGGCTGAGTGGGAACTTGCTCTAGGCAGTCTGCTTGCTGCAAATATCCATATGGAACATTCTGGCTTCGTTGGGGGCTCCGATGAAATGCCCTCCCTGTGTCTGTACCCTCCCTGCCCACCTGTAGAAAACCACAGTTGACCCTGCCCAGCACCCCCCCACCCTTGTTACCCTACTTTAGTTTGCTTTCTTGGTGCTTCTTATGACTTGGCTTATACTTATTGGATAATTTTTGATGTCAGTGTACTGGCTTCATGATGGGAGGGAGCTGGAGTTTTATTAACTGCAGGATCTCTGTGCCAGACATACAGCAGGCGCTCAGTAAATACTTGTTGAATGAATGGATCCAACATGTGTTGGGTGCCTTCTATGTGCCAGATTCTGGAAATGTTCACATGTCCATGAAATCTAGTCCCTAGTTCTGGAGCTCCTGGCCTGGGGGGCAGGGAGATGGACAGGCAGGCAGATACTTACAGTCTTGTATGCCCAACGTTGGGACAGTGGTAGACATAGGGGGGAACACCCAGCACAGCCTGGCGAGAGCCAGGAAGGCTTCCTGGAGGAGGGGCAGCCCCTGGGCTTAATTCAGAAGAATAAGCTGGGGATGTCCAGGTAAAGAAGAGGAGGTAGGGCTTTCTAGACAGAGGGAACAGCATGTGCAAAGGCCTGGAGGCCCAACGGGCACTGAGCCTTGGGAAAGCCCAGCCAGCTGGTGCAGAGAAGGTGGGATGAGGCTGGAGTCCTGAGGGAGGTCTCCAGGGCCGTGGTGGCGAGCTAGAGGATACCCGACGGGTCTGGAGAGCTGCTCTCTGCACTGTCTCATTTCTAGTTCCAAGGGGAAGCTATGGTTTACATTAGACTCAGTTCCAGCCCGTTGGGGCCTGGAGCAACCTCAGCGACATGTAGAGTCTTCTAAATACAAACCTCACCCAGGGAGGGATGGGACATTTCTCGAGCACTGTTCCCTGGGGTCTGAATCTTGGTTCGCCTCAGCAACGGATTCCCCACAACCTCCCTGAGCGGTGAGTAGGTGAAAATGTCTGGAGGCCCATGTTAGAGGCTGGGTTAGGTCATTGCTCAACATCACACTGGTGCAGGGCCAGGATTCAGACTCGAATCCATGACTCCTTGGCACCCTCCACCAGCCACCACATTCTGTCCCTTCCTTCATCCCACCCTGCAGCCACAGTGGAACCTTATCTACGTGCCAGGACCAGACAACCGGCTGTTGGCAGTTCTCACTGCCAAGGCCTCTCAGAAGATTTTAAGCCATGGCTAACACTCTTCTTGGCTTTCATCAACCAGCCAGGCCGTGAAGAGGAGCATCCGGGTTTTGCTGATAAAATCATGAATCTGGCACCCATCCTGCAGCCTGGGGAGGAACAACTGTGTCTCTTGGGATGATGTGTGCACCTTCTTGGCCAGGGCTTGGCCAGGGAGAGGCTGTGTCATGCATGTGGCATGCACAGCGGAGCCATGAGGGTGTGGGTGGTGTAAGGTGCTGGGTCCAAGTGAGAGTTAGACACCGAAAATACCTCTTGTGTAGTGCAGACAGAGGGCAGGGGGTGGGCCTTTAAAATCAGAAGTAGATGGGAGAGTAAGTCCCACATTGTTTCCGGAAGGAATGATGTGCACAGTCATCTTCCCTGTGACTCACTGACACGTGTGCATTTCTGTGGCTAAAAACTCCCCACCTGCCCTCCAGGGAGGGAGGGGGGCGGTGCTCTGGGTTTCTGTGTCTGGATGAGTTATTTCTATCTAGGGACTGTTGGTGCCTTGTGTGTGTGTGTGTGTGTGTGTGTGGCACCGTGGGCCAATGGCACATCAGTGGCAGACAGTCCGCTTTCCAGGGACACTGAATGACCCACATGTTGGTCTTCATGGGAAAAGAGCCATGAGAGCTTTGTGGTTCATTTGTGACTAAGAATTCAGTCACAGCCAGTTTGAGGAGGGAAATGGACGTTGGATGAACCAGGGTGGCCCAGCACCCATCTCTGTGGTAATTATATCATGTGTTCACTCATGTCATTAATTAAACAAAAATATATTGGCTTTGCTTGCAAAGCTGTGAAGAAGAGGGTCCACCTTTATCAGCTGGAAAGTAACTTTTCAATGGCTTGTTTGTAACTACTGACTTTGCTCCTGGTGTTTTCCATGGTGTCCCCCCGGAGCTCCCGATTATTGACACACTCCGTCCCCTCACCAAGATAGAAGCCAGGCTCTAGCTCGAGGACCCCATTTCCATGGGAACTTGCTTAAAACGAGGGGCTGATTTCACTGCATCCCACACCCAGTTCAGAGTGGCTGATACTGTCTGTCTCTGCTTCCATTGGGGGTTTTAGTCCCTGTGGGGGTCTTCCCCTCCCCCAGCGCTCACACCTGCCCTCTACTTGTCTTGGTCATTTGGTCACCCCTGCATATGCTCCTGGGGGCACCTGGCTCACCATTTTCTTTCCCAAGACACAGTGCTCTCTCTTGTCCCAGAGGGCAATAACATTCCTCTGCCCACCTGAGACCCCCCAAATCTCCTTCCTGTCCTCATCCTCAGCTCCCCATGTAGCTTTCTATTTCATTGAGAAAATACACACCAACGGAAAAGATGCTCTTACTGGCCTCTCTGCACGCATCTGCCTCCCTGCCTCCCCTCCTCATTCCTGTATCCTCAGTTTCCCTTCCTCTTCTTGTTACTTTCCATCAGCATATAAGTGTGCTAAAATAACCCAACTTGAAATAAAGATCCACCTTTGACAGACAACAGCCTCCAGCTGTTGACCTATGTCTCCATTTCCTCCTCCAGTTTAGGAAGCAACTGTCTGCACTTCCTGTCTTCTCCATCCCTTTTAAACTTGCCCCAAACTATCCTTTGTTCCCACCACTGCCTAGAAACGACTCCTGTCAAGGACCTCAATGAACTCAGCATGGCCAAATCCAGGGGTCACTCTCCCTTCTGACTTTACGCCCCGCATTTGCAATTAGTCAAAAAATCTTGTCAATTCTGCCCCTTCAATCTCCCATCTGTCCCTTTATCACCACTGCTCCAGTGCTGGTTCAGACCCTGTCCCTTTCCACCTGGCAGTTATAATAACTGCCCTCCTTACAGTTCTCCTCGCCAATGCCTGTCCCCTCCGCAGAGGTCCCTTCTTCCCCAACAGATGCCAGATGACCCAAATCACCTCCAAGTTTCCAGATCCAATGTTTAGGAATCTTTAAACTCCACCTCTTTTTTTAAAAAAATCACTCTGTTGACTACTTTTCCTTGAAATTCTCTCCCACTTTAGATGGATCTCTTCCCCGCTCAAAATTCTTCCATAACTGCAGCACCTGTGGGACCCGGCACAACCTCTTTTTTGTAGTATGCTGGGTATCATCTCGATCTGGCTCCTGACTCCTGCTAAGCCTCACCTCTTTATTCCCCTTTAGAGGCACTGTGGTCTCCCCGATTGCCAACCTTCCACCTGTCTCCATCCCCTGCACACACAGTCCCCTATCCCCGAAGCCATCTTCCCTGCCTCTGTGTCCACACATCTGCCTTCCAAGGGTTTTCCCATTCCATGATTGTTTGCTTCCATTTCTTCCTTCCCACTAGACCGTAGCTTTTTTTCCATACACCCCCAGAGGCAGGTACGACTTGGCCAACAGTAAGCAGCCAGTGAGTGTGTTGAACAGGTAGGTGATTGGATGGCCAATGAAGGAGGCACTTGGTCATCAGGATCCTGTTCTGAGATGAAGCTCCCAGTGTCTCCACATGGCATGTGGCAAGAGTAATGTGATTCTGAGGAGCTTTGTGGAGGACTTCGGTCAGATTCCCCCAGATCAAAAAAGGTGCCAGTGAAACTTTCTGTTTAATCTACTAGAACGTCAGTTCTCTGCTGTTCTCTGCTGCGATCCCATCAGCCTTCACTGATCCTGGCATCCTGTAGGGTGAGGGGAGGCGAACTTGGATATTCTGACCCATCTGATTACTGTCCTTGATGATGGACAGCCCAGTAGCCAAGGGGAGAGTGGATGAGAAGAGTTCTGTTAAGAGCAGGGCTGAGCCCCAGGCTCTGGAGGCTGGAGTTAGGTTGGAGCAAGTCAGTGGAACAAACAGATATCCGTGGATCCACATCCACAGATTCCCATGACCTTGTAAACGCATGAATTAATTTAGTATCCCAGACACCCAGTGTCCTGCAACTTTAAACATTTCAAGTCAACAAACACTGAGGTTCCTCTGACCCTGAAGAGACTGTACAGGCTAACAGTTGTCACTCTGGGTTGTAACTACCATGACACATTTATCCTCCACACAGATGTAGGACATAACTCATGCTCTGGTCTATTTCTCAGGACCTCACTGAGTTGATGGTGCTCAGTGGATCCCCCAGTAAGTTTGTTGAGTGAATGATAAAGCACCATTTACCTGTTATAGGTGATTTAATAGACACTGTGAGGGATATAAATATGACTAGGAAATAGTTCCTTCCCTCAAAGACCCTACAGACTATTGGAAAAATAAATGTGTTGATTTGAGTTTAAGAACCCCGTGGGAGAAAATTCTCTGCGATGTGATTCTGAACCCAACCAAGAGCAGAGGTGACATCCTCTTTAGAAGTCATTTTATTGTTCCTTTCTCTTCTAGACAATGAAAGAGAGGAGACAGCTGAAACAGTCTCTCAGGTGGCTTAGTTCTTGCTAAAGTTTGAGGACCCTTCTGGAGTATCCTGGGGGTGATGGAGTGCGTGAGGGAAAGCACGAAACACAACTGTCTTGATTTTCCTTCTTTCCAAAGTGATGTCTTTTCCTTGTTGATATTTCAGAAGCAGAGATAAGAAAAAATGAAAGATGTGCCCCAAATCTAATCATTCAGAAACTGCACCCACTCTGTACTTTGAAGTAGTTCAGTCTTTTTCTTTTTCAGAAATAAGACAAAATCTTTATGATTGTTTTTGTTGTGTATAAGGATTTTTGTTGTTATTACAAGAGCCAAGAATGGTCTTAGTAGAAAGGGTGGAAAAGCTAAATGAGAAAAGTAATGAGAAGAATGATCAGCCTTAGGTTCACCAATAACCTCAAGTGTTAACATTTTGGTATGTTTCCTTGCTACTTCCTTCCCCACTTCAGTTTCTCACATAAATCAAAACAAAGAAAACTCCATAGTTTTTTTTCCCTATTCTGTACCAGATTCGAAGACACAAATAAGCAAATAAATGAATACAAATAAAAAGAAAGAAGAAAAAAAAACAGTCACCAGGTTTGTTTCTGAGCCCATCTATCTATGTCTGTCTCATTCGTTTCCTCCCTTCTCTAGTTTTTTGTCTTTCTTCCTTAGTTTTCTTAAACAGAAATGTGAGCGTTGGACTAGATGGAGGTAAGTCAGTGGACAGACAGAGAGCCCTACTATCTTGGGCATCTGATGCCCACTTTTACTAGTTTGAGTAACAGAGGCTGAGAAAGAGAAGGGAGCCTAAATGAGTCTCCTCACTGACTGTAGAAATAAGAATAGATTTTAAAAGGACCTTTTGTTCTTCTTTAAAGAAAAATCCAAAGAAGAAGGGATAGGTTTGACAACGAAGGACAACTGTAACTTGCCTTGGGGAAATTTGTAGTTTCCTTATGGGTAAAAAGGAGAAGAGAATCTTCTTTTCATAGGTTTAAACCAAAAATATAAACACTTTGGGGCGACTGGGTGGCTTAGTCGGTTAAGCACCCGACTTTCGCTTAGGTCATGATCTCGCGGTTCGTGGGTTCGAGCCCCGCGTCGGGCTCTGTGCTGACTGCCAGCTCAGAGCCTGGAGCCTATTTCAGAGTCTGTATCTCCCTCTCTCTCTGACCCTCCCCTGCTCAAGCTGTCTCTCTCTCTCTCTCTCCTAGAAATAAATAAAAATATTTAAAAAAAATACAAACACTTTAAATTCTTTTAACTACCTTGGCTCATTCATCGGGAAGACTTAGAAATGGGAGAAGAGGTTCTGGGTGGGGAACACCCAGTGCACCTGTGGGGGCCCTGGGCAGACTGAATGGAAAGGGTCTTGGTCATTCCACCTGGCCTATGGCCTGCAGGAGTCCTAAGAGGGACATGCTGGTACCTCGCAACCACTGACCTGTGTTGCCCTCCTGCACCTTATCTCACACCCACCATGCATTTGTTAGGACGTGCGGTGTGCTCTGTAGGCACTCTGTTGGGCTCCCCAACAGCTGGGGATGCACCCCATGGTTTCTTTCCTCATAACTGAAAATGATGCTTATTCGTTGTCTTCACTCCACCCTGCCTCCCACCCATTTTGTCTGCACTATTTTGTTTTAAAATAGGAGCCACTATCCCTTTTGTAAGTTGTAAATATTTTAATTAAATTTAAAACTATTTTCGTGTGGAGATTCCTCAAAAAACTAACAATAGAACTCCCCTGTGACCCAGCAATAGCACTGCTAGGAATTTACCCAAGGGACACAGGAGGGCTGATGCATAGGGGCACATGTACCCCAATGTTCATGGCAGCACTCTCCACAATAGCCAAATCATGGAAAGAGCCTAAGTGTCCATCAACGGATGAATGGATCAAGAAGATGTGGTTTATCTATACCATGGAATACTACATGGCAATGAGAAAAAATGAAATCTGGCCATGTGTAGAAACATGGATGGAACATGAGGGTGTTATGCTGAACGAAATAAGTCAGGCAGAGAAGGACAAATACCATATGTTTGCATGTATAGGAGGATTAGGAGGAACTTAACGGAGGACCATGGGGGAGAAGAAGGGGGGAAATAGCAGAGGAAAGGGGGAGAGGCAAACCATGAGAGACTCTTGAATGCTGAGAACAAACTGAGGGCTGATGGGGGTAAGGGGGAGGGAAAAGGGAGAGATGGGCATGGAGGAGGGCATTTGTTGGGATGAGCACTGGGAGTTTTATGGAAACCAACTTGACAATAAACTATTAAAAAAAAAAAAAACTGTTCTCCACAGTCTTATAAAGTACCTAGCTCATGAGGCCAAAGAGGGCTGCCACATTTCCTTCCCATTACTAACAGAGGGAATGGAATCAAGGGAGTGGTTTCTGGAATGGAAGGAGCAGACAGGATGGTGATGCAAGACAGGGATTAGCAACAGCAGGATGCTGTTGGCTGCCCTCCACCCTGTACCCCCATCCAAAGACACAATTGGGAGTCAGTGTAACTGGAGTCTGGGGGGTGGGTCATGCCAACCTCAGATGGACGTTGCTAGATTTAAGACAGATGTGGTCACTGCTCCAGAGAGGGGAGAGGCCGAGTGGAGAAAGACTTCCTCTCCAATGGCTTCTCTCTTCAATCTCTTGCCAGTGTTTTCCATTGACTAACCCAGTGTTTCTCAATCTTTTTTCTATTATCAACCCCCAAGGAATCTGTCATACATCTTTCCTCTAATTGCCTCTCCCCACTACAATTTTCTATTTGTGTATGGTAGATATTTGTGCTTTATACTAAAAAAAAAATATGATTTTTTCACCCTACCTAAGAACCAAATTTTGCCCATTTGGGGGTGATTTGGCCCCCATTGAGAATGGATGGAAGAAAGCAGCTGGAAGCTACCTGTGCTGGAGACTGGGGACCAGCCTGCTGGCTCAGCCCTATTGTGACATAGAGGAGAGCAGGGGAGGGTGAGGAAGAGACTGCATCACGCGTATCAGAAATTGTCCATAGTCTATCATCACACATTTTTGATGATTTTGACTGGATGTAGGATCTAGGTTAAAGGTAATTTCCTATCTGGGGCGCCTGGGTGGCTCAGTCAGTTAAAAGTCTGACTTTGGCTCAGGTCATGATCTCACAGTTTGTGGGTTCGAGCCCTGTGTTGGGTTCTTTGCTGACAGCTCAGAGCCTGGAGCCTGCTTCAGATTCTGTGCCTTCCTCTCTCTCTGACCCTCCCCTCCTCGTGCTCTGTCTCTCCCTTTCAAAAATGAATAAATGTTAAAAAAAAAAAAGTAATTTTCCAACAGAAATTTGAAGGCTTCTGGCCCATTATCTTCTGGCCTCCAGTCTGAAGTCCCATGAACTTCTGATTCCTAATTGCGATGCTTTTAGGGTTTTGTTTTTAACCTTTTTGTTCTGAAATTTCGAGATGACGGTCTTTTTGTGGCACTTTTTTATTTTTTAATGATATATAATTGATATATTACATTGTGTAACTTTAAGGTCCACAACTTGTTGACTTGATACATTTATATATTGCAATGATTGCCACCATAGCACTAGCTAACCCCTCTGTCACTGTTTCATGTGGCACTTTTTAAACTTACTGTCTTAGGTACTTGATAAGCCCTCTTAAATTTGGAAACTGTTCTTCCATTTAGGGAGCATATTTTTATTTCTTTAATAATTTTCTCCTCTCTGTTTTCTCTGTATTCTCTTCTTCTATTGGAAAATATATATATATATATAGCTTAGGTTACTATAACTTTTTTTAAAAGTTTACTTATTTATTTTGAGAGAGAGAGCACAAGTGGGGGAGGAACAGAGAGAGAATGAAAGAGAGAGAATGCCAGGCAGGCTCTGAGCTGTCATCACAGAGCCCGATGTAGGGCTCCAACTCACGAACTGTGAGACCATGACCTGAGCCAAGACCAAGAGTCAGATGCTTACCCTACTGAGCCACCCAGACGCCCCCAGTTACTATAACTTTTATTTCCAAATTCCTTTTATGCTTTTTGAATACCTCTTTTTCAAGCATCTTGTTCTTGCTCCATGGGTACAATCTGTTCTCTTTTACCTTTGAGGATTTATTTGTGGGCTTTCCAAAGTTTTCTTCTGTTCCCTGAGTTGCCTCTGCTTTCAGTGAGCTTCTTCTTGGTGTTGGTTTTGTCTCTGTCTTTCCTGGGAGACCTTCTTCGGGTACCTGGAGCACCTTGATGGCTTGCTCATCTTTAAGAACGAGGCACTAACAAGGTGAAAGGAGGACCTGGTTGGCCAGTGGGAATCACCACAGGACAGCTGGGCAGTGGCCAGGGTGATCCCTTGTAAAACCTCCAAATGCAGCATTTGTGAGCTCTTTCTCCCTAGGCTGGTTTCTTAAGCTTGATTTCTCCAGTAAAGTTCGCCCCAGACTTTAGCCTGCAGCACTCAAGCCTGGCTGCCGTTGTTCTGAAAACGAAAGCCTGTGGAAACAAAGAAGCATAAAAGGGTACAGTCTTACCTTTCAATCAGTAGATTTGCACTTACCACTTCTGTTTTCACTTGTACATGGCTTTTCAACTCTGCCGACTGTGCCCTAGGCTATTTCTCTGGCTTGATTCTGTTTCTTAATCATTTTATCTTTTTTAAAAATATATTTATTTTTGAGAGAAAGAGCAAGATCTGGCGGGGGAGGTGCAGAAAGAGGTGGGGGTGGGCAGAGAATCTGAAATGGGCTTGGCACTGACAACGGAGAGACCAATGTGGGTTCGAACTCACTAAACCATGAAAGCGTAATCTAAGCTGAAGCTGGATGCTCAACAGACTGAGCCACCCAGGCTCCCCTTAATGTCTCTATCTTGTGTATGATACATGATTAAAAAGAATTCTTACCCCCAGACTTCACAGACTTTTGTGGGGAATGGACACACAAACAGGAAAATAGGATTCTGTGACATGAGTGCAGTGATAAGCAGAAGTGGTATAGGGAGCTCCAAGGGTGGATGCCAAAACTGGCCAGGCTTATCCAACCAGGTCAAGGAGGGTTTCCTGGAAGAGGTGACATCATGCCCCACAGGAAGGTCTGTGGAGAGGTAATTTAGGTTTTCTAGAGAAGTTTAGCTCCAAGGGCAGAAAGAGAGGGGAAGTCAGCTTAGCCTCTAGGTTTACTGTGGGGGCCTGAGCCTTCAAAAGTCTCCTGGTTCTTCTCCATTTCCCCTCCTTCTTCTGGACTAGCTTTAGAGCTCTTCTAAAGAGCTGAGGACTTGGGCAGGGAGGTCTAGAGGGCAATGTGGATCAATGGATTCCCCCAATAGAACCAGGATGCCTTTACTGGTATCGACCAAAAAGCTCCCAAGTATTCCCAAATATCTCAGACCCTTCATCCATGCCCCAAGTTTTGGGATGGAAGGGTTGGGCACAGAGGGATAAAACCAGGCCCTAGGAGTATTGTTCCAAATGTCCCAGAAAATTTGGGCTGCAGAATGATGGGGTCATTATGAGTATTTCCCATAAAGTTCGCGGCAGCATCCCCAAGGGCTGTGGTCATTGCTTTCCAGTGCATAACAGCCTTTATTGTGCTGCATGCATCGTGCTGGGTGGTGGGTCACTCATGTGGCTGTTCATTATGACCCAGTTTGGGGCTCTTCAAAGGGCATCCAACAACGATTCAAGCATCAATTGTGGCAGTGACTTTTTCTGGTTTGCTTTCAAGTGGGATCATCCTTAGCCATGAGCCTTGGGAAATGCATGTTGGGAAAGCAAGTGTCTGGACAACATACACTAGAAAAGGGACAGGATGTCATCACAGATGGCTTTGCAGATCTTGAGATTTGAGGCCTGCTATTGATCTGGCTCAAAACTGAGTTAAACCGGTGGTTGGGCCCAAAAGGGAGGTACAGTTTTAGATTGTGTCACCTGTCACAAACTCAGAGGGACTTGGAAAGGGCTTCTACTCCCAATTTACAGGTGATGATATTGCTGGAATCAGCAGGATTTGTCCAAGGCCACTGCACAAGTTTGAAAGTCATGGTTGAAAGTTAAGGTCCCTTGTCTTTCAGTATTTTCCTCCAGCCAAATGTTGGTATCACCTCTCAGAATCATCATTAACATCATCAAAGAGAAAATAGCAATGATACAATAAAAGCAACTGTTTACTTAGTTCCTGCTTAGCACTGTGGGGTATTTTATACACATAGTCTTTTTTTTTTTTAACAAAATAAAAAAATTATTTGAGAGAGAGAGAGCATGAGTAAGGGAGGGGCAGAGGAAGAGAAAGAAAATCTCAACCAGGCTCTGTGCCCAGCATGGAGCCCATTCTGGGGCTTGATCCCATGACCCTGGGATCATGACCTGAGCCGAAATCAAGAGTCAGATGCTCAGTCAACTGAGCCACCCAGGTGCCCCTATACACATGGTCTTTATAAGCATTTTGGGTGAATATCTTCAGGATAGATAGCAGGGGCTCTTGTCTATATCTTAGGGGCCAATTTTTTGGATATAGCACTTTTTTGAATCTGTAATGGAGAAACAAGGTGGAAAATTTCCATTCAATGCGTATTTATCAAGTTTCAACTACATTTCAAGGCACTGGTTTGGCGCTGCCCTCAAGAAGGTCACTGTCTAGTAAGAATTAAAAGCGAGCAGCCAGGGGGTTACCACACAGCACGCTAAGCACACAACAGAGCTAATCACAGGGTGGGGTCACGTGGGAGATAGCAAAGCAGCATCTAGACTGGGAGAGGTGGCCAAGAGATATCTGAACTTAGCCTTGAGGGATGAAATTCACCAGATGAAGGGAGGGAGGCAGATGGGGAAGTGGTGTTAGTGGTGGAAGAGGTAGGTGGGACCTGGCACATCGAGATTTTGGATATGTATTTATTGGACGAATGAAGGATCAAATACACATTTGATTTAATCTTAAGATTGATCTCTTAGGCAAGGTCTCTGCTTCTTGAGTCGTTTTGTGTCTAATGTGGTTGGAATGGGCTGTGTGTGTACTTGGCTGAGGCAAGGAGATCCTGGGTTGCTTGGTCCCAGTTGAATCTGGGACAGGAAGGGCTTGGCCAAGCTTTTTCAGTCAAACATGAATGTTAATTGACATCTGAATGTTGGAGAAATAATTCCTGCAAAACCAGTCCCGGGTGTTTCATGGGGTGGGGTGGGGTGGGTGAGGTATCGCAGAATTGTTGCCTTTGACTGGTGTCTGGCCCGTGAGTGTAGGTCACAAGAAATCACTGTCAGCGTGGCTTCTTAATGAGGCTCTACCCTGGCTTCCCCATCACCTGGACAAGAGACTGGCTTGCCTATTTCCTTGGGGGCTTTCCCTCTCTGCCTCCCTCCCACGTTCATCTCACTTGGTCATCACAGCCACCCCATGCAGTAAGTCACTAGATGACATGACTTGGTTTTAGAGAGCCAAGGAGACCACACAAGTCCACTCAGCTGGTGAATGGCACAGCTGACCTTCCAACCGTGACCTTATCTTTTCTAAGTGTATTCTCCTGGTAGCCATCCTCTACCTCTTCCTTTCAAACACCAGCTAAGCTCCTCCTGTGCAACTGGACTAGTCTTTCTCACAGTCAGCAATGATTTCATTTATTTATTGGCTTGCTTGCCTTACTTTTTATCCCTCTTGAATATGACGCTCCCGAGAGCTGGGACCTCCTTGCCTGGTTTACTGTCCTGTCCCCAGGGCCTAGTATGGTTCTGGGCACATGGAACTCTTCTAATAAATCTTGAAGGCAGGAATTCTGGCCTTCAAAATTTTTTTGCTGTATCTTTCATGCCTGGAATGGTGCATGTAATAAATATTTGTTAAGTGAATCAGTAAATAAGAAATAAATGTTCAACTTCAGGGATATAAAGAGGAATAAGCTTAGTATTCTCTGGAGGAAACTCACCATTGAATGGGGGAGACAGTCATTAGCAATTCTTGTTGACTGTCCATCTGGCCACATGTTGCCAAGGCTAAGATGTTCACTCTTCCAGGGACTCAGGATGTGAAAGAATACAAGGCAGACAAAATTCTTGCCCACCAAGAACTTACATTCTACTGGAATCATGTGTCTTTTGCTTTGCCAATTAATGAATCCAATCATGGCCTGTAATGGGACCAGTATCCCTTCTCGTGACAATAGCAGGGCCATGAGTCAGTGAGTGAACAGAGATTTGCTGAAAGCCCCTGAAGAGAGGGATTTTTCTGGATGCTCATTCCATGCAGACAGAAGGAAAGGCCATGAGTTCGAGAAGCTTGGTCCAGCTGGGGAGATAGAGACCCACAAACACTGGAAGATGCCTGGGTGCTCACAGAGCCTAAGGAGCAGAGCAGATGAAAAGCACCTGCAGTGAGGACACGCTGGTCAAAGGCCAGAGAGCACTGGATGCAGCATGTGGGTTTGGAGTCAAGCACCAGGATTCAAAGCCCCTTATTAGCTTTGTGACCTTGGGTGCTTGACCCCCACCCCTCTAAGCCTTAGCTCCTCCATCTAAAAAAAAATGGGGGCAATAATACCTCTTGGGTGTGAGGTAGGTTAAGTGCAACACACGTGTCAAGCCCCTAACATGCGCAGTACATAGTAGTCACTCAGTAAAGCGGTGACTGGTGTTCAGAAGTCAGGGCTTCATGGTGGGCTGGGGGTAGGGGCCATCCTCCCAGCTGGCTGTAAGACCTGGCTGCAGCAGGGCACGTTCTCTGCTAAAGTGGGTCTGGGGAGCCAGTGCATGCAGGGCTGACAGCCAGACTCACCACCAACAGCACCCAGAAAATTCCGATTAATTAAACATGTAATGACTTGTACAAGTTGGTGCCTAGATTTGTACAATAAGCCATATTGTGGCATAGCTTCAGGTTTGTTAGGGTTAATACACAGGGAGGCTTTGACCAAAGGTCATTTCATATTCTCGGTCAGTGAGTAAAAGTCCACATGCCCTTGGGAAACCTACCCACTGTAGGATGTCAACCTATGCACTAGGCATTGACCTGGCCATTCGGGCCCTTGCCCTCAAATAACTTGTTTTCTAAAGGAAGAGATAAATACTAGCTCACTCTGCAGGTAGTGAGAAGTGCTTTGAGGAAAACTATGTAGTAGAGGAGGAGAGAAATAAAAAGCAAAGGATGTGCTGCTAGGGAGGTCAAGGAAGGCTTTTGAGCAGTGACCTGAATCCAGCAAGGGAGGGAGCATGTGGATATCCAGCTCAAGATACATATCGGAGGACGAATCAGGTGAAGTATGTGACAGCAGTTATTCAGCAAACTAGTGCCCTAGGATTCAATGGTGTTGGTGGAATTGACAGCCTCCAAGGATGTGAAGGTCTCCAAGTACTAAGGTATGAGCTCCTTGTATCGAACAAGGAGGAAGAGTAGTGGAGTGAAGTAGTAGAGCCACGTGGGTAACGTGGACGCTCATTCCCGTGCAGAAAGGACAGGAAGTACAAAAGCCAGGAGATGGAAATGTGCTTGATATGTTCAAGGAACAGAGAAGAAGACAGCACACCAGGATGGCTGACAGTGGGGAAAGTGTGGCAGGAGAGAGGTTCAGATCTCATAATACCTTTCAGACCATGGGAGTGACCTGGGGCTTCTTCTCAGCAAGATGGGAGCCCTGGAAGGTTGTAGGTTGTGTGGAGAGTAGGCAGGGGGCAGGGTGTGCTGCTGGATGAGAGTAGAAGTGGGGAGGCCGGGTAGGAATTGTTGCAGTAGTCCCCATGGGGCTCATGGTGGTCAGGACTGGGTGGTGGCAGTGGAGCAGGTGACAGATGGAAGGTCAGCTCAGGCAGACACATCCAGCAGGTACTGATGGATCGGGGGTTCTCAGGAGGACTGGGTGGGGATAGTGTCCTTTGTTGGTGATGGGGTTGGCTGCCACAGAACACTGGGGTTGTATAAATGCAGATCCCTGTCTCAGATACTTTGCCCCTGTTATTTGAGTCACTTGCTCTTCTGTGATTCTGTGACCTGCTGGGAGGTCCCCTGCTTCTTGAGCCTCCTCCAAGGAGATGACTGTGCCCATTGGCTCCATTTGTCCTAACAAGAGCGGCACACTGAGTGGCTAGGGCCACAAAATGTGTCTTCCCACAGTTCTGGAAGCTAGAAGCCGGACATCAAGGTGTGAGCATGATTGGTCCTTCTGGGCAGGACCTCTCTCCTTGACTTATAGATGGTCACCTTACAGTGCCTTCACATCGTCTTCCTTTTGTGTATGTCTCTGTGTCCAAGTCTCTGCCTGTTATAAGGACACCAGTCACATTGCACTGGGGACATGCTAATAACGTCGTTTTAATTTAGTTACCTCTCTAAAGACCGTATGGCTTTAAAATATGACTACAAATTGGGGCCTCTGGGTGGCTCAGTCGGTTAAGCATCCCGCTTCGGCCCAGGTCATGATCTCACGGTTCGTGAGTTTGAGCCCCGCGTCGGGCTCTGTGCTGATGGCTCAGAGCCTGGAGCCTGCTTCCAATTCTTTGTCTCCATCTCTGCCCCTCCCCTACTCGTGCTCTGTCTCTCTCTGTCTCTCAAAAATAAAATAAACCTTAAAAAATTAAAAATAAAATATGACTACAAATATCTCCAAATATGGTTACATTCTGAGGTACTGGGGGTCAGGACTTTGACATAGGAATTTTGGGTGGGACACAGAACAACGACCCATTGGGCCCTGGGATGGGGTTTGATGCTGGTTTGCTTTGGTTTACCTCAATCTCTAAGAGGCTGGGAGAACATTCCCCCATCTCGGGCTCCTTTCCTGTAGGCTTGCTACGCCAGTAGCCCAGACCCGCATTTCTGCCTCTTTCCCTGCCTGAGCTTGGAAACTGCCCCCGGAACTAGGCTGGCTTGCAGGAAACAGGTTATTGTCCCTATCATCTGCCTACCTTCTCATTTGCCAGCAAGCAGCCCCAATGCCAGCAGTGGGTGGCACTTTTACTGGCAGGGATGGCCCTGTAGGGCCCATGTAGCTTTGTCCTCCATTTCACAAGATGTCAAGGCAAATCTTGTGGCCACGCCGGGCTCTGGGGAGCGTGGGAAGCAGGGTGTGCTCTGGTTTTTCCATGTTTGACCATCTCAGGACCAGCACAATCCTAACGTTCCTGCATTGTTGATTTTGGCTTTGGATGGTTAAATGATCTATTGTGATGAGGCAAAGGGTGTAAAATGCATCACAAGGTATCTGGTGAGTAACAGACCCAAGGTATACAGAAGTCTTATTATCACAATCTGCCTTTACCTTTTTTTTCTTTAGAAAAGGACCTGACAATGCTCATATCCTCCCAGGCTACCGGTTATGCTCATACCATTGAGTCCCAGGAGACTAGCATTCATTGATTAATCACTATATTGTACCCATCGCTTGATCTACCCCCATATGTATGAGATGGACATTTTCATCCCCAACTGATAAATGAAGAAATCTGACACTTGGAAAGGCAAATTGACTCACTCAAGCCACACAGATGGGAAGGGGAAGAGGAGGAACTGGAGCTTTCTGGTGTCTCTTCTTAGAGATTGGATTAGTGCCCCACCCCTATAATCTCAACCTTAATTACTTCCTTACTCCAGACACAGCCACACTGGGCGTTAGGGCTTCAACACAGGAATTGTAGGGAGACAGAGCTGGGCCCAGAGCAGGTATTAAAATTCAACTCAAGCAGGGGCACCTGGGTGGTTCAGTTGGTTAAGCATCTGACTCTTGGCTTTGGCTCAGGTCAGGATCTCATGTTTTTGTGAGTTCAAGCCCTGCGTCGGGCTCTGTGCTAGCAACAAGGAGCCTGTTTGTGATTCTTTCTCTCCCCCTCTCTCTGCCCCTCCCCTGCTCATTCTGTCTCTGTCTCTCAAAAACAAATAAACTATAAAAAAATTATTAAAAAAGCAAATCAACTCAAGCGCTTGCAACAATGTTAAAGTTAAGACTCAAGTATACATTGGGAATCAGGCAGAATTTCAGATATTTTAGACACAATCAGTGGAGAACCTAGTTTCTCATTTAACAGACTATGTCCTGGCCCGGGTATGGGGATGAACAAGATTTTCCTTCAGGTGAATAGGTGAACCTTTCCTCTTAAAGTGTTTGGGGTTAAAAAGAGGGTACTGAGGACTGAAAGGGCTTGGAGCCAGATTAGCACTCAGCGGCTGTGGAATTTGGAGTAGGCTGCCTCCCATCGTTGAGTCTCCATTTCCTCTGTAAAACAGAAATAGAACAGCCTTCCTGGAGTTGCTATGGAATTAAATGAGATCTGTGACTATTATTATTGTCAATAACAACAACAGCAAAAAAACATGCATGGAGAAAGTTTTGTCAAATGCCCCAGGAAAAGTCTAGAAAGCAGGTGATTTTGTGGCGCTTGGGAAGGAAAGTGGCAATTACCTGAAAGGCAGCGCTGCCTGATTTAGGAGCAACAGCTAAGCTTCGTTTTGCTGAGTATGGAGGGCAGTAATTCCCCCACTTAACAAACATTTGAAATTTATATTCTAAGAATAGCGGAATAGAGGAATTTACACCCATTAAAAATATTAATGAATAATTTTTCACTATAATGAAGAAAAAGGATAACCTTGACTGAGAATCTGTGCCTTGAGGCTTATGGCTTTGTTTACCTAACACTTGCTGGAAGCCCACACCTGACCTTGGAGGGAATGTACATTGGCTCTGGGGCTCAGAGGTACCTGGTTTAACGGTGTAGGAAGCCTTTGGTTGCAGGGCCCCTTTAGGAGAGCTTTTGTGCATTTTCTCATAAGTTAAAAATGCGGTGGAGGGCTCACTTAATGGTCTGATTAAGGAATCGTTCTAGAAAAAACAAAGGGAATGAGAGAAACAGATGAAACATTCATTTTCTTAGCTTGCTTCAAGAGCCAGAGAGAATAGCCTTTAAGCTGTATTTCTGCACTAGGAGAAAAACAGTACTGAATTTTGGCTCAGAATGTCTTTGTGTTGGAGTAAAATAATAATTTTTCCACTTAATGTCTTTTTGACCTCTCCCCTCTGTCCAACCTTTTCTCTTAGAACGGGTGAAGGGTACCTTCTCTGCCACTATCAGCCTATCAATAACCTGTCTTTTGTTTGGACCAGCCCTTCTGTGTGTGTGTGTGTGTGTGTGTGTGTGTGTGTGTGTGTGTGTGTGTTTGGTGTGTGTTTTTGGTGTGTGTGTGGGAGGGTTTATGATTGCGAGATGCCCCTTAGCAAAAACCATAAGGAAGCTTTAAAAATATAAGTTTTTTACTTACAGGACCTGGAAATTACACAGCATACCTGGGGTTGCACAGCAAGGTCCCCAGGGAGGTGTAGGGGGAAGGGAGAGAGAGAGAGAGAGAGAGAGAATGGGAGCCCAGGTGGGGGGTGAGGCATGGTGGTTGGGGGAGTTCTGCTTTTGTTGGGGTCAAGGTGGGGCGCCCAGAGTTTCTCACGCCCACTCTTTATCGGTGAATTTAAAACATAAGAACAGGAATTTAAAGTGTGGGAAGAGCAACAAACAAGTGGCCAAACAGTTATCAAAATCAACCAAGATCTCTAAACACAAAGGGGCCTCAGTGTGGGAGGATGGCCTGGCTCTTTATCTAGTAGCGGCTGGCTGCCTATCTTTGAAGTGGATGGCTCTTTGAAGTGGATACCTTGGCAATCAAAGCCTCAATCAGGCACCTGCATTACCAAAAAAGGAAAAACGCAACCTCCCCGGGTCCGCAGTACAAGGTGGTAAGCAGGGGACACTGGAAATGTTAGTTGGGACCAAGCCCAGAAAAGACCTTGACTGAGAAATTGGAGAGCATTTCTAATTCTGTACACAGTGGGAAAACTTGGAATTTTTCTGAGCGGGAGGCAGCACACTGTCGCAGAGGAAGGAGTTTGGGATCTCATGAGCAGTGTGGCCTTCAGTGTGACGCCAGACTTCTATGTAGAAGAGGCTGTGGGGAAGTTCCGGGTCTCGTAAACCACAAGAAGCACTTCGTAAACGACAGGAGCAGCTTAGATGCTCTCACCCTGCAGTGTCCCCTTCTGGAAAGATTAGTGAGGCAATAGGTGGAATTGGAGTGAGGACCCAGGAGGGCCGCGCCAAATGCTCGCCCGCCATTGTTGTGAGCATAGACCAGGCCTACTGAGGAGGTCAAGGGTACAGGCTGAGGAAGGGGTAGATAGGAATGATGTCCCCACTGAGGTAGTGTCCATGTGACATAACATCTCTCGGAATGGAGAGAGGACAGCCGGCTTCCGGGTGGGTGGTGGGGAATCATACACTACACGCCAGAGGTCTGGTACAAAGGGACCAGTTGTCTGGAGGTGAGGACGGTGTGTTCACTGTGGGCCGTGCCCCGAGATGCCAGCAGGGAGCCGAACCAAGGGAAAGCTTGGGGAGCGATTAGTGCCGGGCAGGAAGTAGTTGTGACTCCAAACACTAGAGGGGAAGGAGTAATTACGTCTCTAGAAAAGAGAAAGGCAGACGCACAACTTGAGAGCCAGACACTCTAGGGCAGAGTTTGAGCCCAGGGGCTCTGCGGTCAGACTGCCTGGCCTTGAATTTGTTTCCCTTGGACATGTTGCCTAATCTCTGTGTGCCTCAGTCTTCTCCTCGCTAAAAAAATGGGACTAAGATACAGTCCACTTCGCTGGGTCTTTCTGGAGAGCAAATAAAGCAATAAACATTAGGCTCATGCCTGGCACACAGTAAGCACTCAATAAATAGTTATTCTTAGAATTGGAAGATCGATCGCAGGGGCTTGTCTATTTGGGGGCCCCTCAAAGGGGCTTTCCTTTATGGGTTTGGCTTGCTGCTGCCCCACATATAGTTCATACCGAAACACCAAACCGCGGACTTATGCAGGATCATGGAAGGTGAATTAGCATGAGGATGCCTGGAGGCTCCTTTATGAAGGGACAATCATTCATTGACTTCAGATCTCTGGCATTAATTACAGCTTTCAAGAGCCGAAAGTGTTGCCCAAATTCAAGAGTTCATGCTTTGCAAAGCGAGATCTGTGAAACTGAAGCGTGCCAATGGAAATGCAGATGCCTCCAACATGTTCACATACCTGTGACTCATGGCTTTAATCAAGATCCATTACTTCACTTGTAAAAACACACAAACCATTGATTCTGACTGTGGTCAGATCAACCAGTCCCAATGAATGAATTTGGCCATCGCCCTTCCTTTCTAACGATGTCTCGGACAGGAGCTCTGATCTTAGCTGTAAATGGATGCTTGTACAGATTACAAGATTGGCATTCACGAGACAGAAGCAAAGTAACCGAGCCTCTAACAATATGCTTTCATAATTGAATGTAACTGAAAGGGGTTTTCATATCTACTAAATATTTAGGAGGTGTGGCTATCAGTTAATGAAGGGTTTTGTTTGTTTCTTTGTTTGTTTGAATAAACATATAATCCAGAGGCAGGCATTCAAATGAATGAGCCATTGGAAGAGCCACTTTGACATCCTTGAGGATGCTCCAAACAGTTTGGAATTTCTTTTGGGGAATTGCCTTCCTACTTCTTGGCAACTTCTTCCAGATATCCTTAGCGGTGATAGAGCTTTTCCATTAAAGGGAAAAGTTTTTGAAAAGACAGGAAAGTTGCTTAGATTTCATTGAAGTAATGCCATTTTTGTTCAAAGACAAGGTGCCACTAAAGTAACAAGGCTACTTTTCTTGCCTGGATCACACACTGGCTTGGAAGACCATCTCTAGGGAGGAACGCTAAAGCACACTTTCCAAGGCAAACGTTGTTTTCCCAGAAACAATTCTTTTTTCCCAGAGCCTTCTTTGTAGGTGATCCACTTGTATCCATTTGCCTGGGGTGTTTTCTGTTTTAGCAGTGAAAGTCTGTAGTCTGGGCAAACCAAGATGGTTGGTTCCCCTCCTATGAGGCAGGCATGTTCCTCTAGTTGACAGGTCTTTGACCCTGTCCCTGTGATACGATGCTCCGAGCGTGTCACATCCTAGCTTACTCCCCGTGGGGACAGGCTCCTAACCTATCACTGATTTCAGTGCATGTGACAGTAGGCTTCTTTGCTCATGTGTTGGTTTAAGACCAGTCTAGTGGAGGCATTCTAGTGTTGTTGAACTTCACATTGTTTTGGGGGGCAATGTTTGGAATTCTCTTGTGGTTTGCAGTTGCTGCCTCTTGGCATTACTGTTGGTTAAGCTAAGCCAGATTGTGTGGTCCAAGAAGTGGAGTCAGATTTCTAGACCGAGCTTGGCATTTATTAGCCATAAATCCCTTAGCCCATCCAAGCCTTAGTTTTCCAGCAAAAGGAAAAATAAATGCTTCTGCTATTTCCTTGGGTTATATTATCTCATGAAAAGAGATAATACATGGGGTACCTGTATAGCTCAGTTGGTTGAGCGTCCGACCTCAGATCACGTCATGATCTCATGGTTTGTGAGTTCGAGCCCCATGTTGAGCTCTCTGCTCTTAGCCTGAAGTCCACTTCGGATCTCCTGTCCCCCTTTCTATATGCTTCAAATTCTGTGTCTTCCTCTCTCTCTGCTCTTCCCCTGCTCATGCTCTGTCTCTCTCAAAAATAAATAAACATTCTTTAAAAAAGAAAAGAGATAATACCCATGAGCTACAAAGTTATTAATTGTTAATGATTAATTTAGTCACAATTTATTGAGTGCCTGCTACACGTAAAATCTTCCAGAAACACATGACAGACACGCATGCGTGTTATGCATCTGCACAACTGACCACTAGGTGATGTGTGTAATGCTGTCATAGTTATCTGAACAAGGTTCCAGGACTTCAAAGGAAAGGCAGCTTAATTCTGCTTGGGGCCCTCCTGAGGGCTGCCCGGCGGAGGTGGTGCTTGTACTGGATCCTGGGAATGACAGAGGAGGGAATGAGCAGGGATAAGAAAGGGGACGTGTTTGGGGAGCTGTGCCTTCAGAGGGAGACCGGACAGAGCCAGACCTTAGAGGACCTGAAGTGTTAAGCTAAAACATGAGAACTTTATCAGGGATTTGATGCAATCAAAGCCTTCTGGCTTCAGGGTGGAGGCTAGAATCAACTTGAAGAGGGAGACCTATAATTCAAGTTTGTTGCGTTCTCCCAGGAAAGATGAAGGAAGGATACATGAGTATATATTTGTGTTTATTATCTATTTCCCCCACTAGAATGGAAGTTCCACCAGGCTTTTTGTTTCATTCTTTATTACTTCCTTAGTGTGAGAATAGCGCCTGGCATGCAGTAGGTACTCAATACATATTTACTAATTTTAAATAGATAAATAAAATGAATCTGAGGTCCTTTGCACTGGAAAGAATCAGTTGGGCAATACAGTCAGTTAGCTCCTGTTTTCATTTATGGATTAAACTTCATTCTAAGAAGTATGTGAGGAGGGTGCCTGGGTGGCTCAGTCAGTTAAGCATCCAACTTCGGTTCAGGTCACGATCTCACGATTCGTGGGTTCGAGCCCTGCATTGGGCTCTGTGCTGACAGCCAGCTCAGAGCCTGGAACCTGCTTCAGATTCTGTGTCTCCCTTTCTCTGCCCCTCCCCCACTCATGCTCTATCTCTGTCTCTCAAAATTGAATACACATTAAAAAGCATAAAAATAAATAAATACAAAGCATGTGAGGTGGCTTTAGAAACATATACATTACAGAATGAGTCAAAAAGAACAGAAATACATCAGACCCAAAGGAAAAAGAGAATTGAATAGGATCATAAAGCACAGAGAATCCATATGCAGCTGTAAGTGTCTCAAAGCCGGCACTAAAATTTTCAAAGCGGGAAGCAAATTCATGTCTGAGCTTCATGACAGCCAAGGCAAAGATGGAAATGTGGTCAGTCATGAGATCCATAGTCCACGTTAGACAAAGACATGTCACTTTCTCGGAAGCAGCCCTGCTTGTTTTTCACAGATGACGACGACACCGAAGCCACTTGCTTTAGTCTTCCTGCTGTTCGCTGTGGAGACTGCTTGGTAACCCCTTAGCTGTTCTGGACGGAACTTAGCCCTCTGTGTAGCAACATCCATTGACTGTGAGAGGTGACCAGAAATGTATTCAAACCAGAAGCAGCTGGTGACAGGTTAAGTGACACTCATTCAAGGGCAAGATTGGGTGAATAGAGGAATGTCAATAGTCAGTTCCTGTTCTTCTGTCCCCTTAAGAACCTTTATCAATCTCTAAGTCTTATCTGCACTGATAAAGAGGAAAGTTACATGTTGTACACTGAAAGGAATACAACACAGTACGTCAATTACACTTCAGAAAGAAAAAAGAGGGAAGTTACAAAGAAAGCTGGCAAAGGTCATGGAAATCTGCATTCTCTGATTGTCTTGCTTCCTTTGATTTATTCACACTCCTTTTGAAGTACCACTTAGGTGAGAGGTTTAGTTTGGCTGATGGTGTATTTTTAAGAGACTAAAACCAGGTGAGAAGCGGAGAGGAAGCTGATTTGACAAAATGATTTGAAGGTGGTTTGGACTCTAGTAAAGGATTTTCTTCTCTAGAAGATATTTAAAAGTATTTTTGAAGTGTTCAAGAGTCTCTCATGGTTTGCCTCTCTCCCTTTCCCCCACCATTTCCGCCCTTCTTCTCCCCCTTGTTCCTCCGTCAAGTTCCTCCTAATCCTCCTATACGTGCAAACATATGGTATTTGTCCTTCTCTGCCTGACTTATTTCGCTCAGCATAACACCCTCAAGGTCCATCCATGTTGCTACACATGGCCAGATTTCATTGTTTCTCATTGCCATGTAGTATTCCATGGTATAGATAAACCACATCTTCTTGATCCATTCATCTGT